>NC_141052.1:22844816-23444816 GCF_041138505.1 Cibotium barometz
TCAATAAAGAAGATAATGTGAGAATAGATGGAGCTTAAGTTAAAAAACTTGATAAATTTCTAATACTCGAATTGGCAGGTTCCATTTCTATTGAATTAGGAGGTTCTAAAGTGATTTGAAATAATTAGAAATGTATAGTGAATTTTCTATTGAGATGGAAAAAACAAAAATTAATCGGAATTATTTAGCGTATCATAACTAGAAACAAAATTCAAAGTATATCATCTTGTCACCCCCTCGCCAACCTCTCCCTCTTCAACTTTCTCGCTCTCTCTCAGGCATCTATCAACTCCCCTCTTCCCGCTCTCTCTCTTGATCTCCCCCTCTCCTGGCTCTCTCCCTCACTTTGTCCCTCTCACCCCACTTCTCTTATTTTCTCAACCCTCTCTCACTTTCCTTCCTTTCTCTCTGGTGGACTGGCCTCTCTCTGGTGGACTGGCCCTCTATGTCCCTCTCTCCATCTCTCACTATTTCCCTCACAATTTGTCTCTCGCACTCTCTCTCTCTCTCTCTCTCACACACACATGCATGTCTTACAAGCTTGAAGCTATGAGAGTGACGTTCTTGACTGGGAAAAATCGAAATAAAGAAGACCTTTTGGAGATATAGTAGTGTTTCTTTGCACCTCAACTCCCATCTCACTATGTTTCTCCTTCTCCACAGTCAAACATAATAGTAAGATGTGAGTGCACTCATGGCTTTCCACACTGCCTGGTCTTCAAATCCTTCATCATGGGGGGACATGGCAACAGAACCTTGCAAGAGCCCATGGCTTGGGATAATGTGTCATGTCAAGGGCACACAAGTCCAATTGCTCTCATCAATCAGAAAGTAATGGGAATCCTTCCTCATAGGAGAAGTGTCAAATCTAAGAGACTTGGATCTGTAAAAAAATCCAAAGCTAGGTGGGACACTACCAAAAGAGATAGACAAATTCACAAACCTTAAACCTCAAGATTGTGAGATCACTAAGAGGAGGAGAACTGATATTGTCAATTCAAGTACAAGGTGGGGTGATGTGAAAGGACAAGGGAAAAGATAGACCATGCCAAGGAAACATATGAGTGAAAATGAATATTGTAAGCAATTATTACGTGCATCCAGGTTAGCTCTCTTTATTTTTTCTACTATATGGACTCAGCTTTGCAAGTAAGTCCAATCTTAACTCAAAACCTTTTCATAATTATTTGACTACTTGGAGAATAGTTTAAACTGATTTTGTATTTGAAAGTAAGATGAGTTGATACAAAATGAGATGATCACCCTAGTTAAACCATCCTAAGTTATGACCAAAATTGGAATAATGGGGTTCATAGTTGGTCTACCACAGGACATGACTTGATTCCTCCTAGGAGTTAATTTGTACCTAACCCTATCATGTGATTTACCAAGACCTCCTATGATTTGGCTTGGCAATGCCATTGTTCTATTAAGTACTAGGACAAGATCTGAATTGTTGGCTAGTAAGCAAAATTATAGAGCAGTGATAGGACTTCCAAAAAGGTGAATGGCTCTTATATGGGATTATCTATTTTGGTTTTATAAAGATGTTGACAAACACGGTCTCAAAGTGTGAATGATGTTGACGATGAATTTGTGAATAAGGGAACTCCCCCTAAGGAAACCATTCTGAAATAATTGGTTTGGGGAAACCATTTTGATGTAATACATTTAGTGATTAGTCTGGGGCAACTAGGTACTCCTCACTTGGGGAAACCATTCTCATGTAATATGTTTAGTGATATGTTTGGGGAAACTAAGTACTCCTCACTTAGGGCAACCGACTCTAGAAATACTTGGAATAAACGTCAGGGCAGTTGCCATCGTTGTAACCCACCACGAGAGGCGAAGCGGGGGTTCTTTCTAGTAGTTACAAGCCTGAGCTCAAAAGGTCCTCCATAGCAAGAAGACGATGAAGGGGACACTTCTTGTTATACTATGCAAGTGACTTTTTGTCACGATGTTTGTCAGCTCTAGTCAGAGTAATTGTCGAATGAAAGGCCTGGGCAAAATACTTCTTGGACCATTACCAACCAATGTCAACAAACTAGAATGGAATTTTTACTATCCTAAGAGGTAATTAGAAAAACAACCCAAGACTAATTTTCACTTGACATTGTGAGGGCTCTGGATGATGACCTCTATAACAACACCAGATACCACACAAGAGTGAGATTGCAAGAAATGGGGGATCACAAATCACCTACTCAAGAAGCACTTAACAAGTCAAGTGTTACCCTCTGAACCCTTCTGAATAAAAAGAGGCCCAAACAAACTTTTGTTACCTCTTTGGAGAAATGGATGTAATACCTTGCTCTTTCTCTAGACCCATATACTTTTATCCACCCTAAAACAACTCAGCAAAAAACCCCATGATGATAGCCTACACCTTGACCACCTTTTGATTCTATATCAACCTCCCTACTCAAATCCAAACCTGTCTTGCTTCCCACTCCTCTAAATAACAAATATACCCTATCTTTCTTCCCACTCCTCTTAAAAACAAATCTGCCCTAGGTTGGCTCCCCTCCTCACAGTCCAAAGTAACCTATCCCTTGTATCCCTTAGGGTACCTAGATCCAAAACACAAAACAAACCCCAAGCATATAGAGCTAACCTTCAGAGGTGCTTGATCCAGCGAATCACTCTTCCTTGATCTCCCAAAATCTATAGTTCCACTCCACCCTCTAGCTTCAAAACAACCTAGACTAAACGTTCCCCAGTTGGACAAACTCTACTTCTATACAGTACCTCAATTCAGGTCTGAAATTCTAAGTTCCTCAGGTTATTTTGATCCAAGTTGTAGATCATCCAGCAGTTTTTTGTATCTCTTACCTGACTTTGTCCAACTAAAACATGGAACTCTTAAACTTAAAAAACTATGTTCACAGATGAACCTCTTTGAACCGATCGTATAAACCAAGTCCCATTCTATGGTTAGCACACTATTCAATCTCTAAATTCCAATTGAATCCATTCAGTTAATGAAATCAAAACTGTATAATCAAACACTCTGATCATAGTACTCACAAACTCAAAATCCAAAATTCATAGTAGACCACAACCTGCTCAAACATCAACACCTCAAATACAAGCTGTTCTAAACAACCAAATTGAACTCCAATTTTGACAGATTCAGCAACACTTTCTCCTAAATTGAACCCTTAAAGGAAAGACAAAAAATGATGACAAGAATTATGATTTCAATGTTGAGGAGCTTGAATCAAGTGAGGAGGAGGAAGCTGGCTATTATCTATTCCCAACTATAATCTTTCAAATCACAGCAGAGCTGACATCAGATTCAACCATGTTGGAACCTAGGGAAAAAGCCAAGTTCCAATAGAGTGTCCTATATGTGCTTTGGTCCTCGAATTCTTCTAGGCCTTCATCTGCTCAATAACCTCTACTCTGGCTTTGGATCCCACATGCTCAAAATGTCCAAATCCTTCTATACTTCCACCACACCTTCTCATAGTAATGCTTCCTCTTCAATTTCTCTTTGATTCAGCCCCTTTGAACATCCAATTCCTCCATCCCCTGTTGTCCAACTTCTTTGATCATTCAGAATTCAAGCTCTCTCCTCCTGTGTTTAGCTCCACGTCATTTTCCCTCTCAATCCCATGTTGTTGTGCACCATGCATTCCCCTAATTAGCAAAACTACCTAGCTTCCCTTGGCCCTTTCCCGGCTGGTGGCATCTTCCCCCTATGCCAAGTAGACTAACATCTATGTTTAGACATTGGATATACACACCAGTGCTGCGTCATCCCCATGTGCATGATCAACCATGAGTTGTTCTTAACACCATCTTATATACACTCACTTATCTCCCATTATCCCTACATCATGGACATGCTATGATTATTTATAGTCATCCTCTCTTGGACTTACACTCCCAACAAACCTATGTCACCATGTGAACAAATTACATGTGGATGCGAGATGCAAATGACCATGCATCAACATCATGGACATCATTCACCATAGCTCTTTCTCATCACTCTCTTCATTCACTCAGCCACCTACCATTAAACACCAGACTATCAAGATCCAAGGACTACCTAGAAATACTTTTTCTCATATTTACACCTACCATGGGATTTTGCTAGGGCTCTCATCCCGCAAGCATCACCAAAATTCTCCTCACAACCCTGTTAGGGGTCCATAATGGTAATCTTGGCATGGATTGGTTAGAAGAAAATAATGCCAATCTCAATTATGAGACTTGGAAAGTCTCAAAAAGTAGTTACCTCGGGGAGAACTGGCAAATCCAAGTCACAGTTAATTAAAAAATTAGGCAAATGATAAAAGGTTCTTCAAAATAATTTAAGGGTGTTTGTAGTTAAACTCATCAAAGTCAATGATGATACTAAAAAGATGGACCCATACTGACAACAAGAGTTTGTGAATCTCTTCCTAGAAGAGTTTACTCAGATGCCATCCATATAGGGAAATTGACAATGTGATAACGCACAACCAGTGGTGGTAAACAGGCATATGACACTACAGCAGCACATAGGGAGCACAACAACGTTTTTTAGTAGCGTTTTTGGAAGAAAACTATTGAGGGTTTTATGATGCTGAGCAGAGATTTGTCGCTACTTCGCAGCATTTTCTCGCTGCTCAAGCAACGTACATAGTAGTGAAAAAATGATGCTATACTGTAAAAATATCCCGCTTCTTTGATGCTTCATAGTTTTTATCTTTTGAATACAATAAACTTGTACTCTGAGTTTTTTTGCAAGTTCATGCCTTTATCTATCACTTCTACCTCTCCTACCCTATCCTTCTCAAGCTCAAGTAAGTATATCTACTCTTTTCCTTTATCTCCTATGTAAACAAGCTTTCCATGAAAGCTTTCTTGTGAGTATTTCGTTTCTATTTCCTCTCTTTTAGTTTTTCTTTTCTTCTTTTTCCCTTCTTATTGAAGCTTAACCATTACAAGTATTTTCCCTAATTAAGAGCTCTCCATTTAAGCTTCATATGGTAAGAGATCTTGATTTTTCTTAAAACTTTTTTTTTCTTTACTTGGTTTACTTTTGTAGATTTTTAACACATACAAGCCTCACAAGAGATCTCTTTCTTGTAAGTTTCTTCTTTCATTCTTTTACATGTTTAACGGGTTTGTAAGTTTTAGGGCTTTTAAGATTAGGGTTTGTTATTAATACTTTTTTTTTAATTTGGTTTGATTTTTTTAGGTTTTTAACACATACAAGTCTCACAAGGTAAGATATCTCTTTCTTGTATGTTTCTTCTCTTATGCTTTTACATGTTATAGGGTTTGTAAGTTTAGGGTTTTAAGATTAGGGTTTGTTATTTTTTCCATGCTCTATGGATAGCCTTTATAGATCTGTGCTTCTCTCAAGAGATATCCATATGCCTTAGCCTCATGCATGATACTTATGCATGAGCCATATGCACAAGCAATATGCATAAGCTTTATGCATGAGGCCATATGCATGCCGATAGCTACATAGGCATGCTGGTAGCTTCCAATCCATGTTGGTAGCTACCTAGGCATGCCCGTAGCTTCCAATGCATGCCGTTAGCTACCTAGGCATACCGGTAGCTTCCAATGCATGCCGGTAGCCTCCAATGGGAGAGCCAGTAGAAACCTAGGCATGCCAGTAGCTTCCAATGCATGTCACTATCTTACTAGGCATGCCGATAGTTTCCAATGCATGCCGGTAGCTTCCAATGGGAGCCAGTAGCAAGTTAGGCATGCCGGTAGCTTCCAATGGATGCCAATAGCTACCTAGGCATGCCGGTAGCTTCCAATGCATGTTGGTAGCTATAGCCATATGCATGCATTAGCCTTATGCATTATCCATATGCATAATCCTCATGCATTGAGTATGCAGAAGAGTTTTAAGTATTTATGTTTTTTCTTGGACTGATGGCAAATAACTTGCAGCGCGGTGTTACACATGAAGAAGGAGTCAATATCCCAATATTTGTAAATAATATATTAGCCTCAAACTGTTCTTATCTTTTATCTAAAGAAGGTTATCTTAAATAACAACATAATTGTAATGTTAATTTATTTGTATGTCTATATCTTGAAGCAGCCGCTCTCTACGCAAAATAAATATGATTTTACATTATAACGGTGTTTGGAAGCTCTATTTGAAAGGGTGCAAGATGAAGGATATATTGTTACTGGAGGACATGATTGGCAAGCATGGCAAGTAAGTACATTCAACGGTGGTGCAAATGTCCAAGCAAGAAGCAATGGAAATGTGAGAAGCAAAGGGGGTGGAGCTACAAGGAACAATAATAATCGCAATGCATGAGATGTAGACTCCCTCAATGTAACCCCTAGCTCCATAGATTTTTATTAGACTTTATCTTGTATATGAGTTTTTTGGAATTAGACACTTATGTAATTCCACCAAGTATTGTAATTGAATTTCGACAATCCTAAAACCATGAATTGAAATTGTCCTTTTTTTTGTATTTGTCAAGTTTTACATTACACTTGTTGATGATAATGAGTAGGACATGAAGTTGTGTTAGTTTTACTATGTCTACATTAAAAAAAAAGAGTTGGGATAGACTCGAGAGTCTTATGTAGACTCCCAGTCTGCCCCAACTTTCTTTTACTATGTAGTACATTCGCTGCTTACTAGCACAAATAGCAGCAATATTTTGCTACTGTAGAGCAAAATATCACTACTATTTTTGTTGCCGGCGAATAACGAACCCGTTTTGCAGCGAAAATAGGCCCAAAATGGGGCCAACATCTCCGTACCCTTTTGGTTACAAAAGCGCTGCTATTTTCGATGCTAAACCCTCATTTTGTTATAGTGTGAAATGTCACTATGTGAGTGCATAGAGCTCAAAGAAAAAATCTAACAAATGTTGAAGCAAGAATTCATTAAGTCGAGTGTATCACCTTAGGGAATTCTGATCCTATTTTAGAAGAATAATGATAGAACCTTACAGTTATGTATTGACTATAGTAGGCGGTCTAAATATGAAAAAAAAATCCCTAGGATTGACAAACTTCTAGATCAACTTCACAATGCAAAAGTTTATGGGCATTATGAATACATTGTGATACCAATCAAGTAGACTAATGCTCCATTCAATAGGATCATGCAAGATATATTCAGGAGGCAGCTAGATAATCATGTCTTGGTGTTCTTTGATGATATTCTGATTTACATTAAGGATGAGAAAGATAATGAAAGCCAAGTTAGGGAATCCTAAGAGAGCATAAACTCTTTGCCAAGAAGAGTAAGTGCATCTTCTTTGTATACAAAACTGAATGCTTGGGATCCATTGTCTTAAAATAAAGCATTTCAATTAACCCAGCAAGAGGTTAAGATTAAGTGGATTGACCTCAAAACCTCAAAAAGTTAAAGGAATATATCGATCGCAAAAGCTACCAAAAAAATATTGTTGGCATAGTTCTTGATTGTAAACTACCCTTAGCTAACTCTAGCCTAACCTGTTATCCAGAAGTTGATGGTCAAATAAAAAGTACAAACCAAATTCATTGAAGACATCCTTAAGTCTCAATGTAATCCAAAGCTATAGTTGCAATACCTACCATTGGTAGAGCTTAGCCTAGCATAGGAGTATAGGTATGTCTTCTTGTAAGCCTTTTTTTTGTCAAGATTGTATAACACCATAAAATTGGTATAATGAAACCAAATTCATTGAAGACATCCTTAAGTCTCAATGTAATCCAAAGCTATAGTTGCAATACCTACCATTGGTAGAACTTGCCTATAACTCAGCCTAGCATAGGAGTATAGGAGTATAGGAGTATAGGTATGTCTCCTTGTAAGCCTTTTTTTTTGTCAAGATTGTATAACACCATAAAATTGGTATGATGAATAGGATAGAAGCCCCTAGAAAAGTTATGGGTGTCATGGATCAACAAATGAAAACTGTCAAAGCTGCCCAAGATAGACAAAAGCACTACGCATATGCTAGAAGAACTTAGTGATTCAAAGAAGGAGACATGGTCTTCCTAAGGGTACATCCAAAAATATCTAGAAAAGTACAAAAAGTTGAGCCCTCACCTTATTTCACAAACGAAACAATGATAAAGCCTATGACCTATTGCTAGCCCCCCTCATTTAAAAATGCATAATATATCCCATGTAAGCCTTTTAAAAGCCAATGTACCTAGTCCTCACCATATCCTAGATGATGAGAAAATTGTTATGCCTTCCTAGAGCACTTTGTAAATTCACCCAGTTAGAACTCTCAATCTTAGAAATAGAGTCATTAGGGAACATCTAGTTCGGTGGAAAGACTTCTTGGCAAAAGATGCTACTTGGGTAGATGAGTCTAAGTTGTATCAAGATTTTTCCTACCTATTGTGGCAAGATGAGGACATCTAAATTTCTTTAAGGGGAGAAGGATGTAAAATTTTACATTTTCTCATATGTCACGACCTCCCCTTCTGCATACATACATATATATATAATAAAGGAGGTGTCCAACACACACACACACACATAAATATATATATATATATGTGTATAATAGAGGAGGTGGCCAACACCTTTCCAACCACCCACCCCATTAATCTTCACACTAGCTCTAGTGTTGCCTTCTCCACTAATTAGCCTCACAAGTGCTGGTCATAACTAGAACCCCCACATTTTTCTCCCTCTCCTTTCTCTCCTATAAAATCCCCCCTCCTCTCTCTCATCCCCTCTCCCTCACGCCCTTGCCTAGCCACCCCCTCACCACCCCTCACGTGCTCTCTCCCTTTCTCAACCCTCATAGCCTCTCCATCCCCCTATGGATACCCCTCTCCATCCTTACCTACTCTCATTCCTTCTCCCTCATGCACCCTCTCGCCACCACCTCTCTTATTAAACAGGTGACACACACACCCGCGCCAACTCTCCCCCTTCAACTCTCTTGCTCTCTCTCAGGCCCCTATTGTCTCCCCTCTTCCAATTCTCTCTCTCGTTCTCCCCCTCTCCAGCTCTCTTGCTAGGAACTATTAAAAAGACCCCTGAGTGGACAGGTAGTGAGCGTTCTGGTTGCCAATGATGCCATAGATACTCTGATGAAGGAATGATTGGAAATTAAGATTCAACCGGATATTTTGGAGGATTGTGATCAGTGATACTATGGTTTCATTAAATGATTATTTTAAAGATGGCTGAATATGTGAAAAAGGCCATTTCATATTGGGTGTGTAAGTGGCATGACTGGTGTTAAATTTGTATGAATATCCGGCTAGGGGGCCTAGGAACTCTTTTCCCTTGTACCCAGGACAAAACCTAACCAAACTCTAAATTGGATCCCATCACTACAGTGGTTGGGCGGTTGGCTAACCCATGGGACTAGGCTGGACTGATGGATCCGTAAAATAAGACTCAATTCTGTTATAATACGATAGATGAAGTAAATCCCAAATAGTAATTGTTCTATGGATAAGAATCAACAGCTGTGCCTCTCGATGGGAAAAAAAGCGTTGATCTCTATGATCCAAGTGTAAGTTTCTTCCTTGATCTGACCGAGTGTCTTTATAGGTTTGGTCGGATAAGTTTGGTTAGTAATGACCTTGACTACGTTAGAGTAAACTTATCCTGGAGGAATCGCCCGTGCTTTTCGGGCAAGGAAAGTTTTTCGTTCAGGGTTCGATTTTTTGAAGAACCGAGGGATTAGTCTCCTGTGCGGATATCCGTGGTGGGCGAGGCCCCGAGTGAGAGGACCTGCACCACGCAAGGAGTGCTTCTTCCATTGCTAGCATCCCCAAATCTGTTGCGCGGAGGGGCCAGGGATCTTTCAGCTGGTATCAGAGCGAATTGGCTAATGAGGATCAACTGAGAAGCCAAAAATGTCAAAAATTTATGAAATAACAGTAAAAGGTTGGAATTGTGTGATGAAATTCATACAAATTGGTATTCAGACTGAAATTCATAAGTTAGTAATTGGGTCTTCAGATGGAAGTACCGCAATTGCAAGAAATCCCTGACTTGCTTGAGGCCTAGACATGATGGTATTTACCTTATAAATCCAAGGACTGTGACTACCCGTATATACCGAGGGTATAACTGCAGCTCTTTACTGGCAGTATATACGAGTTAATCTAAGACCTTGAAATTATAAGCAAAAATGCTATCCAGATGATGAATTCGAATGTGGTTGATATGATTTTAAAATTGGTTGATATGGTTGAATTTGAATATGGTTGATATGATTTTAAAATTCTGGTTGAGAATTGATGAGTTGATTTGGATTCTGATTGGAAAAAGATGATTCTTGAATTTTGGTTAAAAAGCGTTAAGCTGAGCAAAAACCACAATGAGGATGAATAGGACAAGTGCCTGTGATAATGTTCGTAAACTGGAATGATGATAATGACTTCAGGAAATCATTATGAGATTAGTAGATTGTGCTGTCAGATTGCTACTGTTAACACTTGACCCGGTGGATCAAGTTAATTGGATGACAAATTGAGGACTTGCTTGACTTAAATTTCCATGGTCAGAAAGAAATTTTTCGGTCTAAAGGACCATTATTGTGTTAAAGATATGAATGATATGTTCTGAATGACTTATTATCAGATGATGAGTTCTATATAAGGGATCTTTATCCCAGGATTCTCTTGGATTGACCAAAATATAAGGAACCCTAAAATCAATTAGATCTTAAGGGAAAGAGTTGTCCTCTAGTTTGCGAGATGAGGACATCTCGCGTTTTTTAGGTGGGGTAGAATGAAGATTCCTCCCTCCAGCTTTTTGAGGTGTGCAAGTGTAAGAACCTCCCCTTCTGATCTTATAATTATTCCCCTCTCTGAAATAAAAGAATGATTCTGTTTTACCGTGTTTTGATCTAGAGAGAGAAAATATCTAGAGAGAGGTAGTCCAAAATTGATATATTTTTGGATATAAAAATTCTCCTAGTGTCTAAAATGGGTTCCCCTAAAACAGAAATTCAAAAAGAACTTTCCAATGTGCAATTGGAATTAATTGGAAATAGGTATAAAGGACCTTAGCCTAAGGGTCTAGATTTTTAAAAAAAATTAGATTATGGTCCAATTAAGGTTCCTATGGGCCAATAGAATCAATTCATGTGGGGAGGAGATAAATCCCATTTGTAAGAGAAGATACCCAAAAATGAGTGAATGCCCACATAAGATGAAGAGTATTACAAAAAAAAAAGAGATTTTGGGTATAATGATTCCATTTTGACACATGTGTAAGGAAGGGGAGTCCCTTCAAGGAGGTGCCTACTTCACACGCTTGAATGAGTTTTAAACTCAAAAATAATGTGATATTTTTATCTCCCCTCTCTCTTGGATCAAACCAAATCAAAAGGGAACCAAACTAGGTCCAAATCTTGTCCAAATTCAACCAAACTGAACCTGAAAATTTCTAGAAATTAGTTGGACTTGGCTAGAGGCCTCCCTCACCTATAAATAGATCCTTAGCCTTTGTGAAAAAATAGGAGAACTATACTATGCCAGTATTATGCTGAAATAATGATAATTTTTACTAATCTCTAAAATTCTCTCCAGATTGAAGAAATTGGAGCTTCCCTCTTTCTTCAATCTCCATTGGTGGCTCCATCAACATACCAAACTAATTGATTGGTTGGGGGCCTTTACTGTGATCAAAGAATCAAGCAATTTATAAGGTAAAGGGTGAATTTTGATCTTTTTCTATAATTTCTCAATGTTTCTCTCTTCTCAACCCCTCTCAAGCTTGAGAAGCTTAATTGGAATGGCTTTTTAATGCTATTGAAGTTAATTTAACGAATGGTAGTAAGGAAATACATAAATTTTCATTTATGCTTAATTTTAATGGTTTTTATGTAATTTCTCTCTCTCACTCAAAGAATGGTCATTCCCATGACCTATTCTCAATCCAAATGAAGCTTCTCATGAAGCTTTTTCCTAATCCAAGAATAATTTCTATGCTTGTTTAATTGGAGGCCAAATTAATGACTTTTTTATGCTTTTAAGTTAGTTCTTTCATAAAAATTTATGATTAAATCTATAATGGGTTAATGATCCAATTAGGGATCATTCTAATCAAATCCATAATGTTAAAGTTCATTCTTTTAGAATAAATAATAGCAATGGAGCTATGGCGAAATTTCTGTAAAAATTACACATAAAACATTTTCATTCAAAGTATGAAAAGAGAACTTCCTACCATATTCTAGGAATTATCATCCTAGATAAACTGATTGATTCTCATTGTAATCATAGAAATATTGATTTTTAGATTTATGCATAATTCATGAATTTTTAGATAAATTTATTTATCTATGAGAAATGATTAAATGTTAAAAGAGGAATTCCCATTACATTTGGAATTCCATGATTGGATGGGAAAAAGAGAATTTTCTATCATATTGAAATTATGAAATAATTCATTTAATTTTAAAAATAAATTTTTAGATAAATTTATTTATCTATGAGAAATAATTAAATATTAAAAGAGGAATTCCCATTACATTTGGACTTCCATCATTGGATGGAAAAAAGAGAATTTCTTATCATATTGTAATTATGGGATAATTCATTTAATCTCAAAAAAAAAATTTCAGATAAATTTACTTATCTATGAGAAATAATTAAATGTTAAAAGAGAAATTTCCATTACATTTGGAATTCCATCAATGGATGGGAAAAAGAGAATTTCCTATCATATTGGAATTATGGGATAATTCATTTAATTTCAAAAATAAATTTTTAGATAAATTTATTGATCTATGAGAAATAATTAAATATTAAAAGAGAAATTTCCATTACATTTAAAATTCCATCATTAGATGAAAAAAAGAGAATTTCCTATCATATTGGAATTATGGGATAATTTATTTAATTTTAAAAATAAATTTTTAGATAAATTTATTTATCTATGAGAACTAATTAAATGTTAAAAGAGGAATTCCTATTGCATTTGAAATTCCATCATTTAGATGGACAAGAGAAATTTCTAGCATATTGAAATAATGGATATTTTAAATAAATTTTTTTTATAAGAAATATTTGATGAAAAAAGAGGAATTCGCATGGTAATAGGAATCCTAGAAATTAAATGAGAAGAAGATGAACTATTTTAGTATAAATTTGATTTATGATTATTTTACCATAAGAGAAAATATGGGTAGAATTGATCTCTACAAATCCCATGAATTCTTTTATTCAAAAGAAGAATATTGAATATAATTCAATTGAGGAATTGAGAAGGAATACGAAACTAGTTGTCAGAAAAAGAATCTTTAATTAGGTCAAGCAATTGGCTAAAATTTAAAAAAAATCTTATTATCGGTATCAATCTAGAAAAAGCTATTAAATGGTAATAGCATGTGACTGGATGTGATAAGAAGAAAATAGGATGTGATAAGATGTGTATGGGCTGTCATAGAATGACAATGGATGTGTGTATGGAATGCGATAGGATGTGAATGAATGTGATAAGATGAAAATAAGATGTGATAAGATGTGATATAATGGAAATAAATGTAAATGTGAATAATGAGATGAGAAAAGGGTTGAGAGGATATGTGAAAGGGTGAGATGGAAAGTACACGGATGTGAATACGGATGTATATATGAAAGAAGGGATATGCATGTGTATGTGGATGTATAGATGTGGATATGGATGTGGATGTATGAATGTGGATGTGGATGTGGATGTATGAATGTGGATGTGAAAGTGGATGTATGGATGTGGATGTGGATGTGGATGTGGATGTATGAATATGGATGTGAAAATGGATGTATGGATGTAGATGTGGATGTGGATGTATGGATGTGGATGTATGAATGTAGATGTGGATGTTGATGTATGGATGTGGATGTGGATGTGGATGTGGATGTATGGATGTGGATGTGGATATGGATGTGGATGTGGATGTGGATGTGGATGTATGAATATGGATGTGAAAATGGATGTATGGATGTAGATGTGGATGTGGATGTATGGATGTGGATGTGGATGTGGATGTGGATGTATGAATGTGGATGTGAAAATGGATGTAGATATGGATGCAGATGTATGAATGTAGATGTGAAAACGGATGTATGGATGTGGATGTGGATGTGGATGTGGATGCATGAATGTAGATGTGGATGTGGATGTATGGATGTAGATGTGGATATGGATGTATGGATGTGTATGTGGATGTGGATGTATGAATGTAGATGTGGATGTGGATGTGGATGTATGGATGTGGATGTGAATGTGGATGTATGAATGTGGATGTGAATATGGATGTATGGATGTGGATATATGAATATGGATGTGAAAATGGATGTATGGATGTAGATGTGGATGTGGATGTATGGATGTGGATGTAAATGTAGATGTATGAATGTGGATGTGGAAATGGATGTATGGATGTAGATATGGATGCGGATGTATGAATGTAGATGTGAAAATGGATGTATGGATGTAGATATAGATGCGGATGTATGAATATAGATGTGAAAATGGATGTATGGATGTGGATGTATGAATGTATATGTGGATGTGGATGTATGGATGTGGATGTGGATGTGCATGTATGAATGTGGATGTGAAAATGGATGTATGCATGTGGATGTGAAAATGAATGTATGGATGTAGATGTGGATGTGGATGCAGATGTGGATTTATCTGATGATAAGTTCTATATAAGGGATCTTTATGCCAGGATTCTGTTGGGTTGACCAGAATATAAGGAACCCTAGAATCAATTGGATCTTAAGGGAAAGAGTTGTCCTCTAGTTTGCGAGATGAGGACATCTCGCATTTTTTAGGTGGGGTAGGATGTAAGATTCCTCCCTCCAGCTTTTTGAGGTGTGCAAGTGTAAGAACCTCCCCTTCTGATCTTATAATTATTCCCCTCTCTGAAATAAAAGAAAGATTTTGTTTTACCGTGTTTTGATCTAGAGAGACAAAATATCTAGAGAGAGGTAGTCTAAAATTGAGATATTTTAGGATATAAAAATTCTCCTGGTGTCTAAAATGGGTTCCCCTAAAACAGAAATTCATAAAGAACTTTCCAATGTGCAATTGGAATTAATTGGAAATAGGTATAAAGGACCTTAGCCTAAGGTCTAGATTTTAAAAAAAAATTAGATTATGGTCCAATTAAGGTTCCTATGGGCCAATAGGATCAATTCATGTGGGGAGGAGATAAATCCAATTTATAAGAGAAGATACCCAAAAATGAGTGAATGCCCACATAAGATGAAGAGTTGACTATGTGTACAAGGTTTATTAGTAAAAGACTATAAGTATTACAAAAAAAAAAGAGATTTTGGGTATAATGATTCCATTTTGACACATGTGTAAGGAAGGGGAGTCCCTTCAAGGAGATGCCTACTTCACACGCTTGAATGAGTTTTAAACTCAAAAATATTGTGATATTTTTATCTCCCCTCTCTCTTGGATCAAACCAAATCAAAAGGGAACCAAACTAGGTCCAAATCTTGTCCAAATTCAACCAAACTGAACCTGAAAATTTCTAGAAACTAGTTGGACTTGGCTAGAGGCCTCCCTCACCTATAAATAGATCCTTAGCCTTTGTGAAAAAATAGGAGAACTATACTATGCTAGTATTATGCTGAAATAATGATAATTTTTGCTAATCTCTAAAATTCTCTCCAGATTGAAGAAATTGGAGCTTCCCTCTTTCTTCAATCTCCATTGGTGGCTCCATCAACATACCAAACTAATTGATTGGTTGGGGACCTTTAGCGTGATCAAAGAATCAAGCAATTTATAAGGTAAAGGGTGAATTTTGATCTTTTTCTATAATTTCTCAATGTTTCTCTCTTCTCAACCCCTCTCAAGCTTTGAATCTTGAGAAGCTTAATTGGAATGACTTTTTAATGCTATTGAAGTTAATTTGACGAATGGTAGTAAGAAAATACATAAATTTTTATTTATGCTTAATTTTAATGGTTTTTATGTAATCTCTCTCTCTCACTCAAAGAATGGTCATTTCCATGACCTATTCTTAATCCAAATGAAGCTTCTCATGAAGCTTTTTTCTAATCCAAGAATAATTTCTATGCTTGTTTAATTGGAGGCCAAATTAATAGCTTTTAAGTTAGTTATTTCATAAAAATTTATGATTCAATCCATAATGGGTTAATGATCCAATTAGGGATCATTCTAATCATATCCATAATGTTAAAGTTCATTCTTTTAGAATAAATTGAGATTTATCAATAATAGCAGTGAAGCTATAGCGAAATTTCTGTAAAAATTACACATAAAATATTTTCATTCAAAGTATGAAAAGAGAACTTCCTACCATATTCTAGGAATTATCATCCTAGATAAACTGATTGATTCTCATTGTAATCATAGAAATATTGATTTTTAAGCTTATGCATAATTAATGAATTTTTAGATAAATTTATTTATCTATGAGAAATAATTAAATATTAAAAGAGAAATTTCCATTACATTTAGAATGCCATGATTGGATGGGAAAAGATAATTTTCTATCATATTGGAATTATGGGATAATTCATTTAATTTTAAAAATAATTTTTTAGATAAATTTATTTATCTATGAGAAATAATTGAATGTTAAAAAAGAAATTCCCATTACATTTACAATTCCATCATTAGATGGGAAAAAGAGATTTTTCTATCATATTGGAATTATGAGATAATTTATTTAATTTTAAAAATAAATTTCTAGATAAATTTATTTATCTATGAGAAATAATTAAATGTTAAAAGAGAAATTTCCATTACATTTGGAATTCCATCATTGGATAGGAAAAAGAGAATTTCCTATCATATTAGAATTATGGGATAATTTATTTAATTTTAAAAATAAATTTTTGATAAATTTATTTATCTATGAAAAATAATTAAATGTTAAAAGAGGAATTCCTATTGCATTTGGTATTCCATCATTTAGATGGACAAGAGAAATTTCTAGCATATTGAAATAATGGATATTTTTTAAAAAAATATTTATAAGAAATATTTGATGAAAAAAGAGAAATTCGCATGGTAATAGGGATCCTAGAAATTAAATGAGAAGAAGATGAATTTTTTTTAGTATAAATTTGATTTATGATTATTTTACCATAAGAGAAAATATGGGTAGAATTGATCTCTACAAATCCCATGATTTCTTTTATTCAAAAGAAGAATATTGAATATAATTCAATTGAGGAATTGAGAAGGAATATGGAACTAGTTGTCAGAAAAAGAATCTTTAATTAGGTCAAGCAATTGGCTGAAATTTAGAAAAAGTCCTATTATCAGTATCAATCTAGAAAAAGCTATTAAATGGTAATAGCATGTGACTGGATGTGATAAGAAGAAAATAGGATGTGATAAGATGTGTATGGACTATGATAGGATGAGAATGGATGTGTGTATGGGATGCGATAGGATGTGAATGAATGTGATAAGATGAAAATAGGATGTGATAAGATGTGGTGTAATGGAAATAAATATAAATGTGAAAAATGAGATGAGAAAAGGGTTGAGAGGATATGTGAAAGGGTGAGATGGGAAGTACACGGATATGAATACGGATGTATATATGAAAGAAGGGATATGCATGTGTATCTGGATGTATAGATGTGGATATGGATGTGGATGTATGAATGTGGATGTTGATGTGGATGTATGAATGTGGATGTGGATATGGATGTATGGATTTGGATGTGGATGTGGATGTATGAATATGGATGTAAAAATAGATGTAGATGTGGATGTGGATGTGGATGTGGATGTATGGATGTGGATGTGGATGTGAATGTGGATGTGGATGTATGAATGTAGATGTGGATGTGGATGTGGATGTGGATATATGGATGTGGATGTGGATGTGGATGTATGTAGATGTATGGATGTGGATGTGGATGTGGATGTATGGATGTGGATGTGGATGTATGAATGTGGATGTGGATATGGATATGAATCTGGATGTGAAAATAGATGTATGGATGTAGATGTGGATGTGGATGTGGATGTGGATGTGGATGTGGATGTATGAATGTGGATGTGAATGTAAATGTGAATAATGAGAGGATATGTGAAAGGATGAGATGGGAAGTACACGGATGTGAATACGGATGTATATATGAAAGAAGGGATATACATGTGTATGTGGATGTGGATGTGGATGTGGATGTATAGATGTGGATGTGGATGTGGATGTGGATATGGATGTATAGATGTGGATGTGGATGTGGATGTGGATGTATGAATATGGATGTGAAAATGGATGTATGGATGTGGATGTGGATGTATGAATGTAGATGTGGATGTGGATGTGGATGTATGGATGTGGATGTGGATGTAAAAATATGGATGTGGATATGGATGTATGGATGTGGATATGGATGTATAGATGTGGATGTGAAAATGGATGTATGGATGTAGATGTGGATGTGGATGTGGATGTGGATGTATGAATGTGGATGTGAAAATGGATGTATGGATGTAGATATGGATGCGGATGTATGAATGTAGATGTGAAAATGGATGTATGGATGTGGATGTGGATGTGGATGTGGATATATGAATGTAGATGTGGATGTGGATGTATGGATGTGGATGTGGATGTATGAATGTGGATGTGGATATGAATATATGGATGTGGATGTGGATGTATGAATATGGATGTAAAAATGGATGTATGGATGTAGATGTGGATGTGGATATGGATGTGGATGTGGATGTGGATGTATGAATGTGGATGTGAAAATGGATGTATGGATGTAGATATGGATGCGGATGTATGAATGTAGATGTGAAAATAGATGTATGGATGTGGATGTATGAATGTAGATGTGGATGTGGATGCATGGATGTGGATGTGGATGTATGGATGTATGGATGTGGATGTGCATGTGCATGTATGAATGTGGATGTGGAAATGGATGTATGGATGTGGATGTGGATGTATGAATGTGGATGTGAAAATGGATATATGGATGTAGATGTGGATGTGGATGTATGGATGTAGATGTGGATGTGGATGTATGAATGTGGATGTGGATGTATGAATGTGGATGTGAAAATGGATGTATGGATGTAGATATGGATACGGATGTATGAATGTAGATGTGGAAATGGATGTGTGGATGTGGATGTGGATGTGGATGTGGATGTATGAATATGGATGTGGATGTATGAATGTGGATATGGATGTGGATGTATGAATGCGGATGTGGATGTATGAATGTGAATGCGGATATGGATGTGGATGTATGAATGTGAATGCGGATGTGGATGTGGATGTATAGATGTGGATATGGATGTGGATGCACGAATATGGAGGTGTAGGTGGAATAATGAATGCGAATGTGTATGTGAAAGGATGTGACGTCGATATGAGTGAATGGATGAGATGTGATGGCATGTGAATCAGGACATGAATGAATGATATGGGATGTGAATGAATGATATGCGATGTGAATGAATCTGATGTGATGAGATGGAAAATGATGTGATTGGATGAGAATGGGTACACATATGAATTGAATGTGGAATAAGTAATGTGGACTCACGAGGGATAATGTGGAAAGACGAGAGTTCATTATAGAAACTGTATTTGTGACCTGTTTGTAAATGACTGTTTTATGTCAAGAATGTTGGGAAAGCATTTTGATCGTCTTGTGAATGTCGTGGAGATCTAACTGATTAAGTTACAACAGCTGACGGAGAGTCAACGGAGGACGTCTCGCGTAGCAAGATCGGCCGAGGTCTTGACCAGCCTCGGTTCGATTTAAATGGTAAGCTTCTGGTATGGTGGATGAGGGACCAAGGAAGCGGCCTATGAGTGAAGCTCTAGGTGACCTGCGAAGGATCCTAGAGGGTGCTGACCATACAGTGCTTGGGGTCGGCTCTGGGTCGCCGAAGATACCCACATGTGCGTCGTGGAAGATATTGGAACAAGGGGTAAGAGTTGTTTTCTGAAACCAGGCATGGATCTGGTTGACTGACCTTGCTGGTCCTCAACAACGGATGAGTCCATGGCTTTTTTTATATGGATGGTGCATTGTGTCATAAGTAGACTCCTTAGGATGCTAACTCCTAGACATGGCTCAAACCTACCTAATGAGTTGTTGTAAGTTGAATGTGAAGTTTTTAATAGAATATGGAACTTTCAATGCACCTAGCCATCTATTTTGTATCCAAGTTAGACCTTTTTCGAGTTCAAAAGAGGAGTTTTCTCTGACCTATCATGTTCACATACTTGTTGTATATGAAATTTTGTAGCCCTGAGATTTAAAAAAATCCTTAAATCATGTGTTACTAACTCAAAGAGTGGAGTATCACACATTATAGAAAGTGTTTTGGGAGATGGTTCAAAGGCAATGTAAATAAAGGAAACCACAACAAATGACATGGTTTGTTGCAACAAAGTCACCAACATTGAAATAAAAACAAGGCTAACTTTGTGTGAACAAATAGAAATGACGAGCTAGAGAACAACAATCATGGTTTTCATACCATGCATGATTCATAGATTCAATAATAAAAAGAACCTTAATAACATGGAGAACGTGATATAGGAGATCTCAATCATGAGGACACCTTCAAAGTTTTACTCCTCCTTGAAATCCAAAACCTTTATTTTATATCTCAATTCAAAACTCGTGAATGCTAAGTCCAATTTATTCACGTGCTAGAACCTTGATTTCTTTTTTGAATTTACAAATATAAGTCTCTTGCTTCAATGAATATATACTACTTATGAAACATAATCATAAACAAATATTATTATAATGTTTGTATATAGATATTTATAAACACATTTGTAAATACTTTTAAATAAATTGATGGATTTATATGTATCTACTTTATATTAATCTACCATAACAAATAATCTACTTTAATTATTATTATAGCTATATAATATGATTTTCATGAAAACTAATTAGCAAATCTATAACTAATTCTTAATAAATTAAAGCTATAAATATGTATCTAGACAAATATACAAATTCATTAATAAATAATTATACTTCTCTATGAAAATATATATTTTTATACATTTCATAAAGACTTTCATTTTTATGTATATATCTTTATAGATTTAAATAAAATAGTATCCTTTACATTTCATAAATACTTTAATTGTCATACTACTATGGACATATATAATATTGTCACCGTCATTTTATTATTATTTATTTTAATTAACTTCACGTACCCCCTAGTCATCTTCTACACCAAATCAAAGATAGCTTGGAAGCTCTTCACAACTTGACAGGCGGGCAATCAACTCTTAACTCTTGACTCAATAAGAAGCGTAGGAAAGTGATCGACTCTTAACTTGCAACTTGGTAGGCATGTGCTAAACTCTTAACTCCTCTCGACTCAACTTGGTAGGCATGTCATTTGGGAGATACAACGGATGTCCTCATTAATGTCCATTGCGACCCTTCTAGTAGTGGGGTACAAGGTACACTTTCTTGGCGATTTGTGTTTTTTATTAAGCGTACATATGACATTCATTGTCTCTTGGTAGCCATAAGAGGGTTCTTCAATCATTTCTCAAATGGGAAAATCATGGCTTCAATATTTTGAGGACTTATTAGTTCATTAAAAGTAAGAGGTTGTTATAGCTTCTCAAATTTAAAATGCTTTTACCAACATAATTTAATTGAGACTAACTTTTCAATTTGTACAAACCTAATTACTTTCACTACCATAATGAAATATTTTTATTAACATAATAAAATGCTTTTATCAACATAATGAAGTACTTTTACTAACCTAATGTCTTTAAGATAATACAAACATAATGAAATTAAGCACTTTATATATTTGTAGTGACATAAAAGCACACTAACCTTATTACTCAAAAAATTGATAATTATGAACTCTTTTATATGACCTTGTATGCCATGGATTTATGTTAATTAATAGGTCTTCATGGTTCCCAATGCAAAGAAGAAACTACAAAGATAAAAAGGTGTTGGTGAAAGTTCAAAACCACAACCGCGTGAAAGCAAGTGAGTGGAAAAATCTCTCCATTGTTTCTTGTGTAGGAAATGAAGGGACTCAAGAGTATGTTATGACACTATATAATCTCTAAGTGTAGGGTTCTTGATGTCCCAAAATTCCATTATGTAGATTGTTTCCATTTTCTAAGATGGGAGGGCTTAGAGAAAATGCCCTTGCATTGAAGACAAATCTAAAGAATGAAGGATATGATATGGACTTGAAAAGGGAGTCTTTATTGTGTGTTTATTTAAATTATGGGTGGTGATGTGGGCATAATAGTCTTCTTGTTATTATAGAAGCTATACTCTCTTTCCCTTGAAGAAGGGTGCAAGCATGAGCCCCATTTAAAATGTAGCTATGTTTCTTTGATTTATGTGTGGTGGTGGACATAATAGTATTATTGGTATGTTAGAAGGATCAACTCTCTTTCCCTTGAAGAAGGTTGCAAGCATGAGTGGCCCCAAGCCAACCAACAATAGTATAGCTACTACCTGTTATATGCACATTATGTGTGCATATACTAGGAGGCTAACCCACATTAGGCTTGCGAGCATGGGAGCATGGGTTAGGACTAACCTTAAGGGTTAAGGTTAGGGTCAGGCATCCAAGGGTCACACATGGGAAATGGAGAGTCAAGAGTCACTTGAGAGCCCTCCTATATAATAGGGGCATGGGGTACACTCAAGGGAGGCTTGGAGGCTTAGACTATGGTGTCTTGTGTAGAGGATCATAACTACTCACCTAGCATACACACTATAGCTACATACTATTGGATTGGAGTTATACCTCTTGATGGTATGGGAAATCAAGGTAAAGGTATGATGTATTTAATTATATTTCATGTGTGCATCCCTTGGGCTCGGTCGGGTGGAAGAGTTTATGCATGATTTATGCATGTCTATGCATAACAATTATCTAGAGAGATCTTAGGGTTTTAACAATGGTATCAGAGCAATCTCTAGTTAATTGTTGTTAATTTTATTTTTTATTGTATTTTTTAGTTTTTTTTAGTAAATTTTAATATTTACTAATAAAAATGTTATTTTGTTGATTTGTGTTGATGATTTGCATGTGGATCGTTGATATGGCAATTGGAACACATGTTACTACTATTCAATGGACGAATCGACGTTGCGAGGGAATTCAGTGAGTTTAATGCTATTTTTTGTGGTTTAAAATAAGCATTAATGAAAATTTTTACAAAAATACCACATATTTTATTGTGGATATTTTTGGTAGAATGGAAGACCCTAAGAAATTAAGCACAAGCCCTAAGAATTAAGCTAAGATACCTATCTAGAGTCATTTATCTTCTTTCTTAGGATTTATACCCACTACAACAAGCATCCCAAAGGGATCTCTTTGTGTGGAAAGCCAAGGAACATGAAGCCTTTTTGCAAGGTAAGGAAATTTTGAGCACACTACTAGTTGTTATGCCCCTAGACTGGACTAAGGAATTCTTTATAGATCCTAGTGTAGGAGAAGATGCCATAGGTGTAGTGCTGTTGTTGGTTGTAGCAAGGAAGAGAGCATTCTTATAAGGCTGGTATATTTTGTGAGCAGCAGAACAAAGACAATTAGAGAAAGGAATTATTTTAGCGCACAACTGGTAATGGTATCTGTGGTGTTTGCCTTAATAAAATTCAGGTCTTACTCACTTCCTAAGCCTTTCACTATACTGACACATTACTCTTTACTTCCCCATTTGATTCAATATGACCTTCCATCAAAGAGATTTTTTAAATGGCTGGTTGAGTTGTAAGAGTTCCGATTCACTTACATAGTGGAGTGAAAAGATGTAGGGGAGAACAAAGCTTGATCTCTTTCAAGCACACACAGACTCACACAAACCCTAGAAGAGAACACACAAGGTGAGAGGTTAAAAATTCTTCTTCTTCACACAACAAAAGAGGTCTACAAAGAAGATAAAGTGACTAACACACATAATAGAGTATATACAAGCGGTCCATAATGTGAACACGCTAAGTGGAACGGGTAGATGTGGATTAGTCGGTGTAGTCGAGCTGTAGGTGTCGGTGCCAGCTACCGAACCCGCCAGTGATATAAATGTCGAACAGTCATGCAAGCACCTTGTGAGAGTGTCAGCTTATGTTGAGCTTGACATCTCAACACTCCCCCTCAAGCTCAACTCTAGCTCATGAACTCCAAGCATATCTTGAAATTTGCAGAGCTTCTCATCTCTCCCAAGACCTTCGTGAGAAGAGGTTAGTGACCTAATCCTATGTGCTGACGTAGGCTAAGTCGATGTCGCCTTCCAAGACTCTCTCCCTGATGAAGTGGTAATGTACCTCAATGTGTTTTGTCCATGCACGGAGAACTGGGTTCCTGGCCAACTGTATACTGCTAAGATTGTCACAACATATAACAACCTTTCTCTCCACATGCAACCCTAAATCAGCATGTAGCTTGCCTAACTAAGCTACCTCACACACGCTGCCACCGTAGATCCTCTATGCTAGACAAGGCAACAATGGGCTGATTCTTGCTGCTCCATGTCATAGCAGCACTCCCCAATGAAAAATCCCCAATGAAAACATAAATCCACTAGTAGATCTCTTGTCTGAGATGCTACCTGCCCAATCTCCATCTATGTACCCATATAGCTCCAATGGTACACCTACTACATAAAACAATGCATAATCAACAGTTTCCCTCCAATATCGAAGTGTGCATCGCACAGTGTCAAGATGTGGTTTGTACGAAACTTGCATAAACTGGCTCTCTAAGCCAATAGTGTAACTCAAATCTGGCCTACTGATTGTGACATAGATCAAACTCCACAATCTTCCTGTACATAGTGGGATCCTCTAACACATAACCTGCATCCGCGCTAAGCTTGCCATTTTGATCTAATGGAACCGAGATTAACTTACAATCAGCCATGCCATACTTGGACAACATGTCCCAAAAATACTCTCTGTGGTGATAGAGCCAAATACCCTCAGGTGTGCGAATGACCTCAATTCCCAAAAAGTAGCGCAAATCTCCCAAATCCTTCATCGCAAACTTCTTTTTCAGAAGACTTTTCACATACTCAATCTCTTCCAAGTTGTCAACCCCAACAATAAGATCATCTACATAAATGATGATGATAACAATACCCTTATCACTCTTGTTCACATACAAAGAGTGATCTGCATCTGCCATATGAAAACCAATAGTTACAAGATACTCAATAATATTTTCATGCCATGCTTGTGAAGCTTGCTTCAGCCCATACAAGGCCTTACAAAGCTTACATACATACTCTGGGTGGTGACCTGTATCCTCAAAACCTCGGGGCTGATCCATATACACCTCTTCTTGTTGCTGCAAGTCACCATGCAAGAACACATTTTTTTACTCTGGGTAACCTATATCCTCAAAACCTGGTGGCTGATCCATATACACCTCTTCTTGCAAGTCACCATACAAGAACATATTTTTTACATTCATTTGATGTAAAAACTAGCCTGTAGCTGTAGCCACCGTAATCACAACTCTCACAGTTTCCATCTTTGCAACAACAGGGAAAAATGTCTCCTCATAATCAATCCTATGTGTCTGCACATATCCTTTGGCTACCAATCTAGCCTTGTACCTGCTTATGCTACCATCACTATTATGTTTCACCTTATACACCCACTTACAGCCAATAGCTTTCTTGCCTTAAGGAAACGGTACCAAATCCCAAGTCTCATTTATATACAACACATTTCAAATAGCCTCATCAAAACATGTGGGTTCTACAACCTGCACAACTTTCGCCATATAAGCATAGTGATGTGCCACATAACCATCATAAGTCAACCTCTGCATAGGGTTTTTGACTCTTCCAGATCTTTGTAACTTTGCATTCATGGCTTCCATAGCCTTCTTCACACCAGGTGTCCTCATTTCTAGAATCCCAAGCTCCTCATCAAGGCTCATCTCTAAGCCACTAGACTCTCCACCATCAACAAGAGAATGCCCTGCAAAAATATCTGGCATACCAAGGGGCTCAACCCTTTTCTCTTTACCTTTATGTGATGTGCCAACTACATTTCCAAGACTGGTATTATGATGCAGCCTGCCACTCCATGGTCTATCAACAGAACCACTAGATGAGGATTCTCCTAGTCCACTTAATGACTGTAGTTGCTGACTTGCATTCTGTGCAGCCACATTTCCACTTACATCCAAGAGCATCTTTTTCAGCAACATGCCAGCTACTCATCTCATCAAATACAACGTCCTTGCTTACCCTCACATGTAGCAAGATTATAGCATCTATATCTCTTTTGATCAAGGGAATATTCAATAAATACACATTTTTTAGCCTTTGGATCTAGCTTAGTACGCAACTCATCTGGCATATGCATATATGCTATACATCCAAAAACTTTCAAGTGAGACAAGTCAAGTTTCTTATCAGTAAACTTCTCCTCTGACGTTACATCATGTATGGCTGAAGTAGGAGTAGGAGTCCTATTCATTATATAAATTATTGTAGACACATCCTGAGTCCAATAGTTATGCAGCATATTCTTCTCTGCTATATCAATGCTCGTGCTATCTCTGCAATGTGCCTATTTTTTCGCTCAGCAAATCCATTTTGTTACGGAGTGTATCTACATGTAAATTGTCTCTGAATGCCATTCTTTTGCAAGAATTCAGAGAACTCATTGGAGAAGTATTCTCCCTCTTCATCTGACCTTAGGCACTTCACATGCTTCTTGTTTATTTTTCAACCACCATCACTCTGAAATTTTAAAAATGAGTGAACACTTCACTCTTCTCCTTCATAAAGTACACCCACACTTTCCTGGTGTGGTCATCAATAAATGTTACGTAGTACTTGTAGCCACCCATAGACATAGTCTTTGCAAGATCCCATACATCTGAATGCACAACATCTAGTACATTCCTGCTCACATTTCTGTCATATGAAAATACATGCTTTGTTTTCTTTCCAAATTAGCATGCCTCACATACTTTCTGCATACCTTCAACTTTAAACTTAGGCAACCCTCTCACAATTTCTTTAGTCTGCAGCATGGACTTCATTTTTTGCACATTTACATGCCTAATTCTCTTATACCAAACTTCTGTATCTACAATAACTCCTGAACCATTTGCAAACATTGCAGTACTCACTTCAAGCATATTTACATTCAATGTAAACATTATTCCCAATCTATTTTCTTTTAAAATCAACCTACACTTATCCTTAAAGTCTTCTACATATCATCCATGAGGGTTAAACCAGACCTGCAAACCATGCTCAATCATCTGGCCAATAGAAAATAGATTCTTTGTAATGTTCGGAATATGAAGTACATCGACAAGGTACTTCACCTTACCATCCTGCATAAACAATGGCACATCTCTAACATGGACAATCCGATGAGCAGTGCCATGCCTTGTTTCAACAAAACCTGGTCTTTCAAGACTCTTCATTCTCTTAAACCACTCACATGACTTGTCATGTGGTTCGAAGCACCTAAATCAACATACCATACATCATATTTATATGCTGTTACATCATTTTCAAACACATCATTAACCATATATTGCATAACAAACAACCTCTCATTATCCTCATTATTTCTGCTAGAGGATGCATAATTGTTTTGATGTACTTTTTTATTTCACATGTCACTCAGCTTCTTATAGCAATATGCCTACACATGTCTAGGCTTACCACAGTAAAAACAACCTTGTGTATCATTATGCTACCTTTGCCAATTACCACAACCTCTTTGACTCCCCTTGCCTCTAAACTAGCCTATTCCACCTGTGAGTTGTTGTTGTGAATCCTGGGATTGTTGCTACTGTGATAACCATACTTTTGATTACGTGTTTAGCCACCACCTTGGCCATGTCCACGACCTCTACCTCTTCCTCTACCTAAACTTGTGTAGAAGGCCTGCTGCTCTGAACTATTTTTGTTTTGTGAGAGACTCTTGATCTTCACCCAAAGTCTTCTCTTGAATGATCAGCATTGATAACACCAAATCTGTGAAGTCGGGAATGCTCTCCCGAGTCTGAATAGACATTTTGAACGCCTTGTATTGTGGCTCGAGACCACGTAGACACACACTTTCACCTTATCATCATCATAACACCAATTGATGCAAGGGATTCCACAATGCCCTTTATCTTCAAGGCATAATCATTCACATACATTTTTCTTCTCCACAGTATGAAGTTCATTCTTTAACTGAATCTTTCGTACCTTAGTCTTAGTTTCATACAACTTCACCAAGGTGTCCCATGCCTCCTTAGGTGACTTGGCATCCTATATATGCCCAATCATAGTGTCCTCTATGCTGATAAAAAGCTAATACATGACTTTCCTTGCTCCTTGATTTCAATCTTTGAATTCTTTTACATATGCAGTAGTTGGATTAATCTCCGGTATCTCTGGTGCCTCCTCATGTTCACCTTCAATGTACCCAGTAACCTTTTCCCATAGGAAGTTGGTCAATCTAAACCTCCAAGCATGGAAGTTATTCTTGTCAAGCTTCTCTGCAATAATCTGGTTTATTCCATCATTTAATATCTTATCTACAACACAAACTTACTAAAAACAACACTCTTGTTTGACCTGCACAAACTGCTGTATTCTCTATAGGCGGTACTATAGTGCACCAAAACTGTCACAACCAAGGACCTCAATTTGTATACATACACTTAATGAAAACTTTGAGACCTATTTGCAGTACACAGTGTCTACAAAACCAAACAACCTTCATGCAGTTCCAAAAATAGAGTTTTGCAGAGAATCGAAACTTATCCCCGCGCAATAATCGTGAATGCTTGGCGGACTAAAAAACAGAGGTCCAAATGCGCCCGAAATGCATTTTGACCGAAAAATTTAAGTCCAATAGATAGTATAGTTGCCCTCTGTAGCTCTCCTCCCATGAAGAAAGCTCCTTAATCAGAGTTCGTTTTTTGGTGCCTCCCGAACTCCTCTTGAAGAGCTCCCGACAAGGGTATAGTAGCCAACACAAAGGGGGAAGAGTAGATGAAGCTCTTACCCTTGTACCGGTTCATGTGCTTCTCTTGCTTGCCGCTCAACCCTTAGCATAAACCACACTCGGATACCATGAAAAGATGTAGGGAAGAAGAGATCTTGAGCTCTTGCAAGCACACACATACTCACACAAACCCTAGAAGAGAATACACAAGGTGAGACTAAAAATTCATCTTCTTCTTCACACAACAAAAGATATCTACAAAGAAGATAAAGTGACTAACACACATAATAGATTATCTACAAAGAAGATAAAGTGACTAACACACATAATAGATTATATACAAGTAGTCTATAATGTGAACACACTAAGTGGAGTGGGTAGATGTGGACTAGTCGGTGTAGTCCAGCTAAAGAATCTCTAGCAAAGATATGTCGATACCAACTACCAAACCTGCCAGTGATATAAATGTCGAACGGTCATGTAAGTGCCAAGTGAGTGTCAGCTCATGTTGAGTTTGACATCTCAACAACATGGAGTATAGTACAAGGACTACATTAGCAAATATTTTGACATACAAACAAAATCCTTTGCTATTAAGGGAAGAGATAGTTGATGAAGAAGACGGTACCCAGGTGAAAAGACCCTAAAGGAGATATGTTTAATGCTTTTACCATGGATTTTGATGGATCCTTTAAGAGAAGCTTAGGGGTTGCCAGTGGAGGAATTATTTTGTTAAATCCAAGAGGTACATTAGTATATTAAGAAGGTATTAAGTTGCAAGTGTATACTAGCAATGAAGCTGGGTATGCCACTTTAGAATATGGACTCCAACAGTACCTTAAGAGAAGAATTAGCACATTTATCATCAAGGGATACAATTTATGGGTCATTAGACAACTTCACAATGTTTGAAAGTCCAAGAATCCCAAGTTCAAGGAATGGTGCTTCCAAATCAGAAGGATGCTGCAGAAATTTCAAGAGGCCCAGATTCAACACGTGAAGAGGAAACAAAACCAAGCTACAGATACATTAGACAGAGGGAGTTTAGGCAAAGATTTGGATGCATATACCATAATTGTAACCCACCCTAGTTATGTTGGAAGAGAGATTTTACATGAAGTTGAAAGGTTTTTGCACACAGGTCTGGTACCTTCAAGTTTATCCAGAAAACATAAATATGATTTCATAAGGAGGGCTCTGCAGCAGTACAATATTGTTAGCGATCAATTCTACATGAAGGGCAAGGATTTGGTTTTGAGAAGGGTCCCAACTAGAGGAAATCTTGGCCATAATGGATTTATTTCATGAAGGGGTATGTGGAGGGCACTTTTCCTTAAAGTTAACTCTGAGGAGGATTCTTACTGTAGGTTATGTGTGGTCCAGTTTAAGGAAGGATGTTTACCATTGGTGCAAAAGCTCTGAGACATGTGAGAACAAGGAAGAAGAGTGTTGCACCATGAGTTCAGGAAAATTTTTATTTCATATGGAGATTTTGAGAAATGGGTTTTAGATGCAATTGGTCCTCTACCCAACCACAACTGTCAAGGGTAGGACCTACATCTTAGATTACTTAACCTGGTGGGCTAAGCCTAGATGTGTAAAAAGCATTACTTCAAAGAAAGTGGCCAGGTCTGTTTTTGAAGATATTTGTGTGCAAGATTTGGCATTTCCTTGGAGTTGTTGACAGATCAAGGACTTGGTTTCTGAAGCCATATTGTAGAAGAGCTTATGCAAAAATTCAACGTTACACACAAGTTTTCAACCCCTTATTATCCACAATGTAATGGGCTAGTTGAAAGGTTCAATGAGGAGTTGTGTAAAATTTTCACCAAATGTCTGGAAGAACATCCCAAGAAATGGTACTTACATGTATCTTCAGCTATGTGGGTCTACATGACAACTAGGAGAAAAGCTACAAAATTTTCACCATACCACCTAGTTTTTGGGAGAAAGGCCTGATACCCATTGAAGTGGAAATCCCCAGTTTGTAATTTTTGTTAAAACATCACGAGAAAGACATAAATGAATATAAAGAGATGTTGTTGGATCTTCAAGAGCTACAACTGGTAAGGAAAGGGGCTTTGGATCACTACATCCAACTAAGTAAAATAGGAGGGCTAAGCTATTTAATGAGACAATGAAGGATAAAGATATTAAAGAGGAGGATCTAGTGCTTAGGTACAACACCAAATTGGATAACACTTTCCAGACAAAATTCCAAATCAAATGGGAAGGACCTTTCAAAGTTTTGCACATCTAGGAGAATGGAACTTACAAGCTGACAGATCTGGATGCTAAAATTCATTCAAAGATAGTAAATGGATATAGATTAAAGACATATTGGTGCAGAGTTATGATAGTCTAGAAAGATCTAGAGAAAGTATATGAAGACTTGGTTGATGATGCTGTTGCAGTAGAAGAGCATGAAGAAGGTTGTTGCTGGATGTATTATTTGCCAAAGACTATTTCAAAGAAACCATAGCCATTGTTTGAGCATGAATGCTTCAACCATCGGAGCGTTTGGAAAAAGATGATAGGTTTTTTTGTGGCCAAGGGGATATGCTCCATGAAGATTTTCACCCCAACCCCAAGAAAAGAAATAATGCATTGGGTAGTATGATCAAAGACCTTAGGTAACATAGGATCTTGCATGGGTAGCTCAACATTGGTAACTCATTATAATAAGATGATGTGAGGATTGTTGCGTGGTGGCTAGCTGACAGGATTGGGTAGGGTAGGGTAGGTAGGAGTATGCATGCAGATAGAAAGTAATTGCGCAAGAAGGATACGGGGATATGTAAGAGTTTTTTGGAAGAGAGTTCTACATGAGAGCTTGGTTTTTAGAAGAAGAGTTTTGCAGGAGAGAGTTGGTATATGGTTGAGAAGATAGCTGTGAATTTGGTTAGCATTATGTGGGTTTGTTATGTGTAGAAGGTGATGGGGAATGGTTGAGGAGACTTATATTTGTCTAGAGTAGGGGGTTGCCAGAGTGATTAAGGGTTCTGTGTGGAAGATTGTGTCCTTGAATTCTTATCATGCACCACTATTGGAAATTGGACGAGATTAAGGATTGCTCAAGAATCTCCCAGCTGTATTTTCCAGTTTAAGCCTGCAAGCTATGGCAACATTTTATATAGTTGTTGATGATTTTGTTGAAGTTGAGAACATAGATCTGGTTTCTTTCATTCTCATGTGTGAGAGATCTCTTGTTTTGTTATGGTTTTCATTCATTTGCTTAATCTTGACTCCCAGATTCTGTTAGGTGTTGCATAATCTTCTCAAAATATACATATAATCAAGTTGTGTGAATTAAAGAGTTGGTCTTTGGTTTTGGTTCAAGCAATAAGTGAAGATTTGTATAATATTGAGTTTATGTTGGGCCAGTCAGCCTGAGTAGGGGTCAATTCTATGTTAGCGAGACATCAGAATAGTCAAGAGGTTGTGTTGGAATCCTGTTCTAATCTATTTGGGCTGATAGGAAGAAATTGTGAGGCATAGCTGACTGTTTTAGGTCTATCTAAGGACAATTATGAAAAGGCTTATTGTTTTATAGGGTGTCTATGTTAGCAATCTGACACTGGTGGTGGTTAGCTTATAGTTTTTGAGGATTGGTTCTGGTTGTGTTTAAGTGTCTTGAGATCCTTGTGGTGTTAGCTGACTTAAAGGAGAGATTTGTTGTGTCAGCTAGGTCAGTTAGGCTAGTTGGGAGGAAACAATCCTTTCAGAGGCAGTTGTGGAATTGTAGTAGTCAACAGAGAGGTTGAGAGGTGAAATTTGGTTAAGTTGATTGACATTTGAGGGTTTATAGCTGCCAGAGGACATTTTGGGAAGTTTCAGTTTGACTTTGCAGGAGGAAAATGAATGAAAGGTTAGAGGAGGGTCAACAGGACAATCATGAACGTCTAGGGACTATCTCTATAAGTCTGTGGATGCTGGAGGATCGAAGCGGATACTAGAGGATCAATTTTGGACTACAGTATGCTATCCAACTTCGAAAGCAGAAGGCATACAAAAACTGACTTGTCTATGGCAACCAAGAGAGTTTATGGTCAGACAAAGGTCAGTTGCTTAATTTTGAGAGAGAGGCTTTAGGACAAGGATTTGAGGCTAGCGGATGCTGGAGGACACTTTGGGACTCCAAACAGAAACTTTTTGGCAGGATACAAAGGACTTTGGAGGCATAATGTGAGCACAGCTAGAGAGGAGTTTAGTCAGATGGATGTCAACTATGGTCAAGAGAGGCTATTAAGTGATAGATTAGAGTCGTTGGAAGTGAGAGCTAGCCTTAGAGGACATTCTAAGTTAGCGGCTGGATTGATTTGGGAAGTTGATAGAAGGTATTGACGTATCCCATTAGGGCAATTGAGGACCAAGGGATAGTGGCTAGGTGTTCTAGTGCCTTTTATAGTTATTTTTTGTTGGGCTATGGTGCTTGTGATAGACTCCTCTCTCAATGGTGTTCTTCTTCAGATGAAGCTATAGAGGTGGTATCATGATGCCATCAACGATGTAGAGGCCTCCCAGATTGAATGGAAAGCTGAAGGGTTTCACGATCAAGGACATAGATCTCGTGCCACCCGAGTCGAAAGGGTAAGTCTTATCTCCCTTCACCACAAGTGTATAGCCACGTGAGTCAAACGTGAAGTAACACTGCCCCATTGTGAAAAGGTGATCTCGGACGATGCCTGGATTGAATGGAAAGGTCAGTGGCCTCCCACGATGATGAGGCTAGACAAGATCCGGCTTGGATCAAATGAATACCAAGGCACTCTAAATCTAGGACAATGGTCCTGTGACAATCTGTGCAAGTGAAGAGGCTAAGGGACCACCGTCAATGGAGAAGTTAGTCATGTACCCTCCAAGATCAAACAAATAGGTAAGGTATACATCATTGATTCTCGATATTAATGTCGTTGTAGTACCAGGGTTGAAGGGAAAGACTGCAAGCCTTTTTGAATCCAAAATCTGAGGTATCCACCAAGTGTAATCAACACTCCTCAGAAGATTGTGGAATGGTCTCGGTGCAAAAGAACCACCATGTATGTCACCCGACTGAGATGTGCTATAGGTGCATCACAATGATGTGCCACATAGTCGGTCACCATGTCCCCAAAGTGACATAGAAGGCACCCATAGGAAAATGTCCTGACCCCAAAGAACATTGGTTCATGTTTACGCCCATGGGAGCCAAAAGAACATAGCTCAAAGTTGGCATCGTGCACGATCAAGTGCAAACCAATGCCATCATCCACTAAAGCACCACTCAAACAATCAAAGGCACAATCCACTGCATTGATGTGAGTATAAATATGATCCAAACCATGCACTTCATCCTTAAGTGCAAGATCCTCTATGTGTGCGTGATCCATCAAGATAGAAGCATGGTCAATAAGATCACCATAGACCTCATCATTACTAAAGATGGATAAAGTGCCTATACATGAAAGCTAAGTAGAGTCCCCAACCTCAGAGTATTTAGGATCACTAAGCACCCCTATAGGAATGATCTATACTAATCCATGATGCCCCTATATGACCTAGATCCCAAGACAGATCTATCTCTAATAACAATGGACCTAAGCAATATCTAGATCAAATGAAAAGCTCTCTAGATCCTTATGCATAATCCTCTCTCTACTTTGAGGTCTCACCGCAAAAAAATCATCGCTTGCTATGATCATGTGCAATGCTTGGCTACCCAAATATATACACTAAACCCAAGTGAAAGCTACCAACTATGCTATGAGATCTAGGAGTAGAGATAGAATCATTAGATATCCATGTGGATAGAAGACCTAAAAGAGTAGCGTGATTCATCTAGCACTAGAAACTTAGGTCTATGCTCCTCATGCACTGTCGTATGCTCATCAACAAGTAAAGTATCATCATACCCAATCTCAAACATGTCAATGGATGTATCACTAATCAAAATTTTATCCCCATGATATTCTAATGTATCACTAATACACTCAAAGCGTGTGAGAAGCCCAAGGTAAATAAGCAAGGTAGATGGGGAGTGTAAATAAAAAAGTGTAATGTCCAACCCTAGTGTGAATGGGTTAAAGAAAAATAAGTTAATTAGGCTAGAACGAAGATGTAAAGGGGTAAAGAGAGAAAATAAATCCTTTCTTTTTAACACCACTGAGGTCCTTACATTTCAAACTCCCTTCTTCTCTCTTTTTTTTAACACTACTGGCAGCCATAGACCACTGTAATGAGATGGACTGAGAGCTTTCTTCAAAAGCACAATAATGCATTCTAAAGCTGATCTGTTTGCAGTTGCTCTTGCACGTAGGCCAAATTTGGCTCTTGCCATATGATACGCCAAGAAAGTAACATCTAGCTTAGCCATGGATTAGCCTAATTAGCTTGGATTAAACAAATCTTGAGAGATTAACACTAAGGAAAATGGAAAGTAAAGAGTAATGATAGATGAAAGATGTCAAAAGGTTCAAAGCTACAATAGTCCTAGAGCACATGCCTTTTATAGTCCCAAGACCCATGTGCCCTAATCCCACATGTAAATGATCCTAAGTCCATGTGCATGTGTATCCTAAAAACACTTTATTAAAAACCATCCCCTCTTAACATGATTTTGTCCTCCAATCGAAGGGTGGTCGTGCATGACAATACACATACAAGAGGCTATATATAAAATCCAAAAATTAAACAAATAGTCCGTATACATCCAAGTGTGGAAATGAAGATCGGGTGACATAAACAGTGTAGAGGCTTCCTGGATTTAATGGAAATTGGAAGAGTCACACGATTAATGACATAGATCTCGTGCCACCCACGTCGAAAGGATAGATTGTATCTCCCCATGCCATGAGTGTGCGGCCACTTGGGTCAAACAAGAAGTAATGCCACCCCATTGTCAAAATGTGATCTTCGACATTGCTCAGACTGAATGGAAAGTTCATTGGATGCCCACACGATGATGTGGGTAGACAATATCCTGCTTGGATCGAAAGGAAATCCAAGGCACTCTAAATCCAAGACAATCTAGTGTGCAAATGGAGAGGCCAAGGAACCACCATGTATACCATGACCAAGATGTGCTATAGGTGCATCAGAATGATATGCCACATAGTAGGTAACCAATTGCCCAAAGTGGCATAGAATACACGCATAGAAAAATGTCCCGGGCCCAAAGAACATAGTCTCGTGTCGACACTCATGAGAGCCAAAAGAACATAGCATAAAGTCAGCATCCTGCAGGATCAAGTGTGAACCAATGTCATCGTCCACTAAAGCACTACTCGAACAATTAAAGGTAGGATCCACTTCATGGATATGAGTAGAAGCACGATCTGAACCATGCACTACATCCTCAAGTGCCACATTCTCTATATGTGTGTAATGTATGAAGGTAGAAGCATGATGAATAGGATCACTGTCTACCTCATCATCACCAGAGACGGATAGAGTGTCTATACATGAGAGGTAAGTAGAGTCACAAAACTCAAAATCTCCAAGATCACTAAGGTCACTCCTAAAGAATGATCTATACCAATCCATGATGCCCCTTTATGACAAGTATATGACCTAGATCCCAAGAAAGATCCATCTCTAATGACAATGGATCTAAGTAGATATCTATATCAAATAAAAATCTCTCTAGATCCATATACATAATCCTCTCTCCTAAGAGGTCTCACTCCAACAAAGTCATCTTCGCTATGCTCATCTGCAACGCTTGACTGTCCATGTTACAAGGTGTGCTATGAGAGCTAGGAGTAGAGATAGAATCATAGATGTCCCTGTGAATAAAAGACCTAAAAGAGTAGCCCGACTCATCTAGCACTAGGAACTCAGATCTATTCTACTCATGCACTATCGTATTCTCATCAACAACTGAAGTATTATCATCCCCAATCTCAAACGTGCATCACTAAATCAAAAGCTAATCCCCATGATAGTATAATGCATCACTATGATCCACTGGAAAAGGTAGGAGACATAGGTGTATCATCAATCATAATGCTCGAGATGGAAAGCTTGAGGGATCAACACTAAGTATAATGGAAAGTAAAGTGCAATTTTAAAAGGTTCAAAGCTACAATAGTCCTAAAGCACATGCCTTTTATAGTCTCAAGGCCCATGTTCTTTAATCCCACAATGTAAATGACCCTAAGCCTATGTGCCTAGGCCCATCCCATGTGCATGTGCATCCTAAAAATACTTTGTTACTACAGGAGACTTGTTTCCTTTCATGGAACTTGTCAAGTAGCATTAGTGTAATTTTACTCAAGAATAAGGTTCATGGGCTCGAAACGTTAATTTAGTAAGTCTATATCAATCTCTAATACAAAAAGATAATTTAAAAAAAATAAACTTATTAGCCATTATACAAAATGTATTGCATGCAATTTTACTATTTATGAAGATTCAAAACCAATATGCATGGTTTCCTTAAGAGCTTCTTTAATATAATGACAATACGGTAGTAATATTGAACAAAGAGGATAAGACTGATGTACTTGAGAAAAGGATAGTCAAATGTATTTCCCTTCCCTACAATCACTAGAAAACATAGAAATGGTGATGGATCAAAAGCATTAGTAAATCCATCCCAAAATCCTTAGCACCTAATCAACCACCTCGTGAATCTTTTCTCTACTGAGGATGATTGGGTACTCATTTATTTTATAAATGAATATTATTTCTTTTGAGTAATATATTCATTTTTACAATAGGTACTGTAGTGGCTTCTATTGTCAAACATGGAAGAAATTGCATATCATCAAAGAAGTAAAAGACACAAGCCTCTTTTATCTAGATCCACATAAAACGTGATGTGGAGTTATTTATTGAATATCAAGAGGTTGATTCTATGATACTGAAAAGCAACAAGAAGTTCCAAGAAACATCTAAAGAGATCATGCCTCCTCCTCACAAGGAACCTTGAAAGCTATCCTTATCCAGTAAGCATGGAAAATTCCTCCACAAACGAAAAAAAGGAATTTTAAAAAAGAAATGAACTACCACAACCAATTGATGTTTAATTTTGATTTGATTTTGTTTAATATGTAGTTTGATGTTTGACACTTAATTTTTTTGCACCATAGGCAAGATATTAAAAACTCATGTTAGGATTTATGGTTTGGCTTAGAATGTTATACTACCATGTGAAAGTCTTATTTGTCTTAAGGATTTTTATTATTTTAAATATTCATGTAAATAATAGTGGCTTTTAGCAAATATAGAAAATCACACTTGTTTTTATTTTGAGTAAGAAAATTTTTGTTCGTTTCATTGAATATATATTTTAGATTTAGCTAATAAGCTTACAAATTATGTATGGTGGTACTCTTAAAGTAGTTTCATAATTAAGAATAGCTACATACCAATTATATATATTCTCTAATATACATTTTGAACTATGTCAACATGTCTAAGCACTACTTCTGGTATTAAAGTAGTTTTGTCATGAAACATAGCTACATACCGATCATACATATCTTTTAATATAAATCTTGAAGTATGTGCCAACTTGTATAAGCACTAAGTCTTAAAGGATTTTTCTGATGAAGCATAGCTACATACAAAATCTTGCATATTTTACAATGTAAATTTAGAAGTATGTGTCAACGTGTATGAGAATAAGTAAAATTTTCAAAGTACACTTCTATTGCAAAGACTCATGTTTGTTTATAGTGTTACATACATCTTTTTCCTAATTATGTATTTCTTCCAACAAGTAAGATGAGTTTTGGTGATAAGATATTTTTATCTTTTTTAAAAAAATATGTGTAATGATGATGCAAATCCATGTAAAATAAAACTTTATTTATTTCCAATAGCCATAAGAGAAAGAGAAAAGGGAAAAAATCTTAGCTACTAAACCTTGAGAGAGAAGTGTAATAAGTTATACTCTCCTAAAAAGAATAAATTATCGAGAAAGTTTTTTTAAAACTATTAAGGTTCTTATTTATGACACATCCCTTAATAATCACATACATATTGCAAGGCACCTAATACCTTAAAATTTTTATTTAGTATTAGAGTAACTGTTATTTTAAATAAACTAATAAATTTAAGACCTTTAAGACACAATCATTTTCAATATATTTTCATCATAGTAATCAAGCATTTACAAATGACACTAAAGGACGTCTCACTAGGCATTACCAAGTGTCAAAATTATGTCACTATATTAGAGAGATATTTAGCTAGAAATTAAGAGATTAAAAGCATGCATAAGAACTCAATACAATGAAATAAAGTGAGATATTTGAAAGCGTTCATAATACAATATTGAAATCTTCATGTGGGACCAAGTGTGTGAGTTAAATGGCTAGTTATGCAGTAGTGTGTACATGTACTACATATACATCTTGTTTTAAAATCTTCATGCAAAAATTGGTATGTGAGTTAAATGACTAGTTATGTGGCACTGTAACTTGTACTACATACACAACTTGTTTTAATCAAGGATGCTAGCAGGCAAAGTAGATGGTAGTGACAAAAACTTTAACCATTATAAGTACTTACTTGACTTGTGATAAAATACACAATGGAAACAATTCCTAATAAATAAAAGATAAAGTGAGATGATTGAAAAAAAAACCCCTAAGTATTAGATTATAAAGTGAATCTAGCTAAAAATGTATTAAAGAATAACTAGTTCAAAATCTAGATAAATATAGAAATATGGAAAGATAACTATATATGTCTGTGTGTGTGTGTGTGTGTGTGTGTGCATATATATATATATATATATATATATATATATACAGATATATATTTATGTATATACACATATATACATAGACATACATATTTTTGTATATAATTATATATTTATAAATATATACAAAAATACAATTGAGTGTGTGTACACGTAAACACACACACATATATAAAGAGAGAAGGAACAAAATGAAGAAAATAAAAAGTTACCCTAATAAACATCTACTCATAATACAAGCTAAGCTCACTACCATGAACACAAATTTTAAGAAAGTGAAATACTAGCTAAAAACATTCATAAGGGTAATTTGGATAGTTAAAAAGAGAGACAAAAAAACAAAAATATATTCACACACACACACACACATATACACACACAAACAAACATGCGTACACATACATAGACATGTATATATGTATGTGTATATGTCTATGTGTATACATATCTGTACGCATGAAAATATGTGTGCATACATAGACACGTATGCATGTTTATGGATACATGCATGTGTGTGTGTGTGTAGAAAGAGAGACAGAGAGAGAGAGACGAATAAGAGGTGGGAAAAGAAAATTGCAAAGGTCCATAAACATCTTATCACATAACCTAAACTCACTATCATGGACGAGATTTGAATAATGTGACCATACCTCAAGATTACGGATCATGTGCCCACTTGTTTATGTCCTTTCAAACTCTTAATATCTTTCCAAGGTTTCACATGCACGAAAAGAAACATTAAACATGAAAGCATGAGATATAATAGTAATTAAAGACAGAAACATTTAGTTGAAAGACTATATGTGTGAATACTCTAGATGAGCATGTAATTGATAAGTTTTAAAAATTGAAAGAGTACATGTGTGAATACTCTAGATCGTCATATAGTTGATAAGTTTTAAAAATTGAAAGACTATATGTGTTAATACTCTAGATGAGCATGTAATTGATCAGTTCTAAAAATGATATTCTTTACAAATAAATAATAACAAAAAAAATCTCTAATAAAAGGGGTCCAAACATATCAATGCATTATTAAAGAAATCAAGCAATTAGTACTAAAAAGAGTGTAAAAATTGTCCCATTCCTTTCATATATGTGCATGAAAGCGAAAAAATGTTAACATTTTGGATTAAATTAAAGGCACACTTGGAGTTTCCATGAGCTTTACTTGGTATCAATTACACATTTAAAACTTTTCATTGCAATTTCACGTATATAAATGAATCATGATAAGTTATCTTGGAAAACAATGTGTATATTCAATGGAAGAATCCCCAATACCCATAGACTTCTTAATTGTTTATCACATTTCATTTATGATCTTAGAGAACTTTTTAAATGATAACATAAATCAAGAGTGAAATCTCTTTATGTAAAGAAATATAAATAATCATTTTCTTAAGGCTACAAAATAAATACTTAATTTTAAAATATTTTATCCTTGATTGAGCTTTTTCTTAATATCTTATCCATGATTCAACGTTTTCTAGGTGTAGTCTTTCATATTCATAAATGTCTCATACATAATTATCTTCTTTGAAAATCTTATTAATAATGAAAATATTTTCTAAAGTTTTATTTTAGATTTAGGGATTTGATAAGTAATATATATATGTATGTAAATAGCTAGGTAGTGTTATAGGTTTATATGTTTGTTTATAGGTAGGTATATGTATGCATGTGTGTGAGAATATGTGATATAATTTACACACACAAATGAGATGAGTCTCTTAACTCAAACAATAAAAAAAAAGATCCATATAATCCACCACAATTCACTTAAATAAATAAGGACCTGCTACATAAACTGAAGAGAGAGAGAGGGAGAGAGAGAGAGAGAGAGATCTTAAGTCTCTTTTACTAGAGTCTCAATAAGTCTCTCATCTTGTTTTATTAAAAAATTAGCTTCAACTTAAAGATGTAAATACTTTTAATAAGTAAGCTCATAGATAAAAGGTCATCATTAAATACTTTTAATTATCTACTAAAAATCAATTAGTAAGTGATTGATCTTTGAATCAAACGACTTTTTAAAAAAAATTCATTTAAAAAAAATCCAACTAATATTAACTTCAAATCAATATGTAATTAAAAAATATCAAATTATTTATTTAACTTTAAAAAATAAAATATAATCTTGATTAAATAAATCAATTCCACTTGCACAAGAATTATATGATTAAGACTAATTACTCATTTTAAATAGTTTTACTACCGTTTAACTAAAAGTTACTACTAGCTAACAACTATTTGAAACTCTTGATGACTACTCAATACACCTTCATCATATTATTAGATAAATTCTAAGTTTATTTTAAATTACGATGATAAATAAAAGTATTTTAAAAGAGAAGAATGTATTAGAGATTAAGACAATAAAAGAGAAATCACTCAAGAAACTTTAGAAAACAATTAGTTGTTTATATACAAAAAGTTTTAGTTTTTGTACATCAAATTCTATTCACATTTTGACAAAATAAACTTTAGCCGAAAATTTATACCATGCCCTTTATTCACTATATAGTTACATAGATATACTTGCAGTGACTTATTAGACCCACATGTATCTCTAAACTGAGTATATATATATTTGTTCTTAAATTTTCTTTTGACTTAAATAAATACTCATTTACAACCTCAAACAATCATAACTTTACACATTTTGACTTTTTAGTTATGCACTCATAAGGTTAACAATTGTGTGTTACTTTAGAAGTCTACATGCTATGCAATTTACATATGTTATTTAAGACTTAGATTAAATTACTTGGACACTAGAGAAGATCATGACTTCATCCTGAATAAAGAATAATGATTTGTAGCTTATACATACACAAAACATTAAACCTTATCTTAGTCTACAATATTGCCTCTACATTTAAACCTTTAACTATGGTAGGTTACCTACATTCTTGCTACTATTGACACGCAATTTAGATATAGTTTTGATTTGCCATGTAAAATCTCACAAACAACTTATATGTGCTCCTCCTTTTGCTGCCTACAAAAAGAGTCATGATTTGTGTTTAGCATTTCTATATTAATGTATGCAATTTGTTTCTAATAGAAAGATATTCAACATGATAAAAGAAAGCATGCTATTTAAATAATGTTTATGTGTTGAAGACAATATGCATGGAGTGAAGATATGCACAAAGATAAAGAGCTCTCTTTATCAACAAAGATATGTTTTATTTAAAAGCTTAGCCCATAAGACAGTTGAGGTAGACACGGAGAGAGAGAGAGAGAGAGAGAGAGAGAGAGAGAGATTGATTTTCCCCCTTAGCTCACAAGAGAGAGAAGATTTTTTTTAAAACTACATTACGTTTGAGGACCGTAAAGAAGATATTAATTAGGGTAGTAATATCGAGTGTTACTCTTCTAAGACAAGGCTAAATGTATTAAACACACCCAATAAGCTAGCTACTCTCCTACATGACTTTTGACATCTTTTGTATTAAATGCACTCATATCTTTTTCTTAATTAGCGTCTTAGATGGATAGGCAACGTACACATGACCTTAGAAATTCTAAATCCCCTCCATTATCATGTAAGTAGTCTCATTTTTCTTCTTTGTAAGTCTAATCTTCCAATTTACTATCATAAGATGAGGTAGCGAACGCACCAAGGAGGATAACATTGTAAGTCTAATTTACTATCATAAGATGAGGTCGTGAACGCAGTCAAGCGTTGATTTAGAATACATATACCAACTTGATCTTTACAGGTAGAACCAACAACGACTGCCATTTTAAGCCAAAGGATGCGCACCGCAGCGTCAAAACACACACAGTTTAGCGGCAGATCTACAGGTGGACCGTGGAGGGCTGGAGGCCTACCTGGGGCTGGCAAAGTCGGAGGTAGAGGAGAAGACGATGAGCGCCAGCTGGTCGTAGGCCTTCTTGAGGAGGCCTTGGAGAAGGTCACCGGCGGGGTGGTCGAAGCGCCGGAAGGCCATGGGCTTCCTCCCGCCATGGCTGGCTGGCTATAATACTCAGGAAGCTGCTCGCTCGTTCATGTGGTTGGCACTCAGCAAAACAGAAAGGTAAGCGGCACCCTCTCTCTATGTATGTATGTATGTATGTTCTTCTTGAATGCACCCCTTGTGCTGCACACCAGCCATGGCTAATAAGCGAGAGCCCAAAAGCATGCCCTGCGCGCGTAGAGAGAGAGAGAGAAAGGAAAGATGGACTGTCACCTCTGCGTCAAGGAACAACCTCTTCACATGGGCCGATTTGACCGTTCAATATTTTATTCCAAAGACTCCCAAAATCAGGGCCTTTTCATACACAGGAGTGTGTGAAATGTGAACTTCCGGATTAGGGTGGTCACGGCTCAGATTCTTGTGTAAGACAAGACAACATGCACACTCAAAATATGTTCTTTTCTACTCGCCCCTTCCTTGTCTTCCTATGGACAATTTTTGATTTTTTAATTTTTTGGCAAATGGATCGCACCAACATTGTGACAAAAACTTGTGTTAAATTTTTGAGATTTGAAAGCCATACTTCATCAAGTCGAGTCATTTGCCAATTTTTGAGGCATTTACAATATGGCCCCGTTATCTATCTATGGCAATGGGTATCCTATTCACCAAAATTTAGTATAGATGTCCAATTCACCTATATTTAATATGGGTATCCTATTTATTAGCACCCATTTAATTGTGTGTGTGTGTGTGAGAGAGAGAGAGAGAGAGAGAGAGGCATGTCCTGAAAACCCTTATTTACGTCCTCAAGCGGAGAGATATATATTTCCTCCATAAACAAATCTTGAACATAGTAAATCACATCCAATAAGCCTAGAACTTCCTCCCATAAATCACATCCAACATCTAATAAACTTGATAATCTAAAGTAGAAGACACAGTTTTCTTTCTTCTAAAGAAATCAAATATTCTTATCTCGAGGAAAGTATTTTCGTGTGAGAACTAAAACTTAGTTAGCTTTGAATTGATAGTGTATGGGTTTATTGTTTGATAAATTGGATATTATGTGGTTGAAACCATAGACCAATATCGTGCATTTTTTTAAAGGCACTTTTGATAAGAATAGATGCTAGTTTATTTGTAGCATGATGTAACTCCTATAAGGAGGTTCTACACCTTTCTTGATAATAACGAAAAGGTATTCTCTTTTTGAGTAGTGCTCCTCGTGCAAGATGTTGTCCTTCAAGCTTTTTTTGTGTGTAGAATAAAGTAGGTTATGACTTAGATCTTAGATATTCTTTGTTCTTTTTTTCAACATTTATATTATCGTTAAGAGAAGCAGTACCGCATGGAATCTTAAGCACTCATTTTCTGCTAGACTAAAATTGATGAAAAACTAAGTCTATCTTTGATTTCTTGAATCCTATCACTAGTTATGTTACATGACGCTCTAACCTTTTAAGAGTGCAACATATATTCTTAAAAATCATAAACTTGATAGTGCTGATTTAAGATTCGGATTAAAAACTTGGCTTCATGAGAATGAACCACCAATGAGTCAAGATATTTGATTGTTTTTTAACATTATGAGATAGTTTATCTTGTTATATTCAATTCTACTTGCCTTTGAGATGCTTTCCACTATCTTATTATATTCAATTTTTAACTTTATGAGGTGGTTTCCACTATCCTATAATATTCAATTTTATTTGCATTTAAAAGTGATTTAGACATATGTGGCATAAATAAAGGGAGAAAGTCATATACATCTGCTGTGTGCAATTATTTCAAATTATTCATTCTTGTGCATGATAACGCATGGCTTTAAAGAAAGTATGATTACCCTTGTGTCTTAATCTTATAAAGAGGGCCACTACATTTGAAATTTCTTCCTTTATGGAATAATAGTACACATCACATGGTGCATCTCTACTAGTACTTTCTTTTTACTACTTAAAGACTTGCATTAAAAAAGACCCTAATTATTTACCACAATCATGTAGTAACAATGTAACATGCCTAGAAACAAGGGGGTGCTTGAGAACTTTCTCTTTAAAAACCCTCCTCCATACATGATATACATATCTTTATAATCTCTTACTAGCATACATACATCAATATACATGCTTCTACAAGTATACTAAGCCTTATCTTGAAACCCTCTCTTGTGCAAAAAGGCGTGAAACAAAACAAATCAAAAAAGGCATATTTTTGACCCATGTTTAGGGGTTGGTTAGTGTTGTATGATGAAAATTTAGTAAATAGGAAAGGAAAGTCATGTGGAAGGGGGGATATATAAGCTACGAAGGCCTACTTAAAACATCCTCTCTCCACACCAGGCATTTAGACACAAGAAAAGCTAAGGTGAAGGTGATGTATCTTCTAGCAATGATCATGCACCTCTTACTTTATTGTCTAGGATGTGCTAGGAACTATATTAAAGTGGTAAATAGCCACTTATGATGTGGTATTAAAGTCAACTCTACAAAGAACTAATCCATTCTACTTGCTTAAATGGGGTGTTTTGGTGGGCATGTTTCTCACACATATTTGAGGGCTTGTAGGACATGCATTATGGTCCTTATGTCCATGTTTAAGGAGGGCTATATAAGCATTCAAGGGTTTCTTCATACATTCAATCCCCCACACCCAATGTTTTGAGGTGGTGGAGGGGGGGAAAGGAAATGTTGGGTCTTTGTGAGTACCTCTAGCCCTCCCTAATAATATGGTCTTCAAGAAGCTACATTTGTGTTGCTTTAATGTATCAAATGAAGAGCTAAGATAAACTCTCTTGTTCTGATGATGGTTTCAACATTCCTCTAGACCCCCCACCTTCTCTTCTCCATTTCTCACAAGCCTTAGAACAACTAATAACTTTAAATAATCAATGTAAACTTACTTGTGATTGCCAAAAAGGAAGAAGGAGAAGAAGAAGAAAAGAGAGGTAATCACTCGCAACAACAACAAAAATCCCTACCCCGTTTACTAACTTCATCATTTACTATCTAGCCTCTCCATCCCTTCCAGATAAACATGACCATTTCACTTCCATGCAACAACCTAAGCATCATGAAAATAGCTTCTCAATTCTACATACAACACAGTCTTCTACTCGATCAGGATACAATTGATAATAGGAAGGGGTAAATGTTAACCCATTTTGGAGTTAGTAGGATTTTCCAATTTTATTTATATCAAATAACAAAGACAGAGAAACCAAAATAATTTATGATCAACCTATGAAGAAATGGTTTCCAAATATATAACTAATATGGGTGCCCAAAAGGGTATGACACAGTATTTATGGTCATTTCCACTCCAACAAGAGCATGTGGCAAGCTAGAATGGATTTCCATGAATGTAATTTATGCATGTAATATAGGATTAAGCTTTGTACAAGCAATAGGCCACTGGTGTGCCTTGGTCACCTAATCGACCACCAAAGTTTAAGTGTGTGGGAACCCTTATGGCCTTATATATAAGTCACTTTCTCTCATAATATAATATACTCCATTCTACCATGTAATCTTGCTCTTGTGCAAATACTCTCTCGAATCTTCTTCTCTAATGCATGTTAGTGACCTTGTATGAGTGTTGTGAAGTGAGAGGAGGGACAAGGATTGGTAGTCCCAATGCAATGGTGTGACAACACTCTCGCAGGAGAGATGGTGACTAAATGTTTTCCCCAAGGAGGTGTGGAGCTTAGAGAGCTTAAGGGTTACAAGCTCGGCCACTAGAAATATCCCCAAATATCTTGTGATTATGTTTACAGAACAGGTTGAAAGTGCACAATAACATTCTTAAAAATGTTATAGCTTATTCACAAACTCACTAGAATACTACCCTTCTAGAAAGTATGGAATGAACAACCATAGTAGGAGACTTACCTTGCTTTCAGCTCCAGATTCATAGCCTCTAATCTCCACCAATGTGGTGGTTGCTAAATCCAAGATCCTGTTCTGTTGCTAGATTTAAGATCCTGTTCTTTCCTCCTTGTTGTCAACTTCAAGAAGATACTTTACCTCTTTGCTAGGACTCACCTCTCTTACTCTCACTCACTATCACAATGATCAAGAGGCACGCATATGAAGAATCACACACTCTACTCTCAACCCTCTCTCTCTCTCTCTCTCTCTCTCAACAAGATATGAGAAAGTAGACATGTAGAACTCAATTGGCACAAAGGGGGATTGTGTTTGTTGATTTTGATAAATTCAGTTATATTGTATAAGTTACCCTTATTCACACTTTGGAGCCCAAACTTAACCCTAATCTACTAAGCATATTCGTTTGCTAGCTTCTCTCAGAATATATACAACTTTTGGAGTACTATTGACATAACACTTATTGGGCTACTTCTGTGTGTAGTAGGGAGTGCCTGACTAAATGGGATTAACAACCAAAACGTTATAGCTCATTCACAGAGTTACTAGAACTCTAGCCTTCTAGCAAATGTGGAATTAAGAACAACCATTGTGGGGGAATAACCTTGCTTTCGGCTCAAGATGTATATCTTCGAGGCTTCATGAGTGGTTTTTCGCTCCAAGCTCCTATGCTTTCCTCCTTGTTATCACCTCCAAGAAGATATACTACACCTCCTTTCAAAGGAATCACTTCTCTCACTCTCATACAATGAGAAAGAGGAACACATACCAAGAATCACATCCTCAACTCTCAACTCTCTCTCTCTCTCTCTCTCTATACAAGATAAGAGTAAGTAGACATCCATAACTTAATTGGCACAAAGGGGGAATGTGTTTTTTCATTATGAGAAATTTGCTTATATATAATTGGTCCTTATTCACACTTGGGCACCCAGACCTAACCCTAATATACTAAGCTTTGTCATTTGCTAGCTTTTCTCATAATATATACAACTTTTTAAGTGATGTTTACATAATATTTATGGGGCTACTCCCATGTGTGTTGTAGTAGGGAGTGCCTTTGTTAAGCCTCAAATGGGGTTAACATTCCCCTACCTAATGTATATTCTATCCTCAAAACATTTAAGGCCTAAAAGGCATATCTCATAGCTTGAATTTTTTATGATTGTTTCTTAACTACAGCTTGCACAGAGACCTCTTTTGAAGTATGTCAGTGGTGTCCAAAAAGATGTAGTTATCATTTCTTAAAAGGTGTAGTTATCAAAAAGATGTAGTTATCATTTCTTAAAAGGTGACATGCATGTAACCCAATAGGTAGCAAGAAGACGATGATAGTAATACAAAATTTCCTGCTCTTCAGGTCCCTTGTTCATATCAAAGCATACTACTTCTCAAACATTTATGTTGCCTTCTTTTTTGGATTTAACCAAACTACGATAAGCTTGAATAAATGGTAGCAGTCACATGCAATATCTATAGATAGATTCAACATTTGCCCCCATGTTTTGATCCATAATAATAGCCCTTTTTCGCTTTCTCTCTATGTTGTCAAATGTTTTAGGCTCAAAAAGTTGAAAGTTACAACAAACATGAGAATGCCTTTTTGTTATGTTGTAAAAGTGGCTGGGGTGAACTGCCTCTTGATTAGCATTTATAGCGAGTGCACCCACTATGTTAGAATCAACCATATGTAAATGCTGTCATACTCAAAAATGGTAAGGAATTATTACCTCCATTCTGGTTGAATTTTAAAATCTTTTTTACTTTGCATGGGCTTATTTGAATATCCACTACGTGTCCACTCATCAGTGCTCCTTCCAAATGTAATAATTGTAATCTAGCATTTATGTGATAAGGCAAATATTAAGCAAATCTTGTAATTGTGGCTTGGCCACCTTGGTGGAGATTGCCACATTTTCTCATCGATTACCCTCCCTTTCCATTAGCATTAACTTTCCCCATTCTAGCATGGTGATTGCTTTGATTGGATAGGGAGTATATGGTAGGTGGTGAGGAGTTGTACTATAAGACTCAAAATATTATTATATTGCTAGGTTGAACTGAGTCACCTATAAGAGCACCTTGAAGGACAACTTTGACCTTAGTAATGGGTTTCCAATTCCGATTAAGTCTTTATAATCTGTATTCAATAGCTACACTAAAACGTCATCAATAGGATAGTCAGCTAGCAACAAAATATATTGAGAATTTACCTCTCGTGTAGCTTGATGATGTAGAATTTGGGGCCGTTGTCTCCTCGAGGGCTAGTGTATCAGTGGGATAGTCATTTTATAGAGAAGAAGATTCTATATTAGTTTGTCCCTCATTGTTAATAGGCTCCTTATGAGATGGAAGGGGTTTAGAGGATAGAGGCCTACGTAGTGGATATGTATATAGATATGCACCTTTCCTCTCTTTATCATCATCACGCTTGGGGGGGGAGGGGGTTTAATAATATTTAGAAATGAACCAAGATCTAACTGTTCTTTATCCATTACAATAGTAGGATATTCAATATGTTTTAATGAAAAGTCATATACCACTAATATTAAAATTTGTTCTAGATGCTTATATATTTTTTGATAAATTTTTAAGATATTGTAAGGATGGTATAAAGTACTTTCATGAAGACTTGTATATGTATATGTATCATAGGCCTCAATCCACCCTTAGTTTTGAAACCAAGAAAAAGAGTTAGAAAGGGTTTCAAAATTAGCAAGGGTGGAGGAAAGGTGCATAAAAAGTTCTTAAATCTCTTATCATCCAAAATTATAGAGTTCATCAATACTCTATATGATGACCTAAGATTAAGAACTATAGGGTGCATTGCATATATATACATGGCCATATAGTTAGTAAGGTAGAGATCATTGTGAAAAATGGCCATGATTATAGTAGGTTTGGCATCCCTATTAGAGTTCTATTATATGAGGAAAAGGTAACCTGGTTACCTATTAGAGCTCTATTATATGAGGAAAAGGTAACCTGGTTACATCCTCACTAATGCTAATATCAAATTTTAAAGAGAGGGTTATAGTAGCAAAGAAAAAAGTAAAGGTTTTAGGAGGGTCTTGAGGAGCCACTGGCTGCCAAATGAATTGCCAGGCATGCCCATGACGTTCATTAATCATGTATTAGGTGTTACTAGATGTGGCTAAAGTTGTTGCATTGATTGTGAGCTAATCTATCATTTGCTCCTTTTTTGTAAGGAGCATTGTGATGGCTTCTTCTCTCATTGTCGCCCATGCCTCCAAAAGCTTGTCATATGTGGCTATAGTGTACCTCTTTTTCCAAATATGTTAATATCTATTCAAGTGTCTCCTCCTTGGTTTTTATTCTATCCTAGATTCTTGGAGAGAGGTGGTTATGTTTTCCACCACTTGCTATTGTTGGTGGCATTTCAGTTGTCATGTGAGTTGTTCTCTTTACTCTCCTTCATGTTGTGTATTGTGTTCTCTCATTGCCTATGCATGCTACCTATTTAGCTCCTCCCATACCTTCTCAAGAGAATAAATTCTTTATATTTTTACCTCTTCATCTTTGTGTAACACTAAGATCTTTTTTTTTTCTTCGCTAGCTTCTTGTTTGCCTCGAAGTCCCTTTGTAGCTGTTGTAACTTCTCTTGAAATTCATGGACCTTGCTTACCTCTTGTTGTAGTCTATGTTCAAATTTTTGTTTCTCATTTTGGAGCTCCTTCACATTCTCTTTAACTTGTGCCTATAGCCTTTGGGAGCCCTCTTCATGGGCCATAAGTTTCGCAACTTTTGTGTCGAGATCATCTTTCATGCCATTGATATGGCTCTTCATTTTTATCAAAGTAGTTTGATATACATGTTTTCTATTTTTGAGATCCTATTCCATTGCCCGTGTTTTTGTAACTAGGCTCAAGAAATTCTTATTTTTATTTCTAGATCTTCTTCCTCACAAGATTCTAGCCTCCTTTTGTGGAGTGTTTGATTGTGGGTAAGGATATAGCTTGTCAGCAGGTTAGACCTAGTTTCCCTTGCACTTGGCTTAACTGGGGTTGTTTTCATCGTTGCTCCCTCAATCTTATTCTTTGCATCCATAACCTAGCAAAACTTCCTTGGTATTGGCTTTGAGTTAGTCGGCCTCCCCTAGATTTTCCACGACATCCTTTTGTGTGGTTTCCAAGGGGAGTAGCACACCTGTGATATGGCTTAATAATTTTGTGAGGAGATAGGAATTTAACACCTTGTTTTGATTGCTTTTTTAGATAAGTATAAAGCTCTTTGTGGAGATAATAGGCCTAGTTATCCTTTGACAACTTCATATGGAATTTCTAAAGCTCGTGTAGCTCAATCCTATTATACATATCCACACCGACTTGATTTGCATGATCATGGATATGACCCTTATTTGACAATTGAGCTTCCTCATGGTGTTTTTCACCCCGCTATTATTGAAGACAATCTCCTTTAGCATGATACTAAGGGTAAGTACTTTTTTTCAATGCGATGAGTGTGGGTGTTCCTTTCTCATAGATAATCACCCTTTGTATGCTCCTATTTTATCATAATACTTGATGAGTTTGGCATAGATATATGCATTGATGACCTTTAGTAGATGTTCAAAATAATGATCTGGCTACTAGCTTGTAGTTTCTCTCTTACCTTAGGTGCTCCCAAGAAAAGTAGGCATTTGGGAAATTGTAATAGAAAGAGACTTTTCCTTTTGCTATTTTAACCTTCCTATTGATCCTCCCTATTGATGATGATGGTCCTAGACACATCTTATAGGTATGGCCTAAGGTGAGAAAAGTTTAGGCCCATGACACCTTTTTTTCTTTCTTCTTGGTGGGGTAGCACTTGACCTTGCCCAAGCCTCTTGGTCCAAAGATGCATAATCTAAATCTTTGGTTTTTATTTTTGTTGGAGGATCCTTATGGTCTACACACTCTTCTTTCTTTTCTTTTCCTTTTTAAAGGCAAGTTATTGCTACGTGAAGCTTTCTACAGTTTGGTTTTTTTACAGCCATAAATATCCACATATATTTATGCCAAATGGTTGGTAGCTATTAAAAGAAAAATATTATTAGGATGATTCAATGATAGATGTATGGCATATATTAAGCACTTTTGAGTACTAAAGATGAATGAGTTATCTTTGAGAATATTTAATTAGTGGATATTATGTCATTTAAGCATAATTTTTCTAGCATGAAAAACTAGATTGGTTTTTTCATAAATGTGAATATTTAGAGATATTCATACCATAAAGTTTTCATCTCCTTACATAGGTAATGCATGAGAGTTGAAATGAAATCTTAATGAAATGATGCAGTTAATAATAGTAAGGGTATGAAAAACTAGATTGATCTTTTTATGCATGAATTTGAGGAGAAAATCATGGTTTAACACTAGTTTGGTAGCTCAACAGGACATAAATATGTCTGTTCAATGGTTTACCAAAAAATTCATATCTTGTGAATAGGAGCGGTATTTTAGCATTTCTCTTCTAAGACACGAATTCATGAATGTGGCAAACTTTATAAAACTATTAAAATGATAAAAACAACATTAAATATAATTGAAAAACCACCATAAGTAGTGGTATATCCAACACTATAATCCGAATAATTTTTTACAAGGTAGGTTCTTACATGCAAGAAAAAAAATGATCTAGACTCATTTATAAATATCTCCTAAACCTTACATAGTCTTTAAGAGATGAGAGCTAGGTTTTTCATGACAAAAAAATGTATTGCATTAATAATTAATTCAATTCAATTTAATTCTTAGAATCTCTTTTTATTTGTTGAGTCTTTAACCACCAAAATATGACAATAGTGTGATCTTAAATGGTGATTTACGTTAGTTATAATAATAAATCAATGTATCCACTAAAGTAATTTGTGAAGAATACATATCTAAATATTTGAATTTAGTTAGAACACTACAATAGAAAGAGGGGATAGCGGCACGTATAGTGTGGCTTTTATAAAGTGAACTGGAAAAGTGTCGAGGTGTAAGCGTTGTTGTAAACGTTGCCTATAAGCGTCGCTATAATCATCACTGAGCGACGCTAAAATAAAGAAATATTTTGGACAGACTAGGATATTATCCCCAATTTTTCCCATTTTGTGTATGAAACCTATTATGTATATAACGAGTGTATAACATACATATCTATTAGAGGACTTAAAAAACATATCTGTTATGTGTATAGTCTATGTATACATAGAGCTTTATGTATAAACTTATGCATTGATATTTAATGCATAAAGCTTAAACGCATTGAGCTTTAATGCATAAGCTTGGGAACGTATAAATCCTTATACATAAGCTTTATGTTTTATGCGCATGAATTAGCTCTATGCTTTATGCATAAGCTTAGGCATGCATAAAATGTTTACATAAAGCTTAGGCATAAGCCTTATGCACTAAGATAGGGCATAGAGCCTTAATGCATAAGTATCATACAATATCGAGCCTCATGCAAAGATCCTTAATGCATAAGTGTTAGAACATGAAGTCAAGTTGAGCTAGTTTGTGAGTTCTAGTCTAGTGTGTGCTATGGATGCCACATGTCACATTGGGATTTATCCCATAAGCATAGTGGTACTATTATGTGTTTGTGTGTGTGCTCTATAGGAGAGTTGTACTTGTCCTTGTCACATAATGGAGTCTACATCAAGCTTTCATATCATGTGAGTACTTTGGTTATCAATGCTTTGCACTTGTGTCTTCATTTGAGTCTTTCCATTCCTTGCCATGTGCCTTCATGTGGTATCAGAGCGCAGGTTACTAGCCTGCTTTTTCCCTTCCTCCTTGCTCTTCCAAGGGATTGAGGTGAGGGAGGCCAAGAAAGAGAAGCCTCTCTCTCTCTTTCTCCTTGGAAGGATGCCCTTCCCCTAATCATTGGTCATCGACTGGTTGCTGCCCCCACAAGTCATTGCTCTTCATTAACAACAAGGAGCTGCCCACAAGCTCCTCATGATTCCACCCACCATTCTCTGCTAAATTTGCCCGCCCCATTTCCCTCTTTATTTGCCCGCCATTTTTTGCTTCAATCCTGCCCATTTCCTATGTGACATTCCTATCAGTGTGGCCTGCATCTTCAGCTCTCCTACTGCGCGACATTCCCATCCTGTTCATGGCATGAAAAAGCTTGGGCAAATAAAGTATCATTTCATGCTGATTTTGAGCATGGTTTCCTGAGCAAACATCATGCCATTTCATGCTAGTTCTGATCATGGCCACCTTTAACATTGACGCCCTATTCCTCTGAGTCTTTTCTACCTCCACTATTCGTGTTTTTTTGCTTGTGCACACTGAGATGCTGCCCGACAAACTGAAGTAACTAATCCAACTCAGTTCAACACTTATTCTCTGTCTGCTATTCTTGCATTTACTTCCAGCCATGGAGCCTTCGAAATCAAGTGTCATTATTGAGAAGTTCTCTGGTAAGAATTTTCCTACATGGCAAACCAAGTTGCGTCTTCTACTTATGAAAGAAGGAGTGGGGGAAGTTGTTAATGGAAAAGACAAGAACCCAGCATCCGATGACAAGCGTATTCTACAATGGGAGTCTCTTAGTGACAAAGCTCTTGCTCTCATTGGTTTGGGTTTGGGTGATCAAGTTATTCATCATTTGGATTTTGATGACACTGCACATGAAATGTGGGACACGTCGGAACGCTTATTTGGCAAAAAAATCATCAACTTCAAAGTGTTTCTCATACAGGAATTCTTCAAGCTTAATATGAAGCATGAAGACACTCCAATGAACATATGAATCACATGGAATCTCTCATCACACAACTTGCTACTTTGAAGGCCCCTGTAGGGGAAGATGATTAGGTTGTTGTCCTCCTCTCGAGAGTTGAGGAGATTCCTAAGTTTCGTGATATCATACCTGCCCTTCGTGTCTCACGGGACATGTCCTATGGTGATATGGTTGCCATGCTTCTTGATCATGAATAGAGGTATACATATACTCCTCACACCAATGCACTATTCTCTAAAGGTAAAGGTAAATTCAAACCTCTCAATCACAGTGGGAAGCTTGGTCACACCGAGGATCAATGTTTCAAGAAGCTTGCCAAGCAACAAAACAAGGAACATGCCAATTTGGTTGGGGCTGCAGCCTGCAACTAGTGAAGACAAAGAATATGACACCTCTACTCCGACCCATGCTCTCACTACTAACATCCAAGATCTCTCTCTCCATCCAGAGGTCTATGAACCTGATGATCGTAAATATTATTTCTGATTTCTTCTATGTGTGCTTGGGTACTCTTCCTTCTTGGGTAGTCGCTCAAAAATGTTTGTAATAATGATCATGTCTTATGTCCTTGAGTCAATAAAGGTACTCAGCCTTGGATTGTCCTCCTAAAATGATGTAATCTTTTTCTATTTTTTTGTGTGTGAATCCTTGCCATTCTGTTCTGGAGTCAGGAGGGGGATGTGGGGAACTTTCTATTGGCTTTGATGGGTCTATTTATCAGGCTTGGTTGAGTTCCAGGATGTTGGTGTATTCCCTAGACCTATGAACGGGTCATGTAGCCATGCGATGATATGAGTCTCTGAGTTACATGGGGTGCATAGACTAGCAGTCCATCATTGTCATGCTCTATTCTTGGTTCCATTCCAGTAGTCCCTCACCTTTTCTTCATGGGGGGGTGTTAGAACATGAAGTCAAGTTGATCTATTTTGTGAGTTCTAGTCTAGTGTGTGCTATGGATGCCACGTGTCACATTGAGTCTACATCAAGCTTTCATATCATGTGAGTACTTTGGTTATCATTACTTTGCACTTGTGTCTTCATTTGAGTCTTTCCATTCCTTGCCATGTGCCTTCAATAAGCCTCATGTATAGAACCTTAATGAATAAGGCTCATGCATGCATAAGGACTTATGCATGCATAGAGCCTTCTTGGAGAAGAAACCCTAAAATTAGCCACAAAAATCAAAGTTTTTAGCTATGAATTAAGTTTTATGCATAAGGTCATGAATAAAGCTTAATGAAGCTTATGCATAAGACTTATGAATAGAGCCTTATGCATTAATCCTTGTGCATTAAGCTTTATGCATAGAGCTTAATGTATAAGGCTCATGTATAGACTCTAATGCATGGAGCTCATGCATAGAGATTAATGCATAGACTCGAATGCATGGAGTTCATGCATAGATCTTAATGTATAAGGCTCATACATAGAGTCCTAAATGTTGAAGCCTCATGTATAGAGACATATGCATTAAGCTTTATGCATAGAGCTCATGCATAGTCTCATGCCTAAAGCCTCACGCATAGAGCTCATGTATAGAGCTTAATGCATAAGGCTCATGCATAGAGTCTCATGCATGAAGCCTCATGCATAGAGCCTTATGCATTAAGATTTATTCATAGAGCTCACATATAGAGTCTCGTGCATGAAGCCTCATGCATAGAGCTTATGCATAGAGCTTATGCATAGAGCTTAATACATAAGTCTCATGCATAGAGCCTTTATGCATAGAGCAGCGTACATAACCCTCATGCATAAGGTCTCATGCATGCATAAGGCCTAAAAGCAAAACATATGCAAGAAAAAATATCCCTGGTACTCTAAGGTGCAAAAATAACAAAGATCAGGGTCATGAGGCTTACCTCTTATGCTTGTGAGAAGGACTTGTCTGTGGTTGATCTTCTTTAGAGAAGAAACCCTAAACCTAGCCACAAAAAGCATTAAGATAAGAACTTTTTTATTTTTAAAAAAACTATTAATATAACTACTTAATCATTCAAGAGAGAAAACAAGCAGACAAGAGACAAAGGTGAAGGGGCTTACCTCTTATGCTTGTGAGAAGAACTTGTATGTGGTTGATCTTCTTTGGAGAAGAAACCCTAAACATAGCCCCAAAAATCATTAAGATTAGCAAAGTTTCTATTTAAAAATCCTATTAATATAACAAGTTAAGCATTCAAAAGAGCATACAAGCAAGCATAAAAGAGAAACAACTGATAAGTCTCAAATCCTAGATTAAGCATAAGCTTAAAGCATGCATAATCTTTAAGCATGAATTAAGCCTTATACATAGAGCTATATTAATTCTTTAAGATCTATGCATAAGCTTTAAGCTCTATGCATTAAACTTTATGCATAAGCTTTATGCATATATTGCATAAGCTTAGTGTACTAGCTAAACCTAATACAAAAAAAGAGGGCTTAACTCTTTATTGTCAAGCCAAAGGCGAGGATTAGTTCAAGACCTATAAAATATTAAATTAAAAAAAGTGATTATTAGTAACTTATCTAATGAACTCTACGTACAAAAAATAAGAGACATAGAAAAGACCAATACATGTTAAGCATGCTCACAAAGAGGAGAAGGAGAAGAAAATAAAAGAAGGTTAGTACTGTAAACTTTAACCCTAATATCATTATGTACTCTATTAATCATTAGGGTTCAGCATAAGAGAAGAATACCTTCATTAGGTCACACCATAGCCATGCAGTGATGAATACAAAAAGTGGAAGTGGAAGAGGAAGAGGAAGGAAGTACAAATTCATGGGATAGAGGTAGATTGATGGAGTAGATGGAGTCAGTGTGCAGTCCTTTAAAGAAAAAGGAGTGGAGGAAATACTTTGGGGGGAAAAAGAAATGTGTCATCGTTGCGATACCACACGGTTTTGAAAAGTTATTTATCGAGCATCACTGGGCGTTGCTTATAGCGACACTTATATATAAACGATGCCTAGCAGTGCTTATAGTGAAACTTATAGTGTCACCTATAGCGATGCTTATAGCAGTGTAATGTAAAACACCGCAAATAAGTGCCGCTATTGCTTGCTTTTATTGTAGTGGAAGACAAGGTGATAGTCTGAACTTTCAAAATTGTATTAATGACAAGATAACATATATGAACCCTTGCATATATTTAGATTATATAGTGAGAAACTTATAAAAATAGTATTTATTATTATATAAAATGACCAGATATTCCACTTAATGCCTTACAAAATGTTTAAAAATGCGTGAAGTAGTCTCTTATTCTATAGTAATAAATATGGTGCAAAATTTGTAAACTTTCATCTAAAACAAAGTGCCTAAAGGATAGGTTGACTCTCACAAAATGTACTAGAAAAGCATAACATTGTATACTACATATGTACAAGATTTGATCCTAGTCTATGATTATTTGATTAGCTATAAAAATCCTCAAAGTTATTTTTATTTGAGACAGCTAAATACATTAGAATTTTCATTAAGACCTAAATTTTATAGTTTTAATTGAATTTTGAGCCTAAGATGGATTGTATTACACCATATATATGTTTGTGAAGCAATGCATATCCAAAAACTATGGAAAGCAATGAGAAATTAGCTAATTAAAGTCTTTGATCCAAATAGTCCAAAAAACTTTGCATTTTGAGAGTAATTTGGCCTATGAATTCTTATGAAATTAAAAATAATAGAGGTAACCAATGTGATTCAAAAAAATCCCATATGATAAGAAAAATAAAACATTTGATTTTCACTATCCACGTGTTCTAAATAATTCCATAAAGTTGGTTAGTAAATAGGACATAAATATGTCCACGGACACTTTTATGTCCTATTACCAAACTAGTGCTAAAAATGGCAGTTTTATGTTCAAAAATGATGTTAGTGAGAGTGTTAAAGAGGTTACAAGACTTTTTAGTTAGTTTTTGGCTAGGGTTAGTTTTGGCATGAAAAACTATTCAATGGTTTCTTACAAGTGTGAAAATATGAGATTTTTCACATCAAAAGTTAAGTGATAAGAACACCAAATTTATGTTTTGGGGGTTACTTATGGTCGAATGAGGTCACTTGCCCTCATTTCAGAGTTGGCTATTTTGGCATGAAAAACCAATTTGGTTTTTCACCAACATGAGAAACGTATCGGATCTTTCACGACCAAGACATGTTTTCACATAGATATTATTTGAGTAGTTTTATGATGCTTAAAGAATGCAGGTTGTAGTTAAGATTTGGCAAGTAGAGATTTTATGGGTTTCAGTAGGGTGCATATTTTTTAGGGTTTCCCCTTCAACATTTCAAAAATGACAAGGTGTCAAGTTGTTTTGGCCTATATATAAGGAAGGTTGAAGGGATAGTAAAACATAAAGGCATATGTGAGAGGAGATTAACATAGCCCAAGTTTCAATTGTGTGCAATGTTGAAGTTTGAGAAGCATTAAACACATAGCATAAGACATTAAGACATTAAACACACATCATAAAAAGACATGCTGAATTTTGAGAAACATTAAACACACAACATAATAAATTAAGACATCAAACACACAACATAAGACATTACCAATAGTACAAAGAGAATAGAAGGACCAAGAGTTGAACCCTTACCTTGCTGTGGTCAAGGAGCTTTCGTGTAAGCGATGGAGGTAGCGATAGAGAGAAATAAGTGATGCACAGGCAAGGGAGAGCAAGAAGCAACATAAAGATTTGAAAATAGATACGTTAAAAGAAAGAACAATTGGGTTTAAATATAAGCCATAAGTGCCAAGTATGGGCAACTCAGCCATTAATAGGGGGCTAGCAACATGTGTCAGCTATCTGAGTGGTTAGATTTTTGTTCGTGAAAGTTTTTTCACGGGCGTGAAAACATAGGTTTTTCATAAACGTGAAAAAGCTAAATTTTTACGCCAATAAATTTTCATTTTAGTTCATTTTGAACTCATGCAAAGCTTTCTCGTACCCTCTGAAATTCTTTTTCTACCTCAAGTAGTCACTTTGATGTACTTTTTAAGGCATGAAAAACCCAAGTTACTCACAATCCTGAGTATCTCCTCATTTTTTACTTCAAAAAACCTTCTAATTTTTATGAATTTGAGTTGAGCTTATGCCTTCTCATGTTACACTAACACTTTCTCCATGATTTTTTTTCCTTGCAACTTTTGTTGGCATGAAAAACTCCAGCTACTCATTCTTATGAGTATCTTCTTGTTTTTCATGTCAAAGAATATTCTATTTTTTGTTAATCTAAGCTCATATCCTCAATTCCCATGTCATATTGAAAAGCATCATGTACAATTTTTATTGCCCTTGAGCTAATGAGCCGATTTTTTTCTGTGTGAAAAGCTCAAGTTACTCAAGGTCATGGATATCACGTGTTTTTTCACATCAAAGAATATCCTAGCCTTTTCTTCTTTGAAATGATTTCTTGTGTCGTGTACCCTACTTACATGTTAGGTATGTCTTTGTTTCTTATTGGATGCCATTAGGGAAATTCTAAGCTCATTTTGGGACCCTCTAAGGAGTTTCATGCTCTTTTTCTCTCTAAAAAATGTGGCCATGGTGAACCCTATGAATCTTATGTCAGAACCCCTCCATGTTACATGTTATTTAGAAGCTTATGGTGACTAGATTTCAAATATAAAATCTCCGACAACTTTGAAGTAGTAATGCTCAAAATACACCACAAACAACATTTAAGATGCCAAAATGTAACGTTACATGCCACATCATCACTTTTGAAACCACTTTTTGGGAAGCTTCACTATCCTATGTTAGAATCCCATCATGTTATATACCCGTAGAGAGATCTTGAAGAGTACATTCTAAATCTAGAAACTCCGAAAATTTTGGGAATGATGTGCTCAAATTTCCTCGTGGCCCCATTTTTTAGATAGAGAAAGAGCATGGAACTACTTAGAGGTTCCCACAACGAGCTCATAATTTTCCTAATGATTTTTTTGGGCATAAAAAACTGAAGATACACATGGACATGAGTATTTCTTGGTTTTTCACATCGTTAGAGGTTCATGGTTTTCATATTCATGACTTCATAGATTGCTTATGTTTGGCATGAGTCTGCTCCACATGGAGCTAGCTTATGGATCTTGGAACCTAAGAGTTTTGACTTGGTTTAGTTTTCTTGTGTTCTTTGTGAAGTCATTGGTGGCATCGCTCTTTTTAGTTTTGCGATATAGGCTTATCTCCCTTCTACTTTGGTAGCCAAACCTCTTTATTTTCTTCATCGTAACCTTGTGCATGTAAAAGGTTGACCAAAATCCACACAAACGAAGTTATTTATATCATATTGCAAAATTGATACAAAGATTTTTGGGTGATGGAGACTCAATTAAACAGATAAAAATATTTGAGGCAACTTATGAACCTTGTTTGCCGATAGGCGAGATTCATTCTATTTTCTTAACATTAATGTCACTAGGGAAAAGATGGAAAGTGTCATCAATGGTATAGAACCTTAAAGCCTAAGGATAAAGTGTAACTGCACTCAGCCCAGTGGCACATCTCCATAACATTAGTAAGAGCATGAGTCTATGGGAGATTTGGTCTCTCGACTAAAACATTTAAACTCTCTGCATAAAACTTGAGAGATGTTGACCGATGATGACCAATTATTATCATGTTTTTGTAAAGTGCTGTGAGACCCAAAGATGCATGATTATCTACTCTTATTCACACCAGCTTCTTTTGTAAAAATATCATAGAAATTGAAGATAACATGTTGGAGTTACCCCATCCGGATGATAAAAAGTCTCCATCAATGGTTACAATTTCTCAAATCTCGGGTTATCATGACTTTGGAATACGTGAAAAGTAAGTAGAAAACATGCTCATCAACAAATTAAGCATGGCCAAACTAGAAAAACCAAACTTAAAAGAGGTAAGAGAGCCACTGTAGAGAGCCACTGTGTGCCACATCCTTCTCTACTCCCAAGAAGAGAGAGACTCTAATGTTGGATATGCACACATAATGACATGAGCACTGACATGACTATCTATAAAGGAGTATGATACCTTTAGATGCATGATTATCTACTCTTATCCACACTACCTTCCCTTACCCAAAACAATATGACCATATAACACAACAATCTATAAAAGAGTATGAGACCCAAAGATGCATGATTATCTACTCTTATCCACGCCAGTTTCTGAGGATATATGTTGTAAAATAGCCATAGAATTTGAAGATAACATGTTGGAGTTACCCCATTCGGATGATACAAAGTCTCCATCAATGGCTGCCTTCTTGGATCTGGAGACTTGTGACTATGTTGAATATGTGAAAAAAAAGTACAATATGACCATTGACAAATTAAGCATGGCTAGAAAATATCAATTTAAAAGAGGTAAGAGAGTTGCGCAAGGAAAACTTCTTCTTAAGAAGAGATCTATTTGGTGTTTGATATGCATACATAGTCATATGAGCATTAAGTTCTCAAATGTTTTACTATGCTCATTTTATGTATTTAGAGAATCATGATACCACTGTGTTTAGGGTCCCTCAACCATAACAAATAGCTCAACTTCCATCATGAAGGCAACCTTAGTGATCGAGACAAATGTTTTACTATGCTTATTATATGTATTTAGGGAATCATGATACCACCATGTGTAGGTTCCTTCGACCATAACAAATAGCTCAACTTCATTCTTCATGAAGGCAACCTTTGGCTATACCAACATCACTTGTTCATGCTAGCGTTGCTACTAGCCTCATACAAAATGTGAAAAACTATCCAAGGGGTATGTATAGAGTACCCAACGTACCTATACCACCATAATATTACCATGGAAACTACCTCCACCTAATCTTGCACTACTCAATTAGGATTTAATGAAAGAACCATTAGAAGAAATTGGATATCCTTGTTGCGAGTCAAAATTAAACCACCTCCACCAAGTGGTCGAATGCCCACTCAAGATAGGTGTGCCAACCTAAATACAAGCTCTTGTGTAAAAATTCTAGCTTATACATGTTCCAAATGTGGAGTGAATCACCTAGTCATGTTTTTTTTTGTCTAAATAATGAAGCGGATATGTGTGAACTTCTACCAATCTTAACATAATTATTTACATGATAAGTGTTCAACCTATGTGTATATAGTGACCCCGTGAAATGTTTTAACTCATTCCAAAATTGACAATAGAGAAATAATGAGGTAGATTTTTAGTTTTAAATCTCCACCTCTAAACGAAGGAGAAGAAGGTGGGTTAAGAAACTAGGGAAGGGCAAAACTATGGTCCACATTTAAGATGGTTCATATGAACGAACCAAAGATTTTGCATTAACGTAGTCCATTAAAGAGGACATGTAATTGCAAGAAATGATGGTGGATCCTAAAAGGAAGAATCACCTAGACAACGACAAAACTGCCACACCTTGAGGAGTCGATAATAAATATTCAAGCACTAAAGGAGAAATTTAGAAGTAGGAAAAACAACTAAATTTGTATTATAAAAATTTCAAGTGAAATTCAAAGAGAAATTAAGGGCTAGAAATGCACCTATATCCATGCCAAGAGAAGAGGATTAAATGTGCTTAAGTCTATCTTTGAGAAAAGGGAGAAAGAGATTAGCTCTAATCATGACTTAGGGGATGATCTGATAGCACAAATGTTTGTGAATGAAGATGATATTTCCTTCTCAAGGTTATTATTTTCTCAGGATTATATAGAAAATCCCACCATGGAACAACAAATCATAAAGACCAAGATTTCATCAAGCAACACAACTCAGATGGGTGACTCTCTAGGACTCTCCCCCTCCCCCCCATTTCTAGCATGGTATCAGTGCCATGGGTTTTTGACCTTTGCACCACTAAAGAAGCCAAGTTAAGTATTTGAGATAAGAAAACATGAACAAGCTCAACCTCCTCATCAAAGCTTAGAAAAAGTGGATAAGTTTGCACTAAGGGGGGATTGTTGAGAAAAGTGGTGCTAAAGCATATCACTAGGAGAAATCCACAAAATGGATAGATCAGAGTTCCTCCATCACCTTAATGTTTTGGAGTTTGGATGACTAGAATAATTTGTGGAACCTTTAGTTAAAGGCACATTGGTGTGAACAAAACTAGGATGGGTGACTTCTTGGGACTTGGCCCCCCACCCAGCTTCCAACAGCACATCCCTCCTTCCTTTTAACTTTAGAGATAATTAGATGCATGTACTAAGACCACCATTGATATGATACCTACAAGAGAAACAAAGTACACAGGTAGGGACATAATAGATGTAGCCCCCTTCATTTGAGAAAGATAACGATGAGCTAGATGTAAGATTGATTCTTGACCATTTCAAATCATATATGACTGATGAAAGGTCTATAGTTCATCTTAGAGCACAATGCTCCAAAAGGGACAAGAAGGCGTATCATATGATGGGCCTATTGAAGTTAAGGATATCGACTTAGCAAATAATGGAGTGAGGATCGCAAACCAGTATTTATTTCTAGGGCCATAAAAAGAGGAAAAAGAATTTTTTTATCTCTTGAAGGAATTCAAGGATTGCTTTAGTACAAGGATATGAAAGACTTGACCTAGGAAGAGGAAAAAGAATTGGTTGATATCTCGAAGGAATTCAAGGATTTCTTACATGGATAGAAGGTCAATTCCATTACATGTGCTGCAACATACCATTACTATCATAGAAGGGTCTAGACTCATCGAGTTTCTCCATGATCATTGTGCCTAAATAAATTGAGGGTATGTGTGTACCTAAAGAATGTTAATGCTGTAACATGTAAAGACCACTATACATAGAACATATTTTAAAATGAGTGGTCAAAGAAGAATTATATAGCTTCTTAGATGGTTTATATAGGGATATAATCAAGTTTCCATTGTCTGCAAAGACCAACATAAGATTGCTTTACAACAAATAGGTGGAATATTCTCATATAGAGCCATACCCTTTCGATTGATTAAGAAATGATCTGCCATGTTTCAAAATGATAATTGACGTGCATTGCATTTAAGAAATTGCATTTAAGAACTACTTACAAAAGTTGTTAGAAGTTATTATAGATTACTCGTAAGCTCACATGAAATATAAAGGCCATCTCGATTGCCTAAGAAAAGCGTTTTTAAGGTGTTAATTATATCAGCTATTCTTAAGCATCTTGAAATACCAATTTTGGGTAAAGCATAGGGTAATGTTGGGACACATCATGTCCAAAAATGGCAATTCCACATATAATAGTAAGGTCAAACTGATCCAAAATTACCACCCCCAGAGAACCACTCTTCTTCATGGGTAAAATCACATAAAAACACCCATACATTACTCACAAGTTTAAAAAATCAATAAAAACCCTTACATGTTTTCCCATGAAAGACCTATCACATTTTTCATGTCGTGAAGAACCTAACTAGTTTTTCAAGCCAAAATATTTTCATATAAAAAATGGTCCAAAATCACAATTGACCACATAACCATAAAGTTGAACCTCTGAAATAACAAATTCCTCCATGCTAAAATCTTGTCTTTAACTCTCATAGTTTTTCATGCCGAGAAAAAAAACTTGGTATTTCATTCTAAACTCAAAGTTTGGGAGGGTTGTCATGGACCCTGTTTCTTTGTTGTATTACATCATGTTACCCACCATTCCTATAAAAGTGTCAAAATCAACTTCAAAGTGTTTTAAAGAGCCAAAAAGCTGGTAGTCCTGTTCTTATATCTCTCAATGTATGGTTAATTCCAAACACTTTACAAAAGCTATAAATATTCTAGAAAGCATGCAAAAGTACCCTCAGATGTTCCCTAAAGTAATAGAGAATTTAAAAAATAAGAAAAACAACAAGTTACTTTATCATCAAAGTAAATTTTCACGAAACATCTCAAAGATAGACATATGGTCTACAATGATATAGTTGGGGGGTACACTACTAAGAAACCCTACGTATCACGTGCATTCAAGGGGTATTTAAAAAACCCCTTACCTATAAATTTTTCCTAGATAAAATTACCCCTTTTTCATTGGACTTACAGTTTTTTTTAATCTATTAAAAAACCCCTTGTGTAAATGTATTTCTATAAATTTGCCTTAAATTTTTGAATTAAAAACCCTTTCATTTTAACTCACGTGGTATACTTACATATTTTTAGGTCAACCCCCCAAGATGATATAGTAGCCTAGAAAGCATGAGGTATGAATGATTAAAACATAAGTTTTGTAGCACCATGAAAAAACTTTGGTTTTTCACGGTGGAAAAAATTAAAAAGATGAAATACATGCAAACTATCACAAAGATCTCATCGTAGATCTAGAATACACATCATCATCTTTTTCTAACACACACATGAAAGTTTCCTTTACTTCTCGTCTGTTATCCATAATAAAACAAGCCTCAGTGTACAAGATATAAGGGGAAGAATAAAGGCTTGAATTCTACCAGCCTATTGTTTAATATAGGGTTGATTGGTTTCTTTATATCTTAATATGAGGGATCTAAAAAATGTGGAAGATGAAATTGAGTCAGACTAAGAGTCCCATTCACATAAGAAGAAGAAGCGGCAACTCTATACAAGCCAAGGAGAAAGAAGCAAAAGAGGTCCACAATAGTATGACACACTTGGATCCATACATGGACCAAGACACTAATATGCTACAAAAGGATGTCACTGGATACTCTAACGGGACAAGCACATTTCTAGTACCACTCCTACGCTACAAGAAAAGCGACCGTAGGTACGTTTATAGACGCATTTTAACAACGTTTTAAAATGTTACGGGTGCATTTATAAGCACGTCTAAAATCGTGTCTATCGACATGTGTATATAATAGAGGCTATAAGAACATCTATATGCGCGTCTATAAGTGCGTCTATATTGCATAATAGACGCGCATATAGACGTACTCTGGAATTATTTTTTTTTCCAGAGAGCTGCATGTGCAGATGTACAGCTGCATTTTTTGCACAGGCAGCTCTCTGGTTTAAGGTTTTGCTTACTTGTACATAGACGAATCAAGATCAACAAAGATATAAACATAAAAACTTAAATTAAAGATATGCACAAAAAGATTTGTGAACACACTTCGAATATTGATTAAAGAAGATGAGAAATTACATTTTATATCCAAAAATTTTTCTAAGGCTTCTTGAATAAAAACATAGATACATAAAGAAGATGAAAAATTTCATCTTATATCCAAGAAGTTTTCCATACATGATGGTAGCCACATGAGGCTTGAAAAAGAAATATAGTTGCATAAACCAAAACTAAACATGAAGAAAAACTAGCAGGCGATTACTCGGAGGAGTCATCACTCTCTGAGTCTTCTTGTCCACCTTGTGCCTACACAAAGTGAAGATATATATAAATAAAAATAGAAAGTATTATAAAGGTCAAAACATGTTTTGTAAATAAAAGTAAAAAGTATTACCTGCATTGGTGTTCTCCTTGCTTGATTGTATTGTTCGTTCGGAGATGATCCCTTCATCGTGAAGGTAATCCCATGTATCTCCTCTACTGTGGTGACGATGGTAGCCAGTCTCTGGTGGGGTAGGATCTCCCCACAATGTCATGCTACAGCACAAGACAAACATTACAACACTTATAACACAACTCAAATAGAGGGCATACAAAGAAAAGACATGAAGTTGCACTATACATACAAACTCGGCCTCCCATGATGCACGACCTCTAGATCCGAAGTGCGACGATCTATATCCCTCCATTTGTATTCGCCGCGCTTCTCTTTGTTGTTGGTTCACTACTCCTTATAAGAGATCCTTCTTGGCTTTCTTCCACTTGCCCTTATGAGCAGTAGATGGCTTACCATGTCCATTTTGATCGGCATCTATTTGGGCTTTCTCCCCCTTTGCATGTCTCCTTACTAGAGACCTCCTATTCTTAAGTATGTCTTTGATTTTGTGTCGCGCGCCCATCTACTATTAAATCTTTGGTCGTTGAGGATTAGGATACTTCCTGTGGACAACTTTAATGCAATCGGCCACTAGGCTCTCCCTTTGCTTCTTAAAATGTATAAAGCACTCTTTATAGTGTGCAAAAAGTACTTGGTGCAAGTAGTTTACCACATCCTTCCACGAGAGTCGTCAACTATGTCACCCACATCTGTGATATCATAATATGATATATCACCATGATGTGGTGGTGACTCTGAAGAACTATCCCCACCCCCAAAGCACTACCCTAGGCATCCTCTATCTTCTCTATCTCCTTTACCTCCATTCTCAGTGCTAGTGCGACGTGAGGTACAACCGCCACTATCTCCATGACTACCCTCCCTAGGATGATGATGACTGCCACTCTCATGAGAGCCATGATAATTGTGAGGTGTCACATATCTTGAAGGTGTAGGTGTAGGAGATGCTGTAGCACTAACTGGGGTTGACGGATGAGGAGTGAATGTAAAGTCAGGTGAAGTGCCTGGCAAGGGACTCTGTTGGGCTGGGCAGACCTGATGGTAAAGGGCTATTGTATAGGCTGCCAACTATTTGTTGGGAGTGGGAGTATAGCCAAACATGCCCTCTACTTCCCTAGCAAATCATCATTGAGACTCGATGAGAGTCTGCACCTATGGGTCTGTGTGGGACAAGAGAATGAGGACCCATGCCACATCTATACAAACAAAGAAAATATTAAAAAAATATTATGAAATGAATACTTCTCGGCTCTTTAAGTCAATTCTTTAAGTCAATTGACTCTGGGAATCATCTCATTCCTCAAAACACCAAAAAAAAATCAAATATTATTAAATGAAGACTTCTCGGCTCTTTAAGTCAATTGACCCCGGGAATCATCTCATTCTCCAAGACAAAAAAAATAAACAAACCAAGAAAATTTTAAAAAAATTAAACAACTAGTCCCGGCTCTTTAAGTCAAATGACCCTGGGAATTAATACATAGACAATGCAACAACCACCACCTTACATAAAATGCGTGTAAAAAGAGGCCTACCTTGGTTATTTGTGATTTTTGAGGTCAAGTATATAAAAATCTATAAAATAGCCAAAAAAATTATTTATAAGTACAAATAAAATGTTAACAAGACAAAGAAAGAAAAAGATAAAATAATATATTAAATTGTAAAATTATCCATACTTGGTACAAAAAAACCAGATGCTCATAGCAATTACGAAATGCAACCACAAAATGGTTGCCCATCATTAATATAAAAAATGTATACATTAGTACGATGATTACTACTCATCGTACTCATCGACCTCATTATCACTGTCTTCATCATTCTGTATCACAAAACAAAAGTTATTAATAAAGGTGTTATTAATATAAGCATAACAAAGAGAATTGTGTTAGACTTGAAGATAAGATTATACTTACATTTCCTCCTCCTATCTTGGGCTGCTTGGGCTCTCTTGCTATCACTCCCGTATGCATAAGCCATGCCCATGTGGCCGCCTCATCGTGGTGATAGCGATATTAAAGCTCATCTCTCATGTGCGAGCGACCAACCTCAGCTTTCTATTAAGAAAGCAAAATAAAATCACATAAATAAATAAGCAAAATAAATTTTTTGTTAAGAAGAGCGAAGTAAAGTATAATGTCACTTACGAATTTAGCGCAAAAGAGACTCTTTCAGCCCGATCCATAATGTGATGGACCAAATTTCTCTAGTCGCGTATGGGCAGCCGCCATTTGTTGTGCACTTGTTTCCCTCCTCATAATCTTTCTTGGCCTTCTTCCACTCCTTGCTACTACAACAGGCTGGTTGTGGCTTACCTTCGTTCACGTTGCGTCGTATTTGGGATTGCCTATTTGACAGTTGTTTCAAGTTATGCAAGCCGCTATTCAAGCTATGCAAGCCGCTATGCAAGCCGCTATATGCAAGCTATATAAACATGCAAGCCGCTATGAAAGCATTATGGTTAAAGCACTATGCATAAGCTATGCAAGCTGCTACGCAAGCCTTATGCAAGCATTATGTTTAAAGTACTATGCATAAGCTTAAAACACTATGCATTATGTTTAAAGCACTATGTGTTATGCAAGCCGTTACACAAGCCTTACATAAAGCATTATGCATTAGGCCTTATGCATAAAGCATGCATGAGCAAGCATAAAGCTTATGCGCAAACCTACAAAAAAAATCCCTAGCACCCAAGGGTGCAATAATAATAGAGGAAAGATATGAAAGAACTTATCTCTTTTTCGTGATGTTGAAAGAGAGGATTAGAGGACCTAAAAACTAACAAAAGGGTGAGGAAAAGATTAGTAATGCATACATACAAAAGCTTATGCAAGCTATGCCGCTATGCAAGCTCCTTGCAAGCCCTAAGCCTTATGCAAGCTATGCTAAAGCTTATGCATAAAGCATGCATGAGGCCTTATGCATTGTAAGGTTCCTCCCTCCAACTTTTAAGGTGTGCAGGTATAAGAACCTCCCCTTCTGATCTTATAATTATTCATCTCTTTGAAATAAAAGAAAGATCCTATTTTACCGTGTTTTGGCCTAGAGAGAGAAAATGTCTAGAGAGAGGTAATTCAAATTTGAGATATTTTTAGATATAAAAATCCTCCTAGTGTCTAAAATGGTTTCCTCTAAAACAGAAATTCAAAAAGAACTTTCCAATGTGCAATTGGAGTTAATTGAAAATAGGTAAAAAGGACCTTAGCCTAAGGGGTCCATATTTTCAAAAAAAAATAGATTATGGTCCAATTAAGGTTCCTATGGACCAATAAGATTAATCCAAATTTAGGAAGGAGATAAATTAAAAAATAAAAGAAAAACCCCCAAAAATGAGTAAATGCTCACATAAGATGAAGAGTTGATTGAGTACAAGGTTTATTGGTTAAACATTAAGAGATATTTAGAGGAAATGATGCATTTTTGACACCTCAGTGTGGGGATCTCCCATCATGAAGGAGGCACCTATTTCACATGTGTGGAGGAGTTTTAAACTAAAAAGTAATGAGATATTTTTATCTCTCCTCTCTCTTGTTTCAACTAGATCCAAAAAGTAAGCTAAACTGACCCAAAAATGGTCAAAAATTGACCAAACTGATCTGGAAAATTCTAGAATCAGTCTTCTTGGTTAGAGGCTCACTTTTTCCTATAAATAAAAGCCTTTCCCCTTTGTAAAAGCTTAATGGTGTTTATGCACTGTTACTCTGCTCCTGTCCTGAGCATTGAAATTTTTAATAATTCAATTGTTTTTGGCCTGATCCTCTCCAAAGTGAATTGGTGGCCACTGTTGCTTCAAACAAGGGTAGAACCCTCAATCCCTCAAGCCAAAGTAGAGCTTACAAGCTCTATGTAAGTTAATTTTCTTACTTGTTTAATTTTAAATCTATGGTTTTCTTGATTTTTATGTTTTGCGGTAAATTGAATTAAATTCAAATACTATGCCTTGATGAAAAGGTCACCCCCTTCTCTTCTTTACATTCTAGCTTTTCTTAATCCTAGAAAGATTAACTAAAGGATTAATTAAACTCTTCTTATTGTTTACTCTCTTGAATTTAGAAAATTGTGTAGATTAGAGTTCTATGAATCTAATTTGGGTTAATTTAAGTCAATTAAAGAATGATAAAAATGAGAAATGGTCAGCCATACAAAGGAGGTTATGGTAAAATTTTCTAGAATTTTGTGGAAAAGAAAGATTGTTTTTATGTTATTCCAAAAAGAGTAATACCCACCATTTTTGCATCTAAAAGAAATATTCTGATTACTCCATGTACATATTCACCTATAAATATGCATGGATATCACTGATATTAAATATTAAAATTAATTTTATGCATAGAAAGATCCATAAAGAAATTATTTTTATTTCAAAAGTGTTATTCTCATTAAAATTGATTTTATGCATAGAAAGATCCATAAAGGAATTATTTTTATTTCAAAAGTGTTATTCTCATTAAAATTTATCTTTATGCATAGAAAGATGCATAAAGGAATTATTTTTATTTCAAAAGCGATATTCTCATTAAAATTGATCTTTATGCATAGAAAGATGCATAAAGGAATTATTTTTATTTCAAAAGCGTTATTCTCATTAAAATTGATCTTTATGCATAGAAAGATGCATAAAGGAATTATTTTTATTTCAAAAGCGTTATTCTAATTAAAATTGAATTTTATGCATAGAAAGATGCATAAAGGAATTATTTTTATTTCAAGAGTGTTATTCTCATGAAAATTGATTTTTATGCTTAGAAAGATGCATAAAGGAATTATTTTTATTTCAAAAGTGTTATTCTCATCAAAATTGATTTTTGTGCATAGAAAGATGCATAAAGAAATTATTTTTATTTCAAAAGTGTTATTCTCATCGAAATTGATTTTTGTGCATAGAAAGATGCATAAAGGAATCATTTTTATTTCAAAAGTGTTATTCTCATTAAAATTTATTTTATGCATAGAAAGATGCATAAAGAAATTATTTTTATTTCAAAAGTGTTATTCCCATTAAAATTGATTTTTATGCATAAAGAATTTTTATATCAAAATTAGAATTCTCTTAAATTCTATGTTTAAATTCTATGAATAGATGTGATGTGAATCAGATAGATGTGAATGAATGGATGGATGGATGTGATGTGAATAGAGGTGATAAGATGTGAGGTGAATTGATGTGATGAGATGTGATGTGAATCAGATAGATGTGAATGAATGGATGGATGTAATGTGAATAGAGGTGATGAGATGTGAGGAGAATAGATATGATGAGATGTGATGTGAATCAGATAGATGTGAATGAATGGATGGATGGATGTGATGTGAATAGAGGTGATGAGATGTGAAGTGAATAGATATGATGAGATGTGATGTGAATCAGATAGATGTGAATGAATGGATGGATGGATGTGATGTGATGTGAATCAGATAGATGTGAATGAATGAATGGATGGATGTGATGTGAATAGAGGTGATGAGATGTGAGGTGAATAGATGTGATGAGATGTGATGTGAATCAGATAGATGTGAATGAATGGATGGATGGATGTGATGTGAATAGAGGTGATGAGATGTGAGGAGAATAGATGTGATGTGTAGAGGTGATGAGATGTGAGGAGAATAGATGTGATGTGAATTAATAGATATGAATGAATGGATGTGATGTGAATAGAAGTGATGAGATGTGAAGTGAATAGATGTGATGAGATGTGATGTGAATCAGATAGATGTGAATGAATGGATGGATGGATGTGATGTGAATAGAGGTGATGAGATGTGAGGAGAAAAGATGTGATGAGATGTGATGTGAATTAGATGGATGTATATGAATGGATGGATGGATGTGATGTGAATCAGATGGATGTAAATGAATGGATGGATGGATGTGATGTGAATAGAGGTGATGAGATGTGAGGTGAATAGATGTGATGAGATGTGATGTGAATCAGATAAACTCGTGTGAATGAATCATATGGATGTGATGTGAATAGAGGTGATGAGATGTGAGGTGAATAGATGTGATGTGAATCAGATGGATGTGAATGAATGGATAGATGAATGTGATGTGAATAGAGGTAAAGAGATGTGAGGTGAATAGATGTGATGTGAATCAGATAGATGTGGATGAATGGATGAGATGTGATGTGAATCAGATAGATGTGAATGAATGTGATGAGATGTGATGTGAATGAATGGATGAGATGTGATGTCATGTGAATCAGGATATAAATGAATGATATGGGATGTGAGTGGATGTATGTGAAAGAATGGATATGAATGTGTATGTGAAGAATGTATGTGAAAGAATGGATGTGAATGTATGTGATTAAAATGGATGTGAATATGTGAAAGAATGGATGTGAATGTGTATGTGAAGAATGGATGTGAATGTGTATGTGAAGAATGGATGTGGATGTATGTGAAAGAATGGATATAGATGTGTATGTGAAAGAATGTGATGTCATGTGACATGAATATTTGTGGATGTGAAGTGATAGATATGAATGTATGGATATATGTGAGAAGTCGTACATGTGAATGATTGGATGGATGTGGATGAATGAGATGAGATGTGTATAAATGAGATATGATGTGGATAGAAGTGATGTGATATAATGTGGATAGAATGTATGTGATGGGATGGTTATGAGAATGTATGTGGTGGATATGAACGAATGAATGTGATGGATATGAATGAATGTGATGTGATATAAATGGAGATAGATGTGATGTGTGATGTGAACGAATATGATGTGATGAGATGTGGATATGGATAGATGCGAGTGGATGAGATATCTGATGCAAGTGGATATGGGTAGATGCGAGTGGATGAGATATCTGATACGAGTGGATGAGATATCTGATGCAGATAAATGAGAAAAGATGTGATGAGATGAAAAATGATGTGATGAGAATGGGAATACATATGAAATAAATGAGAATTGATGTGGAACAATATGGAAAGATGAGAGTTTGTTATAGAAACTGTATTTATGATATGTTTTTAAATGACTATTTTATGTCAAGAATGCTGGGGAAGCATTTTGACCATCATCTTGTGAATGAGGTCATGGAGACCTAATCTGATAAAGTTGCAACGGCTGATGGAGAGTCAATTGAGGATGTCTCGCATATCAAGGTCGCGGCCGAGGTCTTGACAAGCCTCGGTTTGATTTAAATGGTGAGCTTTCGGTACGGTGGATGAGGGACCAAGGAAGCGGCCTGTGAGTGAAGCGCGCTAGGTGACCTAGTGTGAAGGATCCTAGAGGGTGCTGACCATACGATGCTCGGGCTCTGGGTTGTCAAAGATATCCACACGTGCATCGGGGAAGATATTGGAACAAGGAGTAAGAGTTGTTTTGTGAATTCGGGCATGGATCTGGTTGATAAACTTTGTTGGTCCTTAACGGATGAGTCTATGGCTCTTTTATATGGATCTGTTGGTTGATCTTCAACGAAGATTCCATTTTGTTTTTTATAAGTAAAAATATTGCCAGTTACTACTATGAGCTAGGAACTATCAAAAAGACCCCTGAGTGGATAGGTGGTAAGTATTCTGGTTGCCAATGATGCCATAGGTACACCGATGAAGGAAAAAATAGAAATTAGGACTCAATCGGATATTTTGGAGGATTATGATCATTGACACTATGGTTTCATTAAATGATTGTTTTAAAGACAGCTGATTCTGTGAAAAAGGCAATCTCATATTGGGTGTGTAAGTGGTGTGACTAGTTTTAAGTTTGCATGAATATTCGACTAGGGGGCCTGGGAACTCTTTTTCCTGGTACTCGAGACAAAACCTAACCAAATTCTTAAATGGATCCCATCACTATAGTGGTTGGGCAATTAGCTAACCCACGGGACAGGCTGGATTGATGGGTCCCTAAAATGAGACTCAATTCTGTTATGGTACGCTAGATGAAGTAAATCCCGAATAAAAATTATTCTATGGAGAAGAATCAACGGCTGTGCCTCTCAACAATGAGGAAAAAAGTGTTGGCCTCTATGATCCAAGTGCAATCTTTTCCTTGATCTCACTATGATCCAAGTGCAATCTTTTCCTTGATCTCACTATGGGGCTTATGGGTTCAGTTAGTTAAGGCTTTTGACTACGTTAGAGTAAAATTATCTTGGAGAAATCGCCTGTGCTTTTCGAGCGAGGGAAGTTTTTTCGCGTTCGGTTTTGGAAGAATCGAGGGATTAGTCTCTTGTCCGGATATCCATGGGCGAGGCCCTGAGTGAGGGACCCTGCCCCGTGTGCAAGGAGTGCTACTTCCGCTGCTAGCACCCCTGAATTTATTGCGCGGTGGGGACAGGGATCTTTCATGCATGAAGCTTTAAGCATAATGCTTTATGCATGAGGCCTTATGCATAAGGCTTATGCATAAAGCACTATACATGAGGCCTTAAGCATAAAACTATGCATGAGGCCTTATCCATATAAAGCCTATGCATGAGGCCTTATGCATAAAGCTATGCATGAGGCTTATTCATAAGGTTTATGCATAAAGCATGCATAAATCTTATGCATATAGCATTATGTGCAAACCTACAAAACAAACCCCCAACATCCAAGGGTGCAATAATAATAGAGGAAAGAGAGGAAAGTACTTACCTCTTTTTCGTGATGTTAAACCAACAAAAGGGTGAGAAAAGGATTAGTAATGCATACATATGAAAGCTTATGCAAGCTATGCCGCTATGCAAGCCTTATGCAAACTATGCTGCTATGTAAGCCCTATGCAAGCTATGCTAAAGTTTATGCATAAAGCATGCATGAGGCCTTATGCATAAAGCTATGCATGAGGCCTTATGCATAAAGCATGCATGAGACCTTATGCATGAGGCCGTAGGCATAAAGCTATGCATGAGGCTTATGCATAAAGCACTATTATGCAAGCCACGCTAGCCTAAACTAAACCGTACCCCGGCACTATGCATTAAGCATGCATGGATAGAGCTTAATACATGCATAGATTAAGCTCTATGCATGCATTACGATCTATGCATAGAGCTTAATGCATGCATAGAGCTCTGTGTATAGAGCTTAATCTATGCGAAGATCTCTATGTATTATGAATGCATGCATAGAGCTTAATCTATGCATTAAGCTCTATGAATAGAGCTTAATGCATAGATTAAGCTCTATGATTAGAGCTCTATTCATAGATTAAGATCTATGCATAGAGGACCTACAAAACAAAACCCCTCTTTTTGGTAGATAAAAATAGAGGAAAGAGAGGATAAAAAGATAGGAAAGAGAGGAAAGATAGGAAAGCACTTACCTCTTTTTGGTGATGTTGAAAGAGAAGATTATAAGACCTACAAAACCAACAAAAGGGTGAGGAAAGGATTAGTAATGCATACATACAAAAGCCCGAAGAACCTAATGCATACATACAAAATCGAAAAGAGAGGAAAGAGAGAATAGCATTTACGTATTTTTGGTGAAGTTGAAAGAGAGGATTAGAAGACCTACAAAACAAAACAAAAAGTTGAGAAAAGAATTAGTAATACAAAACCCTAAAAGTGTGAATAGCATAGGTACACAAGGAGGTTTAAGCCTTATGCATAAGGAGGTTTAAGTATAAGCCTCTTATGCATAAGCCTCTTAGGCTTATGCATAAAAGAAAGAGAGAGAGAGAGAGAGAGAGAGAGAGAGAGAGAAGAGAATACCATTCAAAAATTTTAAACATAAGAACCTGCCTGGGATTCAGAAGACCTATGCACTAGTAAAAAGATAGTTTTATTGGCCTAGTTTGTTTAAGAACGTCCAGACTTATGTGCTGAAATGCAGTAAGTGCCAGGTCAATAGACATGAACGTCTTAAGGTTGGAGGACTACTCCATCCGCCGCTGAAGATTCCTCAAGGGAAACGGGAAAGCATTTCCATGGATTTCATTACCAGTTTACCCAGTCGAGGGAATGACTCAATGTGGGTGGTAGTGGATAGGTTAACTAAACTGGCAAAGTTTATTACCACGAGAAAACTGTAAAAAACGCCAAAGTTAGCAAAACTCTTTATTGAACATCTCTACAAGCTATATGGCCTGCCCGCAGATATAGTGTCGGATAGAGATAGAAAGTTCAACAGTCATTTTTGGAGAGGTCTTCAAAAAGCTGGATACTACTCTGAGTATGAGTACGGCGGACCATCCGGAGTCTGATGGTCAAACAGAAAGGGTTAACCAAATACTCGAGGATATGTTACGTTCTTATGTAAGTAAGAAGCAAACAAATTGGGAAAAGTACTTGCCCTTATTGGAGTTTGCCTATAACAGCTCCAAACACTCAACGATTGGATTTACACCATTCATGTTAATGTATAGATTCCAGCCGAGATCTCCAATGGCTGTAGGCCTAGAAAAGGAGAAGATTCAATCTGTCAAGGATTTCCTTGAAGATATGAATGATATGCTCAGAGCCGCACGTGAGAGCATTCGTAGCGCTCAGTATCACGCTAAAACATTTGCTGATAAAGGACGCAGACAAGTGACCTTTACAGAAGGTGACTTTGTATTTTTAAAGGTTCCTGCGCAGTCAGCAACCATGAAAACGGGAAAGTGTGATAAACTTTCTCCTAGATATTGCGGTCCTTTCAAGGTCCTTAAGAAGATTGGGGACGTAGCCTACAAACTTGAGTTACCGGAGAGTTCTCAAGTTCATCCTGTCTTCCATGTTAGTAAACTGAAGAAATCAGTTCACGGGTTAGAGAACGCAGTTTCTCTAGATATTTTGGTGGAATTGATCACTCCACCAAAGATACCACATGAACCGGAAAGGATTCTTGGGTATCGAGACAGACAAACCCGACATAAAGTGTACCAGAAGGTACTTGTTAAATGGACAGATAGGGATGAGGAGGAAGCTACCTGCTGGGAACGTCGTAGTGCAATTTCCAAAAGGTTTCCCCAGTTTGTTTTCGAGGACAAAAACTCTTCTTAAGGGGGAGGTAATGTCACGTAGGCTGTAACGCCTGTGTGACCGACGGCAGACCGGATGGCCATGTCCGGGGTTCAGTGGGAGAGGACGCCCATGCGGAGTCAAGGGAAATGGGAAAGCATTTCCATGGATTTCATTACCGGTTTACCCAAGACGAGTCGAGGGAATGACTCGGTGTGGGTGGTAGTGGACAGGTTAACTAAACTGGCAAAGTTTATTGCCATGAAGAAAACTGTAAAAACGCCAGAACTAGCAAAACTCTTTATTGAACATCTCTACAAGCTATATGGCTTGCGTCGGATAGAGATAAAAAGTTCAACAGTCATTTTTGGAGGGAAATCTTCAAAAACTTGGATACTACTCTGAGTATGAGTACGGCAGATCATTCGGAGTCTGATGGTCAAACTGAAAGAGTTAACCAAATTCTAGAGGATATGTTGCGTTCTTATGTTACTAAGAAGCAATCTAATTGGGAAGAGTACTTGCCCTTATTGGAGTTTGCCTATAACAGCTCCAAACACTCAGCCGACTGAATTTACACCATTCATTCTAATGTATGGATTCCAGCCGAGATCTCCGATGGCTGTAGGCCTAGAAAAGGAGAAGATTCAATCTGTCAAGGATTTCCTTGAAGATATGAATGATATCTCAGAGCCGCACGTGAGAGCATTCGTAGCGCTCAGGATCGCGCTAAAACTTATGCGGATAAAGGACGTAGAAAGGTGACCTTTGCAGAAGGTGACTTTGTATTCCTCAAGGTTCCTACGCAGTCAGAAACCATGAAAACGGGAAAGTGTGATAAACTTTCTCCGAGATATTGTGGTCCTTTTAAAATCCTTAAGAAGATTGGGGACGTAGCATATAAACTTGAGTTACCGGAGAGTTCTCAAGTCTATCCTGTCTTCCATGTCAGTAAACTGAAGAAATCAGTTCACGGGTTCGAGAACGCAGTTTCTCCAGAGATTTTGGTGGACTTGATAGAGCCACCAAAGATACCACATGAACCTGAAAAGATTCTACAGCATCGTGATAGACAAACCCGACATAAAGTGTACCAGGAGGAGGTACTTGTTAAATGGACAGATAGGGATGAGGAGGTAGCAACCTGGGAACGCCATAGTGCAATTTCCAAAAGGTTTTCCCAGTTTGTTTTCGAGGACGAAAACTCTTCTTAAGGGGACCGACGGCAGACCGGATGGCCATATCCGGGGTTCAGTGGGAGAGGACGCCCATGCGGAGTCATGGGCGACCAGGCTAGTGTGGACGGCAAGCCACACACTATATAGCCTGGGGGATGAGGGGCAATCCTCATTCTTCCTCTATGGCTGGGTGGTGAGCCAGAGGCCGTCCCCTCTTGTGGTAACGCCCGTAGCAGCGTTACGGATATCTAACACATACCATTCAAAAACCATGAATATATATGAAGAGGTGGGAGAGACAAGTGGGATAGAGATTACCTTGTGAGGAATCGTCCTTGGGAGGAGACTTTCGATTACCTTGTAAGGACTCCTCCTTGTGGGAGGAGACTTGGAAGGAGACTTTCGATTACCTTGTAAGGACTCCTCCTTGTGGGAGGAGACTTGGGAGGAGACTTGAGAGGAGACTTTGCGAGGAGAGGACAAAGGGTGGGGAGGAGACTTTGTGAGGAGAGGACAAAGGGTGAGGTGCAGCCAGCATGAGGAAGAGAGGGTTGAAAAAACTTAGGGTTATGTACAACAGAGGGAGCAGAGGGGAAGCGAAAATAGTTGCGGTGTCGACGGGGATTATTCAAATTTTTTTTATAACAGAGCGAGGCAATATGCGCAGCTAATTGCATGGTTATTTGCATGGCTATTTGTGCTGCAAATAGCCGCGTAAACCCTACCAGATCATAAATTTGCCCATGCCCCCTCTCTCACTTCCATCTCTCTCTAGTTTGTGCGGCTATGTTCTCATTGTCTTGTAGTGCTACGAGTGCCTATTGTTTCTATAATACCTTAATGCGAAGGCCAAGATGTAGGCTGTGGGATTGGTGGAATAGGTATGCAGAGCATTTACCCAAGTGTATCAACCCAAGCTTGTGTGAAAAATTTATTAAAAATTATAACTAGAGAACCAAGACTAGTGAGGTCACCTACTTGGATGGCAACAATGTCAGATTCATGATAAAGGAGAATGCAATTTTGAGGAGCCATACACTTGCACCACTAACAAGGAAGCACCTGGTGGGGAAAAATATCTTAAGGTCATGCTGATAGAAAAAAGTTCAACACAAATGACAGTGTATATGATAGCTTAAAGGATCCATTTACAAAGAAAGCATGCAGAGCATTGTCGACTATGATCATGCAAGTGGATCTCATAGACATGTATAATAGGGTAGGCCTTCATAAGTTGCAAAAGGTGCATCTTAGGAAATAAATTGATCGGGCATATTACATATACAAGGATCTGAATACCTATCTTCAAGCCCACTAAAGTAAAGTGGTAAACCTATACCTCCGCACTAAACTAATGTGTCATGTGAATGACATTCCTTTACCTATAAAACCAAAAGTAGAAGATGAAGTTGAACTAGGAAGTAGTAGAAAAGGTCATGAAAGAACCGGCTATCCTTATTATGCTAACGCCCAACAACTTCTAGAGAAGATGGGTAAGAAACATGTCTAAGAAGACACAAGTCAATCCAAAGTCATAAACGGAACCAACTCCAGAACAAGAGGAAGATGAGAAAGGTGCAAGACAACATTGTTTATAATGAACCATAATCTCACCAGCTTCTTCCTTGCAAAACTTCAAGATTTAGGTAACAACAAAGATGGAGAAACAAGTATATATATATATATATATACACCTTTGGAGGAGATGGGGCAGCCCACCCTCCCTCGTTCTTCGTTGGCCAACTGGTGCTCCTCCTTATGCGTCTCCTTATGCGTTGGGCAAGCTCAGGTGACCCCCTTGCATATAAATGCTAGACAACATTCGTTGGACCCATCTTGCACGATGTCGTCGACCAACCACCACAACTGCTTCGTTGTTTTTTTTCTTCACAGCTAGCCCCGCCACACTGGACCCTCCTCCCTTGCACGTCAGCACCAATTGCCATGCTGTGTAGATCTCCTTCTCCTTCCGACCCCCTCTTCTCTACGACATCCCCCCCTCTCCTCTCGTCTCAGCGTGACAGACCCTCCCCCTCTCAGTTCGCCCCCTCGCTAGCCACCCCCTCACCACTCTCTCTCTCACTCACCCGCCCGTCCTCGCAGCCTTCTCCCGGCTTCCTCTCTCGCTCTCTATGTCTCCGGCTCTCTGTCACTCCCCCACAGCAGCTGCTGCCTCTTCCTCTCTCTCCCTCATCCGTTCGTCAACCCCTCGCCTTTCCCTCTCTCTTCCTCACCCTTCCGGTCAACCGCTCGCAGCAATAGCCTCTCACTCCCAGATATTCAATTTTTTATGTAAGGAAGGTACACTTAATCTTTTTTAGTGCTCACTTAGGATTGCTAGAACTTCTGTAACTTGGGCTTCGTGCTTTTTCTATCCTTAGAGTTGATCAAGATAGAACAAAGAATAATACGACATGATTTTCTAGCTTCTTCTTTAAGATATCTTGTATAAGCCTATTGAAAGTTTTTGGGCATTAGTAAAACCAATATGTATCACTGTGTGTTCATAATGACCATATCTGAAGTTAAATGCTATCTTTGGGATGTTTTCCTCCCTGACTCTAATCTGATAGCTACTAGACTTAAAATTAATCTTTGTAAAAACTTTGTCTATGGGAAGTCACTCTAGAAGTTTATCAACACTAGAATTAGGATTCTTGTTTTTGTTTTCACAGTGAGTTGATTTACACCTTTATAGACATTGCATAATTGGAAGGTTCCCTCCTTCTTCTTACAAAATAGGGTCGGAATTCTCTAAGATAATACATTGATCCAAATCAATCCTTGCTTCAAAATTTCTGAGATTTGTTTCTTTGAGTTCTACGTACTCATGCAATTAGGCACTAATATTTTATATGCCCGTTAGCCACTAGTTGTGTTCCTTGAATAAGACCTATCTCGTAGTCAATTTTTCTATGTGAATAGCATCTGAGTAAGCTATTCCATGAAGAGATTCTCTAACTATTGTTGTCAATCTCGGCCCCTCTTTTTATTATCGTCATTGACTTCGATGAGTTTAAATATGAACACCCTTGATTTTTCCTAAGGACCTTTTACAATTCGCCTACTTTTATCAACTCAGACTTGCCAATTCTCCCTTCTTGATAATTTTCTAGTCTCTCAATTGAGGTTTGGTAGAATTTTCTTCTAACTAATCCATGCCAGGATGATTGTTTATATAGAGCCCTAATGCCATTATGTGAAACGTAGTCTTGGGTTGGTTTTCCATTTATCTCTAAGATCTCATCCCCTACGAGGATTCCAAAGATATGAAGTATTTGAAAACACTAAATTTTTCTAAAACTCGGAGCATGTACATTTTAGCATCTCGGTTACTACTAAGGATGGTTGTTAATGGTCTAAGGAGTATTTTGCCTAGTCCTTTTTTTAAACAATTGGTCAGACTACCACAGATGGTCGAAGGTCTCTTTAAACTATACCAATGTGATCATCACTAACTGATGTTAATACAAGGCCGTACTCATCAATGCAATCTAAAAATTTAAGATTCCTTACTCCCACAAACGAAGGCTCTGATACCACGTGTAGGATACATGCCCATCCTGTCTCACCAAGCAGATAAGGAGACAACTCACACTCGGTAAGATCAACTCCAACCCATTGTGAGAGCTATCTCATCGATGCCTCTCGTGGATGATCTGATTTATAAGCAATCTTCATAGGGTTGGGGGTCCTACCGAATTATGTCAAGGATCTCTTTTTAGTTTCTAGTCTCTTGTAAGGAAACACTAGACTCATTATGTGCACCCAACCACCCACTTCCTAGTGACTAGAATCGTTCATCTATGAGGTTTACCTAGATTACTAGGCACATTGTTTCACTCATGCAAGTTACAACATGATTCATTTATTTATCCTTGTGCACAGGTTCCTTTATCCCTTAATGAATATATTCTTTTCCAATCAAGTCAACCTACACAAGAAAGAAATTCATCATAAAAATAATTGTAATTTCAAACCCTCGGCGTCTCGAGTTTCATCCATCTCCAATCCCTCAGCACACCGAGTCATAAAACAGTCTAGAGCTTACAACCGTCGTGGTGAAAAATCACTCGTATGCTAGAATGAGAAGTCTCCCCTTGACTCTCTTCTTTCTATGAAAGACCTTTCCAACTCAGGCTTGTAACTACTAGAAAGAACCCTCGCCCTGCCGCATGGTGGGTTACCCAAACGAAGGCGGTTGCCAAGTATTTCTAGAGTTAGTTGCCCCGGGTGGGGAGTACCTGTTGAAAGATCGGTAGAGGGGGAGGAGACACACACACAGGAACAAACCCTAATATCTATTGCAAACCCTAACCATAGAGGGAAGCCATGTCCACTCTCACACAAAGCATAATGCACTAATCCATAATCCACACAACACACAATGAGTTGTGTCCACACTCTACTAACCCTAGCTAATGTCCACACACTATGACCAGCTGGACACGCGGTCATTTATGTCTCACACATGTTCCTACCTAATCTGCCAGCACATAGCATAGCTGGCTCACACTGACATCGAGCTTGAATCTCAACAGCCCCTCTCAAGCTCATGATGGACTGCCGATGAAGATGTAGATGAGCTTGGGATATCAAGGCTCTCAACACTCCCCCTCAAGCTCATCCCATGTACTCCCCAACATAGTCCGGAAGTACTCAAACTTCTTCCTGCTAAGTGGCTTCGTGAAGATATCAGCCACCTGCTCATCAGTCTTCACATAGTGAAGATCAACTGTACCATCCAGCACCTTCTCTCTGACAAAGTGATAATGGACCTCTATGTGTTTGGTCCTCGCATGAAACACTGGATTCTTTGCCAACTGTATACTGCTCATGTTGTCACAATGTATGACAACTTTGCCATCAAGAGGCTCACATAAATCTGCCAAGAGACTCTTTAACCATATAGCCTCGCAAGTAGCAATGGCTGCACCTCTGTACTCAGCCTCTGTACTGGATAAAGCAACTGTAGGTTGCTTCTTGCTACTCCAACTCACCACGGCACTTCCAAGTGTAAAAGCATATCCACTAGTAGACCTCCTGTCATATGCGCTACCTGCCCAATCAGCATCTGTGTAGCCATGTATGTCCAAGCTTTTACCACTCTCATAAAATAAACCATAATGTGCTGTGGTTTTCACATATCTCATGATGCGTCTCACTGCATCCAAATGTGGTTTCCTTGGGCTCTGCATAAACTGGCTAACTAGCCCCACTACATAACTCAAATCTGGGCGTGTGATAGTCATGTATATGAGACTACCAACCATCTTCCTGTACATAGAAGGATCATCCAATTCCTCGCCATAATCAGCCCGCAACTTTACATTTTGCTCCAATGGTGTACTCATAGGCTTACACCCTGTCATGCCATACTTTGCCAACATATCCAATGCATATTGGCGCTGTACTAACCAAGTACCTGCATGATCTTTCACCACTTCAATTCCAAGGAAGTATCTCAACTCACCAAGATCTTTCATGTCAAATTGCCCACTCAAAGCTTTCTTGACATGCATCACATCTGCACTATGATCACCTGTAATAATCAAGTCATCCACATAGATGACTAGTAAAACAATCCCATGCTGTGTCTTCTTCACATAGAGTGAAGAATCTGCTGTAGAAATCTGAAAACCAAGTGAGATAAGATATCTGCTCATCTTATCACTCCAAGCACGTGGTGCTTGCTTTAGACCATACAATGCCTTTTTCAACCTGCATACGTGAGTAGGATATCTAGGGTGTACATACCCTTCTGGCTGTGCCATGTATACTTCTTCTTGTAGATCTCCATTCAGAAATGCATTCTTAACATCCATCTGATGCATTTCCCAGCCATTAGCTGCAGCCATAGCAATGATTGCTCTCACTGTGCCCATCTTAGCCACTGGACTAAACGTCTCATCATAATCCAATCCTTGGGTCTGTGCATAACCCTTTGCTACCAATCTTGCTTTATGTCTCTCAATAGAACCATCAGATTTGCACTTCACTTTGTAAACCCATTTACATCCAATAACATTCTTGTCCTTTGGTAGTGCAACCAAGTCCCATGTATCATTATGGACCAATGCGTCCATCTCTACATCCATTGCTTTTTCCCATACATGCTCTCCAATAGCCTCTGTATAGCATGTAGGTTCCACATGCTTCACCATAGATGTTATGTATGCATAGTGCATAGCAAAATCTCTATATGTCAACCTGTCAACAGGATATCTGACTCTCTGGGATCTCCGCAATGCCTGCGGGTCACTCTGTACACCTATAACTCTAGCATGTGGTGGCACATATCTGTCCTGCCTAGCACCAGGTGTGCGTAAAATAGGTATGCCAAGCTCCTCATCCAAACTCTCAGAACTAGATGACTCATATCCTGTGATTCCAATTCCTTCAACTTTCTTTTTGCCTTTATCCATAGCACTACTCCCAGTGCTTACACTCTCATGCCTCAAACGTCCTGACCATGGACGTACACTGCTACTCTCAGCTTCTGCTGGCCCAGACATAGTAGTAGAACTAGAACTTGCTTGTGGTGGCAAGTTCACATGAACATCAGCCTCAAGTGACTCAATAACACCCTTATCTTTTGCTTTATACCAACTAGCAAGCTCATCAAACACCACATCACGTGAGATGACCACTTGTCTAGTTTGTGGATTATAACACTTGTAGGCCTTTCGATCCTGTGCATATCCAACAAATATACATTTCTCTGCCTTAGGATCCAACTTCCTTCTTCTTTCATCAGGCACATGCACATAAGCTATGCATCCAAAAACTTTAAGATGTCCAATGTCTGGCCTGTAACCTGTGAGCCGCATCTCTGGCGTGCTTCCATGAATGGCTGCTGTAGGTGTTTTGTTCAATATATAAACTGCAGTAGCACATGCTTCTGCCCAATAGTAATCTGGCATGCTCTTTCAATTAAGAATTGCCCTTGCCACTTCACATATAACTCTATTCTTTCTCTCAGCCACACCATTCTGCTGAGGTGTATACCTGCATGTCAACTATCTTCTTATTCCATGCTTCCTCAAGAAATGCTCAAAAGCTTTTGAGGTGTATTCACCACCTCCATATGTCCTCAGACATTTAATCCAACAGCCATACTGCTTTTCTGCAAAAGCTTTGAAATCCATGAATTTTTCCAACACTTCACTCTTCTCTTTCAGAAAGTATATCCATGTCATCCTGCTAAAGTCATCAATGAATGTAACATAGTATAAACTGCCTTTGATAGATGGGTTTTGTGCAGGACCCCATACATCACTGTGTACTATCTCAAGTGGCCTGTTACTCATATTTCCTTCTCTAGGAAATCTCAATCTTTCCTGCTTCCCAAACTGACAGGCTTCACAAACATGCATATGTCCATCATATTTGAACCTAGGCAAACCATTGACAATGCCTCTTGTTTGCATGTTCTTTAATCTCTGTATATTGACATGGCCAATCCTCTTGTGCCACATATTAATATCCTGTACCACATTCCTGCTCTTTGAGAACATGGCTGATTTTAGCTCAGGAATTCCAGCATCCAGCTTAAACAGTCTTCCTTCTTTCTTGCCTTTAGCAATCACTCTACATCCATGTTTGAAGTCTTCAACGAAGCATCCATGCTCATTGAATCTAACCTGTAATCCCTGTTCTACCATTTGACCAACTGAGGCCAAGCTTTTAGTGATCGAAGGCACATACAACACATCTGACATAGACTTTGTCTGACCATTATGCATGACCAATGGTACACTTCCAACATGTGTAATGACATGCTGGGTATCATCACCTGTTTCCACATAGCCTTTGACATCCATTGGCTTCATGTGCTCAAACCATTCACCATGACATGTCATATGGTTTGATGCTCCTGAGTCCATATACCATGTATCTTCATTCTCAGCATTTGTTGTCATAGAACCCACAACATGCTTCATGGCAAACAAATGATTTGCAGTTCCATCATTGCTACTTGATGCATAGTTACCACCATGTTGTGCATAGTTTCCACCATAATGACCACCACGTTGTGCTCTTCCCCCTCTCAAATCATTCTGTTTACGGAAACAATCTATCGCCATATGACCATATTTGCCACAATAATGGCATTCCACATCTTGCATAGAATTTTGTTGGCCTTGCCAACGTCCTCTTCCACGGGGGTTACCACGACCTCTTTGAGGTGCATATCCGCGACCACCTCGAGCACCATATGAAGGCTGAAAATTCTGTTGTGGAGGCCTATCCTGCCATCCACGACCATTACCACCACGTCCACGTGATGCAAATCTCCCCCTGCCTCTAAAGCCTCTATGCGAGTAGAAAGCCTGATTTCTGCCATCATCATGGCTAGTAGATGCATCCAGAAATGAATCACTGAGCTTGATTTCCTCAACCAACAAGAGTGAAACCAACTCATCAAAGTCGGGGAGACCTGTACTCCTCACTGAGATAGATGTATCAAATGATTTGTATTCCTTGCCAAGACCACGCAAGGTAATATCCACCAAATCATCATCAAGCATGGGGGCATTTATTGTGGCCAATGCATCTGCAAACTTCTTCATTTCTTGCACATAATCATGTATGCTCCTTTTATTCCTTTTCACATTGTGTATCTGCTGTCGCAATTGAGACTTGCGAGCACTCGTATGTGTATCAAACATCTTGACCAAAGTATCCCATGCATCTTTGGGATTCTCAGCATCCTGAATGTGTATGAGCATAGCATCAGAAATGCATATAGACAAATAATGCAGCACTTTGAATGCTCTATGAGCAATAAGCTGCTGCTGTGTAGGTTGCCAAGGTAGCTCAGGCTCAGGCTCAGCAGCTGTAATGAGATTCCAAAATCCTTTTCCTTTCAAGAAGCTCTTTATCCTGTACTTCCATGCCTCGAAGTTCTTCCTATCTAGCTTTTCACCAACTATCTGAACTGGATTATCCGACATGTTGCTCAATGCGTACACCTTCCGCACACTTCAAATCTGTAAATGAGCCTTCCTCAGCTCAACCACACTCCAATGAATGTTCCAGATACTCCAAGATAGCCAACAAACTCCAAATTTGATGTAGAAAATCTACCTGTAATCATCCGAGATGAACTGACTCACGCAATGCGGGATACCCTGAATTGACATGCCTTCCAAGGCTCCAAATCGCAATGTAATGGTGCAATCAAGTATAGGAAACTTGCATTGACACCTAATGAACCTCAATGTTGAGTATCAACTCCATCTGACATGTGTAATTATCAATTTTTGAAAACCCCTTTTTCTGTTTTTGGAAAAATCAGAAAAACCAGAAAAACCAGTAATGATTTGGCTCTAATTTCTTCAATATTTGACCAAATTGAGCAACCAGGCATTCATTGGCTTAGCAATAGTGTCCATCAAGTCCATGTAAGAGAAATTTGTCCAATTGTAAAACACCAAAGATTAATTGCTCGATTAAAATGCTCTGTTTCTTTGCAACCAGTGGACAGCCTGTTTTAATCAGCTCATTCCTAGCTCAATTAGGCATCATTGACCAAACAAATCACATAGCCCTCTTCTCCAAGATGTAAAGCATCCAATTTCTAAAACAATTGTGGAAGTAATCAAGCACATAAGTGAAATTTGACCTCTTTGTGTGAAAAATACCAGAAAACTGCCCTGTTTTCTCTGTATGGGCTGCGCCGCCTGCAAATCAGGGGTTTGGGAGTGGTTGTAGGGTTAATTGATGATGGAGAATAGTCCCCAAGACACCTAGGCATATGTGTGACCCATCAATGCTTGGATTTTTGCAAAAAACTCACTCCAAATGCTTCAAATTTGGGCTTCTTTTTCACTGTTTTGTGAGAGCTCAAAAAACCAGAATTTTCACTCAATCAAATACATCCAAATTGCTCCAAACTTTGTTCAAGGCTTGCACATGGGTTGCCAATACATCCCTCTTTGACAAATGCATATGTCTTTTGCCAGAATCACACGTATTTCCACCATACATCAATGTTGCCAAGCTTTAATGGAAAGCTTCAAAAACCAGAATTTTGCTTTGCTTTGATTTGCTCTAAAATGCTTTGCTTTTGCCTGTTTCACCTGCAATCTGCTCAAGGATGTTTAGAAGACCTTACCCGGTAGGCCAAGCTTTCAGATCTGATAGTATTTGGTGTGCTCCAAGCTTCACAGCTCCAATGGCCAGCTTCACAGCTTCTTTTCACAGCTTCTTCTTCTCCCTCTTCACTCACTCACTCATAAACCCTAATAAACAGCACAAGGCTCTGATACCATGTTGAAAGATCGGTAGAGGGGGAGGAGACACACACACAGGAACAAACCCTAATGTCTATTGCAAACCCTAACCATAGAGGGAAGCCATGTCCACTCTCACACAAAGCATAATGCACTAATCCATAATCCACACAACACACAATGAGTTGTGTCCACACTCTACTAACCCTAGCTAATGTCCACACACTATGACCAGCTGGACACGCGGTCATTTATGTCTCACACATGTTCCTACCTAATCTGCCAGCACATAGCATAGCTGGCTCACACTGACATCGAGCTTGAATCTCAACAGCCCCTCTCAAGCTCATGATGTACTGCCGATGAAGATGTAGATGAGCTTGGGATATCAAGGCTCTCAACAGTACCCAGTTGCCCCAGATGATCACTAAATAGATCACATCGGAATAGTTTCCCCAAGAGAACACATCTCTTGGTTAGTAAAAAAAACAATTGAAAAATAGATCTCATCACAGTCTTTTATTTCCATTGTCATTTGTAGCAATCCATGCAACCAAAAATTACATACATAAGATCCTACATTTACCTCTCTAATATATGACTCCATGCATCAGACAATCTATTCAACCACATCTGCAAATCTACTATTTAGAGAAAGGCACTTACATGGCAAGGAGTAGATTTACCAAAACTTATAGCCTCAGAGGATGGTAACGGCCATTTTCTCTCTGTGGGTTGATTGTAGCCAAGTGTTCAACATGCCTCATTACTAACCACGCTGACCTCATTTTCAAATTTTCTCGTATCATTCATGTTGCAATCTTGTTCTCCCTGTCCGCCCCATTCAAACCCCATTAAATATCACCGCTCCAATAGCCTAAGAAGGTATCAATACATCCAATGTTGCTCTCCTTCATCCCCTTCAACACCATATCCCACCACCCATCTCCATGCCTAGTCTCTCGTCTACATTCTATCACTGCTATAATCAGAGTGCTCTCTTCTGTGTGACTTGGCATAATAGAAGACAATAGAATGCTCAATGGGGTTTGCAACCTAGGAGCCCTTTATTGACTTTGGTAGTGGGTCTCTCCGTCTCAATGGCCTCACCTCTCTCCCTTATAATGTAGTAACATGTATCACTTCTGAGATGATCAACTTTTCAAGTGAAGTAACACTTTTGACAACCTCAGTTGAATCCAACAAAGGGGGGTGGCTGATTGGATGCACATTGAAGCGAGTGAGCAAGAGTGAGGGTGATGAGAGGCTTGGCTAGTGAGGGAATGAGAAAAGGCAGTGGGGGAGAGGGAGTGAGGATTCTGGCACCATTGATGTTGGTGGCCAGACAGTTGGTGAGGATGGTAATTGAGAGCGTTGCCAGTATTGTTGCAAGTGGTGCATCCTCCTTGTACCAAAGATGTCAACTCTACCGCATAGCAATCGTACCTTGTGCACATGTTGGTGCATTTGGACCCACTAGTCTGGAAACGTTGGCTACTCCTCCCTAGGTTTCTCAGATAGTTTCACACATGTGTTGGTTTTGGCAACAATTGTATGAGACCCACCATTGGTCTGGGGGGTCTACATCATACAGAGGGAGAGCACGTGAGGGGGGGGATGGCTATAGGACTAATCTTTCTACCACATTGTGCTTATAAGAATGGCCCAAGGCCATTCTTCCATGGCCAATTTTGATGTATTTTGCATGGATGTGTAGAGATTGGCTATTCTAAAGCACACCATGGATGGAAGAATGGCCCTAGGGCCATTATTTCAAGCATACAAGGGACTTTTATATACCATTCTCCATTCCGCCTTCCCAAACAACTTGGCCAATCTTGCGGTCCTGTAGAGCAACAGAGTGCTCCTTAAACTCCACCCAGATGCCAGTCTTGCACACCTCATGCACTAACAACAGATGAAAACCAAGAGCAGGGATGTAAAGAACACAAGAGGAATGCTTCCCTTGACTGGTGGGTGGGAGAAGACGACACGGTGGGAGAAGGAGGTCTACACAGCATGGCAATTAGAACTGACGTTTAAGGGAGGAGGGCCCAGTGTGATGAGGTTGGCCGCCGGTGGAGAAAAAAAACAACAAAACAATTGTGGTGGTTGGTTGAAGACGTTGTCCAAGAGGGGTCTAGCCAATTTCTTCCATCATTTTTAGGCAATGGGGTCACCCTGAGCTTTTCGATGCACAAGGAGGAGGACCTATTGGCCAACGAAGAACCAAGGAGGCTAGATTGGTAGCTTGCTACCTATCTCCTCCAGAGGTATATATATATATATATATAAGTTTATAAAGAGGTTCTCACGCGAGCTAAAAAAAATAGAGATTTTATATCTTTCCTCCCTTAAAGAAATCGAGATGTCCTCATCTTGACAATCAGTAAGGAAAATCTTAATACAACTAAGATTCATCTTCCCACGTAGCGTCTTTTGTTCAGAATTCCTTCCACTAAATTAGATGTTCCCTAATGAATTTATTTCTGAGAGTCCTTTCTTTAGAGATAAGGATTCTAATTGGTTGAGTTTCCAAAGTGCTCTGGGCTGGCATAACAATTTTCTCAACATTGGCCTTCTTGGTATCTTTACTCTTTTGTCCTTATTTCTCTGACACGTTAGGTATTGTGTGACATACCTGAGTACATCCTTCTTCAATCCCATTCAAAAGAAACTCCTTTGTAGAATATTCAGCATCATCATATGTCTTGGATGACTGGTTGATGGGAGTTTCCTTGAAGTGTATGCTATTGGCTTCCTTTCTTGTAAGAGGACTCCACTGCCAGTTAATCCACTAACATCAATGACTACTACAAAATTTGTATCAAGATTCAGTAGGTGAAGGAAGTTGTGAGAGCCCCTTGATTTTGTTGAAGCTTTGTTGATACTTTGTAATCCAAACTACCTTTGTATTTTTTAAGAATCTTGGTTAAAGGTATGGCTATCCTTTCATAATCCTAAATAAAGATACGGTACCCCCGAGAAATCCTAAAATTTCCTTGATGTTGTAGATGGTTGTGGTAGCTTGGTTAAAGGTGTGGCTATCCTTTCATAAACCTAAATAAAGATACGGTACCCCCTTGTGATACCGAGAAATCCTCAAATTTCCTTGATATTGGACGGTTGTGGCCATTTCACTATATCTTGTACCTTTGCTAGACCTAATGAGATTCCATCTTTGGAAACATGGCCTTTGTCTTCCACCAGCCAGGTCTTCTTCCTCTACATCGGTGTTGGCTCCTTCTTTCTCTCGTACTCATCTGTAGTGCTCTAGGCCACCCTCGTGCTCCTATAAAACCTATCCTTCTCTCGACAATGACAGCAACCCCCTCTTCTCTACGATGTCCCCCCCCTCTCCTCTCGTCTCAGTGTGAAAGACCTGCCCCCATCTCAGCTTGCCCCCTCGCTATAGCCACCTTCTCACCACTCTCTCTCTCACTCACCCTCACATCCTTGCTAGCCTTCTCGTGGCTTCCTCTCTTGCTCTCTATGTCTCACGGCTCTTTGTCACTCCCCCACAGTAGTAACCTCTTCCTCTCTCTCCATCACCCTTTTGTCAACCCCTCGACTCTCCCTCTCTCTCCCTCACCCTTCCGCCGTCAACCCCTCACTGCAAAAGTCTCTCACTCTCTCTCCCACTTACGCTCTCCCCCCCCCCTGACATGCTCTCCCTCTGTATGGCATAGAGCCACCAGACCAATGGTTGGTCTTGTACAATTCTTGCCAACATGAACACGTGTGTGAAACTATCTGAGGAGCCTAGGGGAGTAGCCAGCGGCGGTTGACATCTTCAGTGGACAAGGAGGATGCACCACTTGCAACAATACTGGCAACGCTCTCAATTACTATCCTCACCAACTGTCTGGCCAACACTAACGTCAATGGTTCCAAAACCCTCACTCCCTCTCCTCCACTGCCTTTTCTCATTCCCTTGCTGCTGCTAGCCAACAAGCCTCTCATCACCCTCACTCTCGCTCTCATTTCAGTGTGCATCCAATCAACCAACCCACTTTGTTGGATTAAACTAATGTTGACAAAAGTGTTACTTCACTTGCAAAGTTTATCATCTCAGAAGTGATACATGTTACTGCATTGTAAGGGAGTTGTAAGGGAGAGAGGTGCACTATTACACGATGCGGGTTGATTTTTGACATTTGTTTTGACGGTTTTGAGCATATAAAAAATCCGTGAAAGCGTCCATATGCACATCGATACAATACCATCGATATGTACGTTAATATACACGTCAAAATACGGTCGATATAAACATTGAAGATTAATGCTACTTTTCGACCACTATTTTGACACTTATTGGGACACTGGTTTCGACGCTAACAACGACTACTATTGCAACCCGTATTTTGATGTTGACAACAACGATGCATTTTTTTATGAATGTTTTGACACTTATTTTGACGCTTACGTCGACAGATATGCAGGTTTTATTTATTTTCTAAATAACGGTACACCCAGGTGCAATCCTGGGTGTACCTGTATACCTGTTCTCTATAATGAAAGGCCATGTAACTTAAATTTTTATTAAGTAACAAAAGTTACATAGCTCATAATGGAGCCAACAAAAAGTATACAAAAAGAGGCATAGAGCCGACAAAATGAAGTATGCTACTAGAGGCCCAACTCCTATATATAGCTCATAATCATCATCGTTGCCCTTGGGGTTTAGCAATAGTCCCTATAAAAGAGTATCCAAGGGACAAAACTTAGAAATGAAAAGTGAGGAAAAAACTAATTTATGGGTGGAAAATGTAGAGGTTTACCATATTCATCATCTCCGTCCGATTCACATTGTGGCCCTCTTGCTTAAGTTGCTCAAGGAGGGCATACATCTCGTGCAATAGGGCGTACCTTTCCTCTGCATCGCAGCACGACCGACCACTCTCATCTGGAAGCATGAAGAGACATAGAGCTGACAAAAATAAGTACACCAGTGGAGGCCTGACTCCTATACATAGCTTCTAATCATCGTTGTTGCCCTCAGGGTTTGGCATTGGTCCCTACAAAAGAGTATTTAAGGGAAAAAACTTAGAAATGACAAGTGAGGAAAAAACTAATTGATGGGTAGAAAATGTAGAGGCTTACCATATTTACCACATCTATCCAATTCACATTGTGGCCCTCTTGCTCAAGTTGTTTTGAGGAGGGCATATGTCCCATGCAATAGGGCGTACCTTTCCTTCGCATTGCAGCACGTTGACCACTTGTAGCTAGAAGCATGAAGCATGAGTACTTATTTAAAAAAATTTAATGCCAATTATGCTAAAAAAAATAAGTGGTATGTGCATCAACACTTACAAAGTAGGTGTGGAAAGCATCCCACCACCGCTTCCAAGATGGGAGCTCCCTATGCCGCCCATTCACTTCACTTCCTGTAGCCTCCTCCTGCTGCTTATATCTTTGGAGATTTGCACGGTGCTTTCTAAACTCCTCTTCCCAAATCTCTTGTGTGAGCAATTCTAAGGCTTTTGTCCCCCTGACTTTACCTTGCGTTGTGTGATGTCATTGCGCAAGTGCTTCATCACATTCACCATGTGATCTTTTATCCATCTAGGATGGACCTCTTCACTACCTGGTGCTAGCATAAAGTCACTTTTGATTTGATTAACGACTTGTTCCTTCTTGGCCTTATCAAGTTTATGCCATATAGTCATGTAGCTGCTGTGAGCAAAGGCTACATAGCATAAAGTGGATTTGAGACTTCATCTTGTTGCCAACGTCATCTAAGACCACATTTCAATCCACTACTTGATAGGAGGAACAAGCCGGATTGGAGGTAGCAGGATTTGTGTCAAAGCAACGGGATGAGCACGAGTGTAATGTCTCCTCACAAACTGGCAATGGGTGGGCACTCGCAACGGCGCCAAGGGGAAGAAGCGTCTGCGGAGTCACCACCATGGAAACAACCTGTAATAATCTTGTCTACGACATGACTGGAAGTAGTCAAGCGAGCTGTGGGGTGGGGTTTGTGTGATGTGCCGTGGAGTGTCCGAGGGCATGGCCTATGTAGTGGTGGGCTGTGCAGAAGTGCGATACTGCTTAGACAAGCAGGGTGGATAGTTTCCTTTTCGGATGATAGCTTTTGAGGACTTTCCACATGCTCCCCACTATTAAAGACAAAGGAAAATTCTCTTTTACAAGAAGAGAAGGATAGTGACAAGATGGAGGGCTCCCCTTCCACTATAACCACCTACTCACAGATAACCACTCCTAACTTGACATAAACAACATTCTAGATGGCCTACAATAATGCCCCATATCTCTTTGCATAATCCTAAACCCGGCATGATGTTGCAATAAACATGAGGTTGCATGAATAAGAGATCTTACCTCGACAATGTAAAGTCGAAGGAGAGGACAACAATGCAAGACCTACAAAACATAACATGAAAAAAAGTGATTAGTTACACATTTAAACTTCATGCATACATACCCTATTTTGCATAAGGTGTTATACATAAGCCTATATGCATAAAGGCTATGCATAAGGGCTTATACATAAGCCTACACCCTAAGCCTATTGCATAAACCCTAAACCCTAAGCCTATACATAAACCCTAAACCCTAAGTCTAATGCATAAGGGCTTATCCTATGCATAAGGCTTATGTATAAGTGTATTGTATAAGGGCTTATGCATAAGCCTATATGCATAAAGGCTATGCATAAGCTTGCAAGAAGCCTATGCAAGCTCTATGTATAAGCTTCATGTAATCTTGCAAGAAGCCTATGCAAAATCTATGCATAAGCTTCATGCAAACTTGCAAGAAGCCTATGCAATGGTGGGGGAACGGAGAGGACACAATTAGAAGGTGTATATTAGAGACACACATTAAAAAAAATTGAAACAAGAAAGGGATGGTGGAAGGGACAAAAGAGAACCTCCAATTTTTTGGAGAGGGCAAGATTTTTTTTTTGAAAATGCTAATAGTGAGGTGCTGCGGTTTTGTTAAAAATCCCTAGCGTTAAAATAGTCATCGAGACAGGTATCGAAATAATTGTTGATATAACTCTCGATATAACCATCGATATATACGCGTCAAAAAAAGCATTGAAATGCGCATCGATAGATTTTTTTTAAACGGTTATTTTGACACCTATTTTGTAGTATTATATGGTAGTGATGTGTGTGAACCCACTTATGACCTCCGGGGTACTTTTTCACTCACTAGGAGGTTTTTTCCTTGTGTTTATGTACAACAACCTCTTATCTACTCATTTTGGGGTGTGTATACTTATCTTTTGTATCTGGCACACATTTGTTTATTGTAATCTCGTGTTTGTGTGCTCTCAAGATTCTCTATCTTGTGTGTGCATTGATGCAACCCTAACCCTAATTCCAACATATTTTGATGGCCACTGACGTTCATTTTTTAATTCCTTTTCACATTCAAATTGTGAATTTTTTGGCGGCTCGACACCTTTCCAAAAAAAACAAGAATATACCGACTAGGCCATGCATGAAGTATAAAAGAAGCTCCACATCCCCCTCATTTGGACCTCAATTCACATGCGTATTCAACATACATGGAGCCCGTGAGATAAGTGCTATGAACCTTTCAAATTTTATCAATTTAGAGAAGAAAACATTGTGTCCCAAAGTTGAAGAATTTGCAACGATCATTCCAAAAAATGGAGCGTATATCCAGTAAATCACTTGTAACATCTACTTATTGTCCTCAATGTTTTCCTAAACAATAATGAACTAGTGGATATCCAACCTCAGTGGAGAAAAAGAGCAAGGGAAGAGGCAACCTCGATGGGATTGGAACACAAGCAAGCTTTTATGGACTCGAATCAAGTTCTAGATCATGACATGGTTGACATGATAGATGCCTTGCACGACACAAGCACATAGTAGAAGATCATGAAGTAGAAGACATTAGACGATGTGTGGAGCATGCTTCTCAAGAGGAGAAAGAGAGCTACATAGGCTTTTCCATCTACCACTTTACCACAGAGCACATGTTTCAGTTCTCTGGACTTGCCTCTCCATATTGAACTTGCAATCAATATATGGGTGGTATGATACGAGCGTTTCAAAACTTATGGGGTATGTGTCCCTTCCCCTCTCTATGTTTCACATGCTTGTATTAATGTCTTGTCTTTATCCTTTACTATTTGTTCTGCTATATGTAATAGGTTATTGAAGGATCAAATTCTACCAGAAGACAATGAGACGCCTTGGCACCCTGCCTCCTCACTGCTTTCAGCCTCTTGCAACTGCCGCTCCAGCACAGAAATTCTGTTCTAAAGACTGGGACTCCTATTGGCTTCATGCAATAAATTATCTTTTTGGGATTGAAGCCGCACCACTTGCGCTTTTCAAGAGTTGAGATGCAAGTAGCTTGGGCGCTAGCTTGAGGAACATGGTGGCAGAAGTCTACGGTATGCTGAAGAAACCGCACAACACTTTCCAAGTGTGTGGGTTGGAGCTCATACTGCAGGGTTTCACAGGGAAACGGAAGAATTGTGGTCACTACCGCATCAGTAAAGACTATGGTACCCACCTTGAAAACTAAAACCGTCGGTGCTGTGAGCTGTTCAATTGCCGCAGGCGCATCGGTACTGAAAGGTTAATAGCCGGCACAACGACCGATGCCATGCTCACCAGTGACCACTCCTGAATCTGTTGGCGCCACCGGTGTAAAGCAGAAACCCCCTTTGGTGACATTGCGACCGAAGAGCGCACAGGGGTACCCACCGGCACAGTCGCAGCAGTAACAGAAACAGTGACTTCACCCCATTCAGTATCACATGCAACTTCTGCATGCAAGCGCTTTTGGCCTCTAGAACTGTACTGGCCACCAGTACTTCATCGGAAAACAGTGACTTCACCCCGTTCAGTATCACTGGCAACTTTTGCACGCAAGCGCTTTTGCATGCAAGCGCTTCTACATGCTACATGCAAGCGCTTTTGGCCTCTAGAACTGTACTGGCCATCGGTACTCCATCGGAAAACAGTGACCACCCCATTCAGTATCACTGGCAACTTCTGCATGCAAGCGCTTTTGGCCTCTAGAACTGCTACTGGTGGCCACCACCGGTACTCCATCCGAAAATAATTATTGTGACTAAAGCACTGGTAGATAATGGAGCCGAAAAATGACAGGAAGGCCGAAGAGAAACCAAAAAATTAGCGGGTAGAGGGAACAAGATCTGTAATATTTGACCCACCTTTGAGTGTACTACTTGCCCTTTCTGCACACCTGAAAACAGACCTCCTGGGCCTCAAATCGAATTCGGTCCTTCAAAACACGAGCCCAAGAAACAGGCCCGAAATTAGAAGTTTTGATCAGAACTGTTTCACCTTGACTGACACTGTATAAGTCTTTGCCTGCACCCAAATGGCTTCTAAAAACCATCTATAGTACTCTTTGGCTGCCAAATCAGTGCGTCTTGAAAGTTTATACTCCCTCGTGATTTTAGGACCAAACTTTGCCTCCATCTTGGCTGCGAGGATTGCCACCGTTTTGCGGTAGCACAAGCTCCGTCGATAGGGCAAGTGTAGCTTCTGCTCAATGTATTGCACTGTGAGCACCACCGCTACATCCTATAGAGCCACCATATCGCCAGCAGCTAATTGCCATAGCAAAGGCAATGACTGCGGGTGTACCTGCACATGCTCCCAATCAAAGTTGGAGTAAATGCAGATGCACTTATCGGTGAGCCATGCATCAATAGCCGGTTGCTCGAGATGCACGATCGGCGTGATCGGCAAAAACTGCGCAAGAGAAGCAGTCATGGCTGCTACAGAAGAAAAGAGTGCGAGGAAGAAGAGCAAAAGGCAAGCAGAAAAGTAAGAGAAAAAATAGAATGCTTTTCCACAAAAAGGAGGGAGTTTGTGCATGCAAAACAACGACCACTTTTTGATGCATGAAGATATGACACCTGGAAAAAACCAAGAAAAATAAATTGACAAAAGCCGCCCTTGATGTGGAATGACTAAAACCATCATGAAAGAAATTTTATTCTCCTCAGAAATTGAAAAAGGGCATTGAAGAGGAACCGCCGGAAAGTAATGACGCATCTGAAACCCATTGACACGGGAGAAGAAAGAACTTCCCCATGAAGATTTGCGAGGAAATAAGAAGTGGGACCGCAAGAAGCATACACCCAAAACGGCCCGGTCCACCGCACCTTAATGCACGAAGAAAACACCAGCACTAATTACCCTCTTTGGAAAAATTTCTTCTTCAAATGCCGATCCACTTGCCACTTTCTGCGACTTTGAATTTCTTGCACCCAATAAAAGCTTTTTATCCTCCCTTCATCTAATTCCTGGATGACCTCCATCCTGTATGCCAATGAGTCCTTTGGTAGTAATCTGTCCATATTCGCAAGGTGCAAACTGGGAACCACAAATTCGACCGGTGTGATGGCCTCCATGCCAAAAGCAAGTTTGAAAGGTGTCATCCCAGTTGCCACTTTAAACACTATGTGTGGTAAGCCCAAAGTGCCGTTGTTGGCAGCTTCACATCCCAATCTGTCCGATGAAGACTTACCACTTTAGTCAGAATGCGGATTATCTACTTATTGGAAGATTCTGCCTACCCATTTGCCTAAGGGTAATACGGGGACGATTTGCGACGCAGTACAAAGTAAAACCCCGTCATTCGTTTGATGACTTTATTAATAAAATGACCGCCCCGATCACTGACCAATTCCACTAGACAGTCAAACTTGGTAAAAACATCCTTAAAGAGACACTTTGCCACCACAGAGAGTGTAGTACTATCCCGCAAAGCCCATGCTTCTACCCACTTCGTACAGTAATCCATGGCAGTAAGAATATACCTGTTCCTAGTTAAAGCCACTGCAGGTTTGATTGGACCTATAAAATCCAGACCCCATTTCTAAAATGGCTCCAAAGGAAGAATCTAATGGAGAGGCATTCGATCCCGTCACTGGGACAGTTGTCCCATGCGTTGACAAACATCGCATTGCCACACAAGCTGTTGTGCATCCGCATGAACAGACGGCCACCATAATCCACTTTGTAAGACCTTCTTCGCTATGATTTTTCCTGAGAAATGCCCACCACTGACTCCGCAACAATGGGCTTCCCACAACACTGACTCCTGCTCATGGGGCAGGATGCACCGCAAAACGATGCATCTACAACTTTGCGATAATGAGGTTTCCCCATACAGACTTCAAATGACCGGCTCCGCAAAGCAAGGCGCCGCCGCTGATCCCTGTTTAAATGAGCAAGCATCTCACCCCACTAGAGATAAAAGAAAACATTTCTTCATACCAGGTCCATGGAATGCTCGGAAGAGGTGCTCCTTCCTCTGCAGACTGGACCCCCTCCACATTTGGCTGAACTGCAAACAGTGAAGCATCTAGAAATTCATCATCCACGCCGAGTGCTGGCTCCCCCAAATCCAATCAAGAAAGGTAATCTGCCACCACATGGATGCTGAGCAGCAGGGTGATGGATGACTTCAAAATCAAGAAAGGTAATCTGCCACCACATGGATGCTGAGCAGCAGGGTGATGGATGACTTCAAAATCAAATTCCTGTAATAATAGAACCCATCGAGCCAATCTACCTATTAAATTTTGTTGCCGCACCAAGTAAAGAAGAGCAGAATGATCCACATGGAAGAAAAATCGACGGCCCACAAGATAGTGCCGGAACTTCCGCACAGAGTACACCACTCCAAGGCCTTCCCGCTCTATAAATGGAATAATTCTTTTCAGCAGAAGACAACCGGCAAGACTGGCATAATAAATTGGGCAAAACCATCCCGCAATCTGCTCTTGCATCAAAACATTGCCGATTGCCACATCTGAAGCATCCACAAAAACATGAAAATCCACCCCCCAATCAGGAGCCCCCAATCAGGAGGAATCATCACTGGCGCTTGAGAAAGTTGAATCTTGAGCCGGTAGTAAGCCAAATCACAGTCTTCAGTCCATCAAAAATCCTTGCGGTTAGAATGAGCAGCTGCATTTAAAGGTATTGCCAAATGAGCAGTTAGAATGTGCGGCTGCATTTAAAGGTATTGCCAAATGAGCGGTTAGAATGAGCGGCTACATTTAAAGGTATTGCCAAATGAGCGATTAGAATGAGCGGCTGCATTTAACGGTATTGCCAAATGAGCGGTTAGAATGAGCGGCTACATTTAAAGGTATTGCCAAATGTGCCAAAAATTGCAAAAATGGCGACCATGCAACACCGAATTTGGCCTAGAAATTGCCTACATCCTTTAGGATCCATAGGTGCAGGTGCTTGCATAATAGCCACCACTTTGTCTCTGGATCAACCGCAATGCCATCTTGGGAAATGGTGTGACCCAGCAATTCGCCACTTCGCACCGCAAAAACACACTTGAGCGGTTAAGACTAAAGGATACCTCTCGGCAGCGCTGAAAAGAGAGCCACAAGTGCCCCAAATGCAGCACACTAGTGCCAAAGACACTCAGATCATCCAAAAAAATGTGCATAAAATCAGTGGAGAAAGGGCCCAAAGATTTCATACATGTTGCGCTGGGGTTGGTGCATTGCGCAAACCGAACCACATGACTGTGCACAAAAACACTCATGTGGTGAATAATGCGGTTTTGGCTTGATCCTCTAGTGCCATCCGGATTTGATTGTAGCCGCTGACTCCATCAAGAAACGAGTACATCTTGTGCCCTCCTGCTACATCATGCAGAATGGAATCCATGTAGGGCAAGAGAAAAGGGTCTGGGACTGTGGTCGCATTAAGCTTTCTGTAATCCACAGAGATCCGTAATTTCTTGTTCTTCTTTGGGACAATGACTATAGGAGAAATCCAGTCCCGGTTTTCAATAGGTGCTATGAATCCCACTCTCCGCAAGTAGTCCAACTCTTCCTTGACCTGCTTGGCTACATGTGGGTATATGCGATAACACTGCTGCCTGGAGGGTATCGCATCCGGCCTCAAGTAAATGCGGTGTTGGTAGAACATCGTGTCCAGACCTTTCATGTCAGCATAATCCCAGGCAAACACATCTCGGAATTCCCGCAGAAGTTCCACCAGATCCGTTTTGAATGCGGGCTCCAGCAAGGTACTAATTTTCACCGGTTTAGTCTCCTTGTCATCTCCTAATTTTTGCCGGCTTAGTCTCCCTGTCATCTCCTAAAAAAATGGTCTCCAAGACATCCTCTTTGACATGGGTAATGCAGCTCATTTGCACCTCAAAAGCGCGCTCCTTTTCTAGAATGTCTTTCATGTTATCTTTCGGTGCATACTCCTCATCAGAACTCAGCAATTTTTCCCCAAAGAAGTTCCCTTTGTCCATGGTGGTGACTTAACACACCGCAGGTGCAGGCCTGAGGTAATCTGCAGCAATACATGCCACATCCAGTGAGCAGAATGGAATCAAATCCTCATTTTCTCGCAAGAATTTGTCCTCTTCATCTTCATCCAAGCCATCTGCCATATTCATTGTTTCCGCAATGACAGGCCAAACTGACTTGCTCAGTTTGATGGCGTTCCCTCAAGAGCGAATTTAACCTTCCTACGGCCCTTGCAGATGGTCATCAGATTATGCTCCCAATTATGTTGGATCTTTGCCTGGCGCGCAACAACCAAGGACCGGCCTAGCAGATTGTACTCCTCAGCAGTAGAATCCTCCATGCTTAGCACTACAAAAGACATGATGAAGGGTATGCCTCCCACCTCAATCACCATGCCTTTCAAGATGCCCAAGGGTCGGACTCTCCTCTAATCAGCCATACGTACTAGAAATGGTGCAGGATCCCATGCCTACCAACCCACGCACTTATAGGTGGACTCCATTGCAATATTGACACCAGCTCCACCATCGATCAGCACTTGATCAATTGTGAGGCCTCGAAAACCTACCGAAATTTCCAAAATTCTTATATCAACCACGGGAACTGCCACCACGGCTCCAGGTGACGGCTCCAGGTGAGTTGCTTGCACAGATGACACCATAGAGGGTGTGATCACCTTGCCCATCTCCTCCACCCTAGAAGCAGTGCTTTATGAAAATTCGGAACCAATTTAAGAAGGTGACCCAGTTTGATTTGGAGAGGGGCATCAAGCAATCCATCCCATCCTTCTCTCTCGGCCAAACTCGGCTATTGGGATGGTTGTTCCGGAAGATCCTTGTGCGCCTGTGGTAGAGGGTGTCCCAACTGAGGTATTTCGTCTCGATGAGAGTCACAGCATCCTGAAACTACACTTTACTTGATTTGTGCACTGGAACACATTCCGGAGCTTGCTTGTCCACCCAAGAAGTAACTTGTTGTTGCTGGCGAGAATAGCTTCCTGTGCGGTCCAATTCAGAAGTGGTTGCATTGTGCGCCAGCTGGGGGGTTCAATTTGTGACCAGAGCATGTGATCACGCACACCTTCGGATCTAGAGTCGCCTCGATCGACTCAATCTGAACCATGAGAGTTCTGGCGGTTTTGTGTCTTTCCCACTGTTAATGACCTAGTTGCCAGGGCGAGCCTTGTGCCCCCTTCCATTATAGTAACACTCCAACGTGTTATGAGAGTTGCTGATACAGATAGCGCACCACTTGTCATTCATTGCACATTCCGTTTTTGGGTGGCCAGGATTATGGCAACGAGAACACCAGACTTCCTTTGTGGACTCCCCTGCGAGCCCCATGCTCACCTTCCCACTTTTATGAGATTTCGTGGTCTCCCGCACTGGTGCCTCATTATAATCTACACTGCTACTGTCCTCCGATTCACTATCCGAACTCCGTGTGTCCGAATCCTCCTCCGAACTGTGTCGATGGCGTCCACGTGACGTGTTGCTATTAGATTTCTTCTTGGATTGCCTCATGGTGGTGGAATCATTATCCTCCAACAACTCCTCGGCGAGAATCAACTATGAGCAATGACCTCCGCCAGCAGTGTATTCACTTTGTCCATAGTGGCTAGGGCCGTGCGTAAGTTCTTTGCTAAGCCCTTCAAGAAATAGTCATTCAAGACTTCCTGGGCTGGCCACTACGCCTGAAGAACTCGGTGCAACATCACTCGGAATTTGCAGCATAATCCTCCGCTATGCGCTTGCCTTTCTTGAGGACCCATAGTCGCTCCAACATTTGGGCTACTGTCTTCTCCACATGGAACCGGTGCACGAACGACAAATGCACTGCATCATAATCCTAAAAATGCCCGACAAGGTATTCTACCAGAGACATCTAGATGCTTTGCCGCCGCTGAGGGTAGAACTGATTTCTTATGGAGAGGATCAAAGGGTGGAGGCACATTCAGGCCTTAAGAGTTGTCGAACTGCCGAACATGTGCATCTGGATCTTCTCCTTGTTTCCCCCAAAACTTAGAATACTTGATGTTGTGGGCTGGCGCGCGGCCATCACGACAGGTGGCTGGTGTGTAACCACCGGTGGTGAGGGAAACAGCCGTCGCACCACCGTCCGAGGAGAGGTTTGGGGTGTCAAAAGATGCTTACCCGCCTTTGGAGTGCGGATAGCAGGACAGGAACGGCTCCATCTTGCTGCCAACCGGGGCCTCCAGCCTTGCCGGGGAAAGAGGCGGGCTACTCGTCGAGCCATGACGAGCTTCATCAAAGAGACGGTGGCTCCGTGGCCCAGTTGTGCTGGCACCACCAACTCAGGAGGCCCGTGAGAATGCGTGCGCATTCGTGAACATTGTGGTCACCAAGTGTAATCGCATTTACTTTCGTGCACAGACAATAAGCGATTACGGGAATGGTTACCTTCTTGCACAGCATACTTATCTTACAGATGGATAAACGATTAAATTAACATCATCACAGATTGAAGACAAGTATGGAAAATTAAGCAGAACATTGCTACAGATTTCATTGATTGAAGAATTCCATTGATTCGTACATACAATTACATCCATATATAGGAATAGTATCTGTGATCCGAATAGATACATCTACTAATGACATCCTTTGGAATCCCTACTGACTATTGCGCATAACAGTTCATCCAGTGCGATTACAAGAATGCGATTGCAGTGTGCGGTTACAAGAATGCGGTTGCGGTGTGCGGTTGCAAGAATGCGGTTGCGATGTGTGGTAGATGCCACAACATTGCACTCCATAGGGATGGACTATAATGCACACCATGCTTGTCTGAATAATTGTATTCTCTTTCCGCATGAGTAAGCCATTCTTTACAAGTGTCCATAGTGTGGTTCATCGAGATATAGGCAAGATGTCCAAGGACAAAGGGCCCCTGCTATAGTCTTACGACACTTCCCTGTCATTCCACATATTCAAACAATGTTCAGATGCAAATCCATTGCATCTTTAATGATTTGGCATCAAAACACAAGATCCACAAAGGAAGTTATGCGTGTGCCACCACTGATTCTCCAACATGGAGTCATATCGAAGAGAAGTTGGTGGACTTTGGGGAAGATCCTTGTCATATTCATCTCGGACTAGTAGTTAATCCATTTGGCTTACGAAGTTCATCATGGAGTACATAGCCCATTTGCCTAGTGAGTTATAACTTACCACCATGGTTAGCAATAAAGAAGGGGCACCTTTTACTTTCCTCCTTGATAGTTCCTAAGAAGTACAAGGTTAAGAACATGGACGTCTACTTGGCTCCATTAGTTGACAAGCTACGCACGTTATGGGATGGTATCCAAGTTCATGATGCATGTACGTGGTTTGAAGAAAGGGCTACAACAGCATGAGGAATACTTATGTGGACCATGCATGATTGGTCGGGCTATGGAGAGTGCTCTGGTAAGTTAATTATTCTAAGATTTTTGGATCTGATTTAATTTCATGATTTTGGTATTTTTTGTATTATTTGCATATCTCATCACAATTATTAGCATGTTTGGCAGGGCTTTCAATATCTGGTTATAATGCATGCCCTATATGTGGTCTTGGATTAGAGGCCTGGTAATCAACATCTTTGAAGAAGGTTGTCTATGAGGGCCACAAAAAGTATCTCCCGACAACCATGAGTTGCGAGAGAGATTTCCAGGGAGGTCTCCTTGTGTGCTAAAGCCAAGTGATTAGACAAGGGCGTGGGAAGTGATCTATTTTTAAATTGTTTTCTTTACTAACCAAGAGACAATGTCATGTTCTCATCGTTGGGAAGTGGATCCAAGTTTTTCACCTCCTAGAATGAAGCAGCTATCCATCTTCCATCTACTCCCATACTGGAGTGATCTTTTAGTTAATCATCTTCTTGACCCTATGCACATTTTTAAGAATGTAGCCGATATGCTTTGGAAAACCATCACAATTTCTAAAGAGAGTAAGGCATAAAGGCATGATCTACAAGAGGTGGATCGCATGTAGCACTTATGTGTTGAAATTTGAGCAAAATGATGAGCTATGGTGGATCAAACACTAGAATCAACATCATTAACAAAGTGATTAGCAAATGATTAAGATGTAATTAGTGGATAATTAGCAAATAGATTAATGTAGGCATGGATACTCAAAAACCAGCAAATTCTCATTAGGGCTATAACTTAATTTATAGAGTTTACATCAAGCATCAAATCCCATTTATTTCTCCATGATTCACTCCCAGAATATCTCCACCTCTTGCCTGATTCTCTCCACCTCTTCTCTTTTCCCTGAATATCTCCCAGAATAACTCCACACTCCATCAATTTTATTTACCAAGAAATACTTAGTTTTTGTCAATGTTTTCTTTTTTTGCACACTTAATTTTTTCCAAAAGTCTAAAATAAAAAGTAAAAAATATTTTCTTTTGACACGCTTTTCGATGCTTATTCCAAACTTTGTCAACGATGTTTTCAACATTTATTTGAATGCTTGGCTTTGACAATTATTTCGACGTCAAATTTTGACATTTATATCGACACAGCTATATCGATGGCATGGAAATTGTTGATGCCCGGGATCATAAATGGGTCATCCTATAGTAGTGGTGGTGAGGCCATTGATGTAAAGACCCACTTCCAAAGTCAATGAAGGGCTCCTAGGCTACAAACCCCATTTGGTATTCTGTTGTCTTCTATTATGCCAAGTCACGAGAAGAGAGCACTTTGATTATAGCAGTGATAGCATGTAGACAAGAGACCAAGCATGGAGACGGGTGGTGGGAGATGGTGTTGAAGGGGATGAAGGAGAGAAACATTAGATGTATTGATACCTTCTTAGGCTATTGGAGAGGTGATTTTTAATGGGGTTTAAATGGGGTAGACAAGGAATGAAATGGCGGCATGAATGATACAAGAAAATTTGAAAATGAGGTCAGAGTGATTACTAATGAGGCACCTTCAACACTTGGCTATAACAACCTCAAAGAGAAAATGGTTGTGACCATCTGAGGCTATAAGTTTTGGTAAATCTACTCCATGTAAGTGCCTAACTCTAAATAGTATATTTGCAAATGTGGTTGAATAGATTGTCTAATGCATTTAGTCATATATTAGACAGGTAAATGCAAGAACTTATGTATGTAATTTTTGGTTGCATGGATTCATACAAATGACAATGGAAATTAAAGACTGTGATGAGTATGGATATCTATTTTTAAATTGTTATCTTTAATAACCAAGAGATGTGTTCTCTTGGGGAAACCATTTCGATGTGATCTGTTTAGTGATCGGTCTAGGTAAACAAGGTACTCCCCACCTGGGGCAACTAACTCTAGAAATACTTTGAATAGAGATTGGGACAACTGCCTTCAATGGTGGGTAACTTGTGGTGGGTAACCCACCATAGGTTTGGGAGAAGGTTACAAGCCTAAGCTAGAAAGGTCTTCCATAACAAGAAGAGGGTGAAGGGGACACTTCTAATTCTACTATGCGAGTAATTTTTTGCCCCACGGTTGTAAGCTCTAGACTATTTTATGACTCTGTGAGCTGAGGGATTGGAGATGGATAAAACTCGGGACGTCGAGGGCTTGAAATTAAAATTCTTTTTATGATGAATTTCTTTCTTGTGTAGGCTGACTTGATTGGAAAAGAATGTATTCATTAAGGGATAAAGAAACCTGCGCACAAGGATAAATAAATGAATCATGTTGTAACTTGCATGAGTGAAACAATATGCTTAGTAATTTAGGTAAACCTCATAGATGAACGATTCTAGTCACTGGGAAGCGGGTGGTTGGGTGGAATTGATGAGTCGGATGTTTCCTTACAAGAGACTAGAAACTAGAAAGAGATCCTTGGTAGGACCCCCAACCCTATGAATATTGCTTATAAATCGGATCACTAAGGAGAGGCACTGATGAGATTACCCTCAAAATGGGTTAGAATTGATCTTACGGAGTGAGATGCCTCCTTATTCCTAGTGACCGGTTGGGCAGGTATCTTACAACACATCATATACAGCTACATATAAAGAATCTAAAAGATTAAAGAAAGAGAAACATGGGTAAGTGAAGGTTTATAGGCAACAATGATAGTATGTGGAGTCTCAAAAATGCCAGTAAGTGTGCCAATGTCAATGCCAATGCCTCAGATTGAATGTTTTCCCCAATGAGAGTCATAAGAGGGGGAGGCCATAGAGGAGGGGTCGTGTGTGTGTTGCATGTTAAGAGGAGAGGGGATTGATGAGAGGGTGAGTGAAATAGGAGAGGTGGAGAGGGATGGAGAGCGTGTGAGGGGGTTGGCAAGATGGTCAGTGCGCTCGAGAGAGTTGGAGAGGGAGGTTAGATTAGGGGAGAAGGGGGAAGGGCTGGTATGCGTGTGTTTGAAAGAGAGAGAGACAGAGAGAGAGAGAGAGAGAGAGATAAGAAGAAGAAATCAAGGGAGAAATGGTGTGGCTTGCCGATGGGAGAAGAATTCAAGTGGGAGAGAAAGGTCTGCATAGTCTTAGATGATGGGGAGATAATGGTATGATCAGTTTTGGATGGTGGGGAGAGAATTACAAAGGAGAGGGAGAAGTCAAGGGGTGAAGAAGATAAGAGGGAGAGAGAAAGTTGTTGTGCAATTCTGTGTAGTGGGGAGAAAACGATGAAAGAAAATGACATGGGGGGTGATCAAAAAGGTGTTGACCTCCTCTTTCAAAAAATGAAAATAAAAATAAAGATATAAACGCTGTGAGGAGAGGTCCTCATGTAAGCTAGAGGAAGAAAATTAAAAATAAGATTTTATGATTCTGGTTGTTGAAATTTACAATATTGTCTAAGGAGAGCATAGATCTTGAGATCTTTCCACCCAGAAGCCTGACTACAATTTGCACTACATGTAATGACATAGCCTTCTCCATCCCAGAATCTTTCTCAAGATTGATACCTTTGGAATTCCACTTCTCCAGCAGGAAGAGAGTAGATAGTGGTAGAGAATTTTAGCTCATGTCTCCCCACAACAACATCAATCGCTACCTCCCTACGAAGAACACATCCCAATCGACCGCATTGAATAGGATATTTCTTTTGTAATTTACATCATGTGTTGTGATTTTGAGGAGAAGCGTAAATGATGAATGTCGATGATGAGGTTATGGTGCATACAGACTCGAATTTTTCCACCAATGGGTGAGTATTTATGGTTACTCCCACTAAAATAGTCAACCAATTAAAGGAATAATGGTAAGACAATGAGCTTGCATGGTTTTACACTCGTAGCAATATCCATTCCAATCCTAGAATTAAGTTTTCTTCCAATAAGAACTTACAGTTAAGGGGGTAGTTTGCATGTAGATTGTATATTCAAAGTAGCCCAAACATGGCATATTCATGTTTTGCATGAAAGGGATCCAATCAAGATGAGCTCATAGTGTAGGTTGCCTTAATAATTCCCATAGTTTGAGAGTCATGAGATTATGTTCACACCATGGATAAAGTTGGTCTTGAAGTGTGTTTACTCTTCCAAAGGCCTAAAATCCTACATCAAATCTTGGAATAGAGTTAAGTTCAATTGTTGGGGTTTCAAGCTCCATGGGTTTAGGTAGTGAAGGTTCCCTTTTAATGGTTCCTCTTCGCATAAGAGAATTGTGAATATTCTCTCACTATGTGTCCAAGGTGACATTTTGCATTGATTGGTCCATTGAGTACTGTGAGAACTACTTATCAAAAAGCCACCCAAGATGATTTCTTTGAGATCATCAAGGGTAATGTGGGACTCTCATTCTATGTCAACCCCCTCAATGAGAAGAATGAAATAAACCCATATTTCCATGTATTCCCCATTATCATACATCACTTTAATATTTCTAGGGGCGATTCATTAGCATAGATCAATTTAATATTTATAGGGGTGATTGTAGGTTGGATACCCAAGTTTCCCTGGATACGATGTTGTGACTAGCCTTAGGACTACGCACTGCTTGTTTCTATTTCAACATTCTTTCCCATAGGAAAATCTAGCCAAACTTTGAAAGGCTTTTTAATAAGAATCATGGTTCTTTCATTTTCACTTTTCTTTCAGTTTCCCATTCACTTCAAGATAAATACATGGAATCCTCATTCTCCCAAAGAGTCATTCTCTAAAGCATAGTTTTCCTCATTTTGACTCTCAACATTCTCGAGAGTATCCAATGTGGTGCTCAATGTGAATATTGACACTCAAGGACCCCATATTGTGTTTATTGAGGCTATTTTAGAAGCATGTGAATGCCTTGGAGGTTCACGTCTGGAATTGGAATACCCCTTGGTTATGTCGATCTCATTCTTAACAGTCAGATACTGAGTTGTAGTATCTCCTATAAATTCTTCTTCTAATTTATCCTGATCTTGGTTATGTTAATCTCATTCCTAATCGAATACTGACTCTTCCCCTTCAAAAGGGAATTGATACTCATCTTTGTGTTGGTTTTGGGAAATTATTCTTTTGATTTATCCTAACCTTGGTTATATCAATCTCATTCCTAATCAAATACTGACTCTTCCTCTTAAAAAGGAAATTGATACTCCTCTTTGTGTTGGTTTTGGGGAATTCTGCTAGGTTTAACAAGATGTGTTTTAATGTCAACTAGAGTGACCTAGTCAACACCTCAACAAATTTTGGCATGGTCTCTTTAGCATGTTGTTTGCTAAGTCTCTTGTTTTTATCATGGGGTGATGGGTTGGGTCTTAGTTCTTTGATTTGACTTTGAGTTGCACTAGATGAGGTTCTAGACCTTGTTTCTTTATGAGATATTTCCTCAATCACTCGCACTGTTCCTTCCCATTCAAGAGGAATGCGAGTGAATTTTCTTTTTGAGAAATTATAGAAGGGTGGATGCATGGTAAGGTGGACTCGAAACCTATGTCCTGGACATGGCTTTTAAACTGGTTTTTAGACATTTGAAAAAGTTGTTTTCCCTCATTTTCTCCCACATTTTGTACATTTGAAAATGTTATGGCTCACCCTAAACCCCTTTGAAAAACACATCCAACAAGAGATTACCTAGTGAATCGCAACTGTCGTGAGGATCTTTCCAATGTCTAAACTCGTAACCCTTGAGGTCTCCAAGCTCTAGAACTCCTTGAGAAGCAATTCCACCGCACCTCCCGCAAACCATTGTCACACCGCCACGTTGCACTGCGGGTACTCATCCCTCCTCTCACCTCACTTCACTCACACACACTCACTAGAATACATTAGGGATGGACATTAGCAAGAGCAAGGCTCAATTGCACAATAGGAGAGTATGTTATATTATGAGAGATATTCACTTATATACATGGCCATAAGTGTTCACACTCACTTAAACTGTGGCCGGCTAGGAACTTTAGGCTCATAAGAGGCCTAATGCTATTATAAGGACTACTCTCATAATATATCCATGAAGTACATCACTTAGAACTTCATCCTAACTTGTTACCACACGCTCTTAAAGCAGGAATTGCCATAAATACTCCGTCATCACACCATTACGGGCACCCGTTCAAGTTGTAGGTTGGACACTATTGGTGCATCTATCATGACTCCTTGATGTAAGATAATGGTGGTAGCTCTTGTTAACCCTAGAAATGGGTTTACATCTCCCCCTTCCTGATGGTGATCGTGTCCTTGTGTAATGATCGCATTGAAGACCTTTGTGTGGGGAGAATGGATAAGCTTTGTCGATGGCTTTGATGTTGATTGATGCTCAATGGTCTTCATCCCTTCAGAAAGAATATGAAAAGATAGTTAGTGAATAAAAAGGTTAGTGGTTTATTGGGAATTCCTAACGAGTTAGGGGGGGTGGGGTTTTTTGTGAGTGATTGCATTTTTATATTTGTGTGAGTATGTGTTTTTTTTTTGCTCACTTCTTTTTTTTGGCAAACATAAGCAAGGTTACATGTGATTTGTGTTAGTGGGGATGCTAAGAGATGTTAATAATGGGAGAGAAGAGAGGGAAGGATCCAGAGGAACATAGACAGAATCATCAGAATGAGATGGTGATTCTTAGTTCCTCATTTGATTCATTGACGACGCGACATTCATCATTTGAAGAAATTGGCCTTCGATGATGTCTCTTTGTATGGTAGGATTCTTGTCAAATGTTGTTGAGTAGGACTTGTTCTTGCATGCTTCTTCCCATGTGCTTTTTATGTTTTTATGTATATTTAAGTGCTCTTATGATGCATATATACATGAAGTACAAGAATTGAGTCAAATAGACTCTTATTGAACTGCTCTATGATGAAGTATCCACGTGTTGGTGAGGTTGAAAGAATTACATTTACTTATTATGAGGCTAATATAGATATCTTCACTAAGGATTGGAGATCGTTGTTTTGTGAAGATGGTAGTGTCATTTGGAGAGGTTTGTAATGTAAAGGAAAATTCCAGGCGATGGGTTTTACCATTGATCAGGCTTTCGCCCACCATGGCTCCCCCATCCAGAGATGCACTTGGAAGTTGTCGATGATGTTGAGGCTTTAGTGAAAATGTTCTCTAGTGCATGAGTATGGATATGTACTCATGGACTAGAGATGTACTCATGGAGCAGAGATGTACTCATGGAGCAGATGTACTCATGGAGATGTACTCATGGAGCAGATGCTACATTAATATAGATATGTACTCATGGAGCAGATGATACATTAATATAACTAAAACAATAGTAAGCGATAAGCTTAACAAAATATAATGGCTATTGAAGATCCTTGGGAGTTGCCATATGTGTTACTCCCTTGTTTTGTGTGTTTTTTTTTTTGTTACCACTTTGTGAGCAATAGGTTCTTGTGGTTACTCTCCTTTTTGAGAGAATAGGTTCTTATGTCTAGTACATAGCTTCTGCACTTGCGATTCACATCCAGAGGGGTGCATTAGGAACTCAATGGAGTCTTCTTGGGCCCTTTTATTTGGCAGTTTAAGGGAGTCAAACCTTTTCTCTTAAGAAGAAACGTTTTCTAATTTGAAGCTTCAAAACGGCTACTTTATTCGAATTTGAATTTGGGGGGGAAAATGGAATTTAAAATCTAGCGGATAAAACCATATCATGTAACATATCTATGGAAAGCTCTTGATGCGTAGATCACGGATCTGTAATCTCCGCTCAGATCGGAGCTTGTATGTAGAAGTTATGGAGGTACGAAAATTGTAAAATTGCCCTCCCCCCTTTTTGGGGGAAAAAGTGCACCCTTTGACCACTCTTACACCTCTCTTACAAACCAATGGTTTTTGCTTACATGGCGGGCTCCTATTTGTCAAAAAGTTAAACGTTTCCATAACCTCATGGCAAATTAAAGGGCCCAAGAAGACTCCATTGAGTTCCTAATGAAAGAGCATTATGAGTTTGTCTTTGATGCGCTCATAAGTATCTATTTGTTGTAGACGTGGGAATTGAGTCTTAAATTTTTGGCTCAAATGTTGTCGAGGCGGTAGGTAAGACTACTGGTTGGTTACCATTGGGTTTGCTTGAACATAGAAGCTCTTGTGTAGGTGGTGAATGCACAAGAGTGATTGAATGGCTTGCTTGGTGTTGCTTGGGTTTCCATTATTGTTGAACTTTAGGTGAAACTGTTGGGGTTGAAGTCATCAGTGGTGAGGCTTTCTTCACGTTGTTTGATTTTGGCAACCATATGATGTGGGATTACCGCATTGAACTTCATTGGTGAGGATGGGATTGAAGGAGTAGATGCTTTATCAGAGTCAACTGTTGACACAGATGGTAGGTCATTGTGTAGAGGGGCTTTTGTGGAAAAGGCTTGTAAACTTTTGCGTTCAGCATCATAGAAATCCATTAAAGTTGGATCCTCTTCCTTGCAGTATGTCGTTATCAACTTTTTATCGTTAACCACCATCATGATGACGCTATCGCTAGCAAAGCACAATGGTGCTTGGGCAGCAATAGTCCATTTATGCCCCAAGATCAAATTTGCTTCCAATACATACTCAACCACAAAAAACTTGCAAGTAAGAGGATTAGTTTCAATATACATTTTTTGTTCGAAGTACCCCAAACATGGCATGTTCAAGTCTTGTGTAAAGGGAATTATTTCAGGATGAGCCGTGAGTGTTGGTTGATCTAACAAATCACAAAACTCGAAGGTCATGAGATTATGTTCTCGTGTTGGATAAAGTTATTGCTTAAGCTATGGTGATTTTATTGGAAATTTCCAATCCAACCAAAATGCGAGGGATCTTTTCAGTAAGATATGTTGGAAGTTCCAGCTCCTCCAAGGTCTCTTCCTCCCGTATAGCAATTCCCCCGTATAGCAATTGTACAATGCATGCAAGAGTGTTTAAGGTGACTGTTTGCACGGATTCTCAATTGAATATAATGAGTCATGTATCCAAGTTCCACCAAGGAAGACATCGTACTCAAGGGAATCTAGGGTAACATGGAAGGTAAATTGCACATCTCCACCGATTGTTTGAGTAGCATAGCTAAAAAAATCAAGAACTTCAATGTTTTGTCAAGTGGCTCCTCTTGCAAGTCCATTGTTTGTAGGGATGAGTTTAGGTTGTCCCAAAATGACACCCAAGCATCTATTGATATGATGTTATGACTAGCTTGAGGGCTAATCAATGCGTGTTTGCGCTTAACATCATTGCCTATAGGGAAATCCGGCTGTATCATGATAGAATCTTCAAGAGTAACCATGGATGTTTCAGTTTTTGTTTCAACTTCAGATCTCGTTTTGGTTTCATATTCCTATTCACTTTTATCCTCTTTTTGACTCTCATCTTTTTCAAGATCAGTACCCAATGTGTACACTGGCAAACTTGGTCCTTTGACAATTCTTAGTAAGGTCTGTTTGGAAACTTGCGAATCCTCATAATCCTATTCTATGGACTTCTTTATGTCTTGGTATAACTCATGTTGAGCCCTTAAAGGTGCAAGTGTTGATGTTATGCTGGCTTCACTATGAGAGAAGAGCATTCCTCCAAATGAGGTTTTTAGAGACTGCTTTAATTTTGTAAGGGATTATTCGAATTCCTCATGTTCTTTCTCAACTACATAATTCATGAAATCTGTCTCTAATGACTCTTCTATAGTGAGTATATCTTCCTCTTGAAATGGAAAGCGATACTCCTCTAGATTTTGTATTTTGGCTGTTTTTTAGGATTGGCATTATGAGGTTCAATCACAACCGGTGATCCTGTAAGACACCTAGCCATGCAAGCATGCTCTCCTGAGCTTGCTTTTTGTGTTCCGCATATGTCATGTGATCATGATTTTCCATTTGGGGTGGTTGGGTGGGTTCTAGTTTCTTCATTAGTCTATGAGGTGCACTCAGTGTGAAGAGTCAGAACTTGTTGCATCCTCACTTACTGACATACTAGAACTTGTTTCATTTTCTAACTTTCTTTGGATTGCCAGTTTTTCATTATGTCTATTCAAGCGACAAGATTGAATTCTCTTTAGGACTTTTGTATCCTATGTCGCACATATGGGTCATGTGGTTTGTGTGGTGGCTTTTGAGGTGGATGCTTCTACGTCATGTGTAGCTTTTGGCTCTTTTGGATTTATGTCCTTCACAGGCTCCTTTTCCCTATCCATTAATTCAACCTTCATTTCGATGGATTGTTGTCCTTTGTTTTTCTTGGATATAGAAGGTTTCGATTTTTCTTTTGGCTTCTTGTTTAAAGCATGTTCTTCTAAGTTGCAACTGCTGACGGAGAGTCAACGAAGGATGTCTCGCGTAACAAGGTCGGCCGAGGTCTTGACCAGTTGATTTAAATGGTGAGGACCAAGGAAGCGGCCTATGAGTGAAGCGCTAGGTGACCTGGGATCCTAGAGGGTCCTGAGGATGACCATACGGTGCTCGGGGCTCTGGGTGGCCGAAGATACCCACATGTACATTGGGGAAGATATCGGAAGAACAAGGAGTAAGAGTTGTTTTCTTAATTCAGGCATGGATCAAGTTGGTTGACCTTGCTGGTCCTCAACGGATGAGTCCATGGCTCTTTTATATAGATCCGTTGGTTGATCTTGCTGATCTTCAACAGATATTCTATTTTGATATGTGAATATATTTCCGGTTACTATGAGCTAGGAACTATCGAAAAGGCCCCTAAGTGAACAGGTGGTGAGCGTTCTGGCCAATGATGCCATAGGTACACCAATGAAGGAATGATTGGAAATAAGGATTCAATCGAAGATTTTGAGGATTGTGACCAGTGACACAATGGTTTCATTAAATGATTGTTTAAAAGATAGCTGATGCTGAGAAAAAGGTAATTTTATATTGGGTGTGTAAGTGGTGTGACTAGTTTTAAGTTTGCATGAATATCCGGCTAGGGGACCTGGGAACTCTTTTCCCTAGTACCCGGGACAAAACCTAACCAAATTCTTAATTGGATCCCATCACTACAGTGGTTGGGCAGTTGGCTAACCCACGGGACTAGGCTGGATTGATGGATCCTTAAATTGAGACTCAATTCTGATATGGTACGATAGATGAAGTAAATCCCGGACAAAAATTGTTCTATGGAAAAGAATCAACGGCTCTGTCTCTCAATGAGGAAAAAAGCGTTGGTTTCTATGATCCAAGTGTAATCTTTTCCCTGATTTGACTTGGGACTTACGGGTTTGGTCAAATCAGTTCAGTTAGTTAAGGCTTTTGACTACGTTAGAGAAAACTTATCTTGGAGGAATTGCCCGTGCTTTTCGGGCAAGGAAAGTTTTTCCAAGATTGGTTTTGGAAGAACGGATGGATTAGTCTCTTGTCCGGATATCTGTGGGTGGTGGGTGAGGCCCCGAGTGTGAGACCCTATCGCCCTGCGCAAGAAGTGCTACTTCCACTGCTCTAGGACCCCTGAATTCATTGCACGATGGGGATAGGGACCTCACACTTGAGGTTAAAATAGTATTGGTTTTCCTTCAAGAGTGAAAATACTAGCTCAGGATGCTTTTTATGTTCTTGAATGTTTTGATGACTAAGAACTAATATATCACATCAAAGAATACTACCACAAAAGATTGATACTTGAGGAATATTCAATCATATCTTAATCTTCTCGAGGTTGAGATAGTACTGGTTTTCCTTTAAGAGTGAAAATTCTATCTCGAGATGCTTTTTATGTTCTTGAATGTTTTGATTGACTATCATTTTCAAAGAATATTACCACAAAAGATTGATACTTGAGGAATATTTGGTTCACTCGAAAATATTCAAATGTATCACATGAGTTCACTAGAAGATATCTTTTAATCCACTTTTTGGGATAAATTTAGAGAAATGTATTTATATAAGGGATTTTTAAAGGATTTTGAAAAATAATTATAAATTTGCAAGGATAGTTAAAACTCATAAATAAGGTATTTTTTTAATGCCCCTTCAATGCATGTGATATATGTGTTTCTGTACAATGAATCCCCCAAGCATTTATCATACGACTAAAACCTGTGGGAGCATTGGTTAGTCGGAATGTCACAATGATAAATTCATAATTACTTAACTTACTCTTGTACATAGTCTTAACATCCTCTTAAACCATTTGCACTTGATTGATTAGACCCACACTTAAGGTATATCTTGCTAAATATCTTAGCCCCTATCTGTTCTCCAATAAATCATAAGCTCTAGGGATATGGTATCTATTTTTTACCATAATCTTTATTAAGTCTCTATTGTTAAAACACGTGTGCTAAAACACATGCATCACATTAAGCAAAAATATTGGCACTCCGTAAGGTGAGCTACTAGGTCGGATTAGTTCCCTCTGTAAAACTTTTCTTATATCCATAGATTTCTTTTTGCTCAATCATGTTAACTTTATATGGAGGAGAAATCTATCTTATGGTCTTCATGTCTAGAGTTTGTGGTACTTCAAGCCATAGCTCTTCTAGAAAAAATTCCTAGAATTTAGAGAGGAAGTCTTGACGTCAAGGACTAGTAAGTTCAGTTTTGGTAGCAATAATTTTGTTAGCCAACACCATAAAAGTATTCCCATTCTACTACATAGCCCTCTTATCCTATGTATGACTATATAGAGAACCAATCTCTCCTCTCATTTGACTCTTAAGGCACATCTCTTTCTCATCTCTTGAGTTGGATTTAATTTGTATGACTATATAGAGAATCAATCTCTCCTCTTATTTGACTCTTAAGGCACATCTCTTTCCCATCTCTTGAGTTGGATTTAATTTGTTTTTATAAATTATGTTGAATTAATTTTCACTATCTTGAGTTAGCCAAGTAAAATAAACTAAATATTCATGAAAATAATTAGTTACTTCAAGCATGGAAAAACAAAAACATTAGTTGAAAAGGAATTTCATAGCATAAAAAGTTACATAAGAATTAAATATATTAAAAATGGTATAACTTACACCTCTTATAAAAGATCTATGGCTATGCCCTAGGCCTCTTGCTACTTGAGTCATCAGACTCCTTAGCAGCTTTGATAGCTACAATCAAAAAGTTCAAGAGAGATTACATGGGGATTATATATACCTGCAACATGGTCAAGGGCCATGTTGCTTTAATGGTGAAGGGCCATTAAAGCAACATGCAAACCTCGCCACACCCCCTCCCTCGCGGTAAAGTAACTTGGAGCATCGCACAAGCATGACCTTCACCAATCTTCACAACACGAGATGACGCCTACTTTAACTTTCTCAAAAAAACTCAATCAAAATCAAATGAAATTTGATATGTGGAGCCCCACATACATCAAACAAAATTTGATACATGGAGCCCCCCCATGTGAGCCTTTGACTGGAGGCTCTGTATACATCAGATGGGGATGCCTTTTTGTTAACCCATTTTGAGGTTAAAAGGACTTTCCACTATAATTCTACATCAAATAGCAAAGATGGAGACACAAAAAGCATATATGATCAATCTATGAAGAAACAATATCCAAATCTATATGGGGGCTCAAAAATGGTCTTAACGAAATACTTATAGTGATTCCTACTCCAAGAGCATGTGGCAACAAACTAGAATGAATTCCATATAAATGTACTTCAAACATGTAATACGAGATTAAGCATTATACAAGAAATAGCCACTTATGAGCTTGGGGTATTCGAAAAGCCATAGTTTAAGTGTGTGTGAAAACTTATGGCCTTATATATGTCATTTTCTCTCATAATACAACATGCTCTCCCATTGAGAAATTGAGTCTTTCTGCTGTGCTAATCCTCTCTCTACTCTTCTTCCATGCTAATGGGCTTATATGACTATTGTGAGGTGAAAGGAGGGACAAGGATTCATAGTGTGCAATGCGACGAAGTGACAACGCTCATCGGAGAAGGCAACAAAAACTTCTCCCCAAGAAGGTGTGGAGCTTGGAGACCTTAAGGGTTATGAGCTTTGCCATTGGAAAGATCCCTATGATGATCGTATCTTGATAATGTAATCTCTTGTGAATGTGTTTCTAGGAGAGACTAAGGTGAGCAATAACATTTTTGGCATGGTTGTCGGGGAACAATCCTTTGGTTTTTTTGTTTCTTGTTCTCTAAATCTATGCATAACCCATTTCCCATACTCTCTAGTAGTGGATTCCCACAAAAAAAGAGTTAGTTTGGAGGAGATTTGTGTTGCTTTTGGTTGTTTTTTGCTCTCTTTTTTTTTTGAGAAGAATGCATTTCAGCTTAATTTCTAGCCTAATTTGTTTTTTTATTATGTTTAGATTGATTTAAATGGTTTATGAAGCATCCACATAGGTTAATCTAGATTGATATTGCATCCATTTTATTACATTCAACATTAGGAAGCGTTTTAGTGAAATTTTTACTCTTTTGTAATTTTTACATAGGCTTGCTACTTTTGGCACTTATAATGAGTTTTTAATGTATTGGATTAGATTAGAGTATGAACATATATTTTAGGTAGCCTAATAATTTAAAAAAAAGTTAAAAAACCCTCACAAACTCTAAACTTTCATTACTTTCACTAATTTGGATTGGTTTTTTGCATTAGGAAAGTGAGTAGTGAAGAGAAAGAGTACCAAAACCCAAAAAGTTATAGGTTTTAGTGGTTGTTAGGTTAATGTGAGCTTAGAAAAAGAGATTAGAAGTGTATGTTGCTGGGTTAATGTGAGCTTGGAGTGCATGTTGATGCATTATTGCACCAAATTAATACATATAACTCACAAAATTAAGGATTCTATCTCTCTTTTACATAAGAGAAGATCCCATGATTTGAAGCTTAATTAACCAATCATTATTTGTTAAATCACACATTAGGCAAAGCACATGCCTTAGCAGTTCATTGCTATATCCAAAGATGTTCTTAATTATGTGAATTAATTAGTCATTAGTTAATTAAGATCCCTTAATCAATCTAAAAGAGGGAAAATGAACAAAGTGAATAGTGTCTCATATGAATATTGGGCCCAAGGCCGTGGACCATGCCCATGGACAATATTAATCATACTGTGAAACGGGTGGTCATGTGTATATACCAACATAGGCCATAATTGGGGGCTAACTTTGATAATCATTTAATAATGAAAAAACTTATCATTCTTACCTTAAACCTTTGTTAATCCTTTTCTAATCTTTATCAATCCTTGTTAATCCATGTTTCTTAGATTAATCTAGGTTAATGGCTAGTCACTTTCTTTCATTGTTTGGTATATCTTTGTTTGGTATATTACAGCCTAGTTTTCTTTTGATCCATTCTCTTGAATTTTCTTGAAATCCTTTTGAATTTTCTTGAACTTTTTACATTTTCTTGATGTTCTTGATTTTACTGATCCAGAGGATGGTTATGGTGACCTTTATTGGTTAAAGTTCTTTTTCTTGGTTTATTTCATAAGATTTTAGGGCTATGTGTTACTGTGAACCTAATTTCTAGGAGAGCCGCACCAAAATTTGAAACTTTGGACAAAATTTGGGGGAAACTTTTACTAATCTTGATTAGTGTTCTTAATCAAAAACATTTTTTGCTTCCTCTTACTCTTTGCTTGATCCTTTTGAGCTATGGGGCTTCCTTCATGAGTCTAAATCTTTGCCATAGCCTACATATTAGCCTAGAGCATTGCTTAAGCTTCACAAAGAACACTCCAATGGTTATTGCGTGCAATTCTCTGCCGTGAGGTCGTCATTTTGCTACGACGTTTTTCCTCCATTCATGGACATTATGGCTTACATTGGAGCTAGCTTAATCTTTGGTATAGTTTGAGCAAGCATATGGCTTATCATAAGCCTTGCAATGGATATTCCAGAATTGGTTTTGGCTGTGAGGACACCATTAGAGCAACGTGCTATTTGATGAAGAACGGGAGCTCATTGATCATGATTTGAGTGCCACAATGGTTGGTAGTGCCTCTCCAATGTTTAAGCAAGAGACTAATTTCTTTAATGCTTCTATTTGGTCAAGTTCTTTCATTCCCATTAAAAATCAAGATTTCTTCCATAAAGTTTGGAAAAGTTCTTCGATAATCTCCTTTCTCATGCTTAGTTACACTCATATATGTGATCAATTGTTGTTGGAGCATGGGATTTCATGGAAATTTTTAATTCCTTGCATTTCTTGAATTTCATGAGAAAATTAGGGTTTTCTTCAATCCTTTTGAGAACCCAGGGCATCAAGCATGATTATTAGTATTTCCTCTTGCCATCCATATCAGCATTGCATCAAATAGGTGGAAAGATTAGGGTTTCTTGATGAAACAGGTTTGTAGGGTAAATTCTTTGGCCTCCTCTTCCTCTTTGTGGATGTGGATGTAGTCATCCACATCAACCAACTCTGCATGGTCAATATTAGAATCAAACAAAACACGCTTTTGATCTAAAGTTCTAATAGTTTCTCCACAAAAATTACATGTCTTCCTCCTTTTTCTAATTTTGATTAGCGGTAATCCAAGTTGGATGGTGTATGACTCCCTAATACGAAGAAATGAGAGAGAATGAATGGAAAGATATCATACTTGAATCATCTTGAGAGGTCAAGTGGAAGGGAAAAAAGTTCCCATAAAAAGGCATTAGAAAAATCCATAAATAAAAACACAATTGCATTGTATAATGATCGCTATTGCTTACATAGATTATAGCACAAACAATATGCAGAATTTGCTGAAGAGAAGTTGTAGATTAGGTTGAGAGCCATAACTTTACTTTTTATAGCATAGCAATCAGATGCTTCTATGAGCTTCAAGAGTTATGACCTCTACAATGTTATCGGGTTTTGAAATTTTTTCAGAATTGTGTGCCCTTGATTCATAGGAAATGGGTGGTTATGCATGAGAAGTAGGCGTGGAGAAGAAGGGTGTAGAGGAGGGCGTTTTTCTTGTACTACTTGGAACACAAAAAATGGAAAAACATGGAGACATAGTTTTCAGCTCATATCTAATGAGAAGTTGTAGATTAGGTTGAGATCTATAACTTTGCTTCTTATAGCATAGCAATCTGATGCTTCTATGAATATTTATGCCTCTTGCAAGATTCAATAGTTTTTGAAAGAATGAGTTTGAACTGCATCTTCTATACTTCTTCTTTCTACATATTCCTTTTCTTAGAATGAGAAGTTAGGGGAGTGAAATGGGAAATCTATAAGCAACATCAAGGTGTAGGAAAGAGAGTCTAGGAATCTAGGATCGGGTGTGCCAAAGTGTTAGCGTAGGCTTGTTAACATGGTAAAAAACACAAGCCTCTACACACATAGCCATGGAGTACACATGTACAAATGAGCATGGAGTAAGAGACATGGATTGAGAACAAGATAAATGCACAAGCAAAACATCATGATGTATTCCCCCTCTAATTTTCATACAAGAGGGGATTTATATAACCAACCATGTGACTCTTGGGATACCCATGTGACTATTGGGCTCCCATAACCTCTAGAAGATCCTAACTCCCCATAAGCCCTCTTGTAACCACTTCTTGGTATGACATCTTTTAATGACCAAATCCCACAATCATTAGCCTAAGCTAATGCTAGTAAAGCTAGGGGATGTTCACACCAAAGCTAATTCCAAAATGATAGGGCGTGTTCACACCTATGAACATAGTGTAGTGCTTCTATTATCATGGACCACATAAGGTTGCAGACTGCCTATAGTGTGCACTTCGTGATATCATACAACCCATGTGTGATTGATGTGCCATCGATCACATGTTCATAGATTAACGAAAGAGATATGATTTATTGAAAGCTATAGTGCAATACCCCAACACTTAATGGACACTTCTCTATGGTTCTACTGAATGTGCTCACACGATGCTTGCAAGAAAAGGTGCATGTAAAAGCCAAAAAGCATGCAAAATAGGAAAATGCCTTAAACAAGGGAAAATTTTTCTCACAGCCTCCTAAACCTAAGAAAGACAAAGCTAAGTAATCCAAAGAGGTTTGGACTAAACCTCAAGAATAGGGAAAGATTCTTGAAGAGAGTTTAAGCCCAAGGGACAAAAAGAAAACACAATGCATAAGCATTGTTTCGAAGGACCCAATGTATGGGACATTTTTTGGGTGGATGCATGGTAAGATGATACACTTTGGACCAGTAGAAATAGTGGTTTTTGGGTTGTGGTTTGCAACTTGGAAATGAACTTTGAATTGGAAAAAAAATGAAAATATTTTTGAAAACTAAGAAAAGAAAATGTACATAACTGAAAAGATAGTGGGGGATAACTAAAAGTGGTGGGGTAATTTTTTTTCCGCATGCATTCTCTACGTGCACTGTCTCATTTTAAAACCTCTGAGTCAGCAGATCTCCTCTCTCTTCCTCTCCCCCAATGATAGCTTCTTGAGAAAATGTTTGCATATTTGAGACAATGGCTATCTAGAAGGGAAGCGACGAAGATACAAAGGTGACCCTTCTCTCTCTCTCTCTCTCTCTCTCTCTCTCTCTCAAATCCCTCACATAAACCTGCTAATCAAGCTCCACATATGTTGGTGGTCTTAAGCTCAATATATGAGAGACAAAGGAGAGTGTGTTTGCTTGTCAAACCAATGTTTTCTGCATGGCAGAAGCAGGCACCCAGAAAGTTTGGCCACCCAAAGCTAGAGACAGAGCCATTGAAAGAATTTTGTAGGACTTTAGAGGATTTTCAAAAGTGTATGGTCTCAATCTTGAGGGGGAGGATGCAAGGCGGGTGTGTGAGGTCCCCCTGTTCCCACCGAGCAACGGATTCGGGTACTAGCAGCGGAAGTAGCACTTCTCGCGCGGAACAGGGGTCCCACATTCGGAGCCTCGTCCACGGATATCCGGACAAGAGACTAATCCGTCGGTTTTTCCAAAAAGCGAACTCGAAAAAAAACTTCCCTTACCCGGAAAGCATGGGCGATTCCACCAGGATAACTCTTTACTCTAACGCAGTCAAGATCATTACAGATCAACTGATCTGACTGCACCTTTAACGGTACTTGGTCAAATCAAGGAAGAAACTTGCACTTGGATCATTGGGATCAACGCTTTTTTCCCCATCAAGAGGCACAGCCGTTGATTCCTATCCATAGAACAATTTCTATCCGGGATTTACTTCATCTATCGTAATAATAGAAATTAAATCTCGATTTACGGATCCATCAGTCCAGCCTAACCCCATCCGATCCCATGGGTTAGCCAACCGCCCAACCACTGTAGTGATGGGATCCAATTTGGAATTTGGTTAGGTTTTGTCCCGGGTACCAAGGAAAAGAGTTCCAAGGCCCCCTAGCCGGAAGTTCATGCAAACATAAAACTAGCCACACCACTTACACACCCAATATGAAAATTGCTTTTTTCTTAGCATCAGCTAACTTTAAAACAATCCTTTAATGAAACCATAGTACCACTGATCACAATCTTCCAATTTATCCAGTTGATTCATAATTTCCCATCATTCCTTCATCAGAGTATCTATGGCATCATTGGCAACTAGAACGCTCACCACCTGTCCACACAGGGGCCTTTTCAATAGTTCCTAGCCCATAATACTCGGTAATATAATCACTTATAAAAATCAAGATGGACTCTCGTTGAAGATCAGCAAGATCAACCAACAGATCCATATAAAGAGCCATGGACTCATCCATTGAAGACCAGCAAGGTCAATCAACCAGATCCATGCCCGTTTTCACAAAATAACTCTTACTCCTTGTTCCAATATCTTCCTCGACGCACGCGTGGGTATCCTAGGCGACCCAGAGCCCGAGCACCGTATGGTCAGCACCCTCTAGGATCCTTCGCAGGTGACCTAGCGCTTCATTCATAGGCCGCTTCCTTGGTCCCTCATCCACCGTACCAGAAGCTCACCATTTTAATCGAACCGAGGCTGGTCAAGACCTCGGTCGACCTTGCTACGCGAGACGTCCTCCATTGACTCTCCGTCTCAGCAGTTGCAACTTTATCAGTTAGGTCTCCACGACCTTAATCACAAGACGGTCAAAATGCTTCCCCAGCATTCTTGACATAAAACAGCCATTTACAAACAGCATTTACAAACAGTTTACAAATACAGTTTCTATATTAACTCTCATTTTTCCACATTGTCCCTCATTAATCCACATTACTTATTCCACATTCCATTTATATGTGTACTCATCCAATCACCTCATTTTCCATCTCTTCACTTCAGATTCCTTCACATCACATATCATATATTCACATCCATATCCACATCCATACATCCACATCCACATCCACATTCACATCCATACATCCACATCTACATGCTTATCTCCATTTTCACATCTTCATTTATACATCCACATCCCATATCCACATTCATACATACACATCCATATCCACATCCATACATCCACATCCACATCCACATTCACATCCATACATCCACATCTACATGCTTACCTCCATTTTCACATCCTCATTTATACATCCACATCCCATATCCACATTCATACATACACATCCATACATCCACATCTACATCCACATACATACATACATCCACATCCACATTCACATTCACATACATCCACATCCACATTCTCATACATCCACATCTATACATCCACATTCCACATTCACATCTATACATCCACATCTACATTCACATTCACATACATCCACATCTACATTCACATTCACATACATCCACATCCCCATTCCCATTCACATCTATACATCCACATCTACATCCACATACATACATACATCCACATCCACATTCCACATTCACATCTATACATCCACATCTACATCCACATTCACATACATCCACATCCACATTCCCATTCACATCTATACATCCACATCCATTCACATCTATACATCCACATCTACATCCACATTCACATCTATGCATATATATCTTCATGCATATATCCATTTTCACGTTCATACATCCACACTCCCATCTCCACATCCACACATCCACATACATACATCCATTTCCACATTCCCATTTATATAACCCCATATACCTTCACATCTAATCTTTTACATCACATCCATTCTCGCCCTATCACAACCCATATACATCTTATCCTATCACATACACTTCTTACCTCATCCCCCCATACACATCTTAATTCATCTTATCACCTCCTAACTTATTTCATAAGCATCTTATCACCTCTTATCACACCTCTTATCACATCTCTTATCACTTCCTAACTTATTTCATAAGCATCTTATCACACTTCTTATCACATCCTATCACATCTCTTATCTATTTATAGAATACAAGAGAATTCTTACATTTGATATAAGATTTCTTTACACATTTATTTATGAATAAATTCTATTTAAGAAGATTAATACTTTCAAAGTAAAAATCAATCTTTTATGCATCTTCCTATGCATAAATTCATTTTAAATGAAAATGACACTTTTGAATTAAATTTTAATCTTTTATGCATTTTTCTATACATAAATTCAATTTAGATGAGAATGACACTTTTGAATTAAAAAATCAATCTTTTATGCATCTTCTTATGCATAAATTCAATTTGGTAGGAATTACACTTTTAGAATAAAAAAAATTCTCTTATGCATCTAAGTTAAGCATAAAATCCATTTATGAGGAAAATCACACTTTTAGTATAAAAAGAATATCTTTTATGCATACCTATATGCATGAAATCCAATATGATAAAAGTAACACTCTTACAATAAAATAATCAACTTTTATGCATACCTCTATGCATGAAATTCAATTATGATAAAAGTCACACTTTTATAATAAAATAATCAACTTTTATGCATACCTCTATGCATGAAATCCAATATGATAAAAGTAACACTTTTGATATAAAAATTTTCCTTTATGCATACTTCTATGCATGAAAATTAAAAATGATAAAAATAACACTTTTGATATAAAAATTTATCCATTATGCATACTTCTATGCATGAAATAAAAATGGTAAAAATAACACTTTTGATATAAAAATTTATCCATTATGCATACTTCTATGCATGAAATAAAAATGGTAAAAATAACACTTTTGATATAAAAACTTATCCATTATGCATACTTCTATGCATGAAATAAAAATGGTAAAAATAACACTTTTGATATAAAAACTTATCCTTTATGCCTAATATTAAAATTTAATTTCTCCATGATTGTAATGAAATTCTTTCAATTAATCTAGGATGATAATTCCTAGAATATGGTAGGAAGTCCTCTTTTTATGCTTTGAATGAGATTATTTTATGCATAATTTTTATAAAAATTTTGCCATAGCTCCGCTGCTATGACTGATAAATCTCAATTTTTCTAAGAGATAATGCTTATCATTAAGGAAATAATTAAAATGATCTCTAATTGGATTATTAATCCATAATGGATTGAATCATCAATATTCATAAACTAAAAGCATAGAAAAAAGCCATTAATTTGGCCTCAAGGATAGCTTAATCTTGGGTTAAGGAAAAGCTTTATGAAAAGCTTGATTTAGATTGAGAACGGGTCATGAGTATGACCATTTCTTGAGTGAGAGAGAGAATTTACATAAGAATCATTAGAATTTAAACATAAATGAAAATTAACTTCAATAGCATTTATTAAATTATGTAACTCTTCACTACTATTCAAACTTCAATAGCATTTAAAAAAAACCATACCAATTAAACTTCTCAAGCTTGAGAGGGGTTGAGAAGAGAGAAACATTGAGAAATTATAGAAAGATCAATATTCACTAATTACCTTACAACTTGCTTGATTCTTTGTTCACGGTAGAGGCCCCCAACCAATCAATTGGTTAAGTATGTTGATGGAGCCACTAATGGGGATTGAAGAAAGAGGGAAGCTCCAAAAACTAGTGAATTATTAAATGAATTCACAGTTCTTGGCTTAGGTGGAGTAGAGTAACGATGCATAAACACTATATATTTTTCAACAAGGGGGAGGCTTCTATTTATAGGAAAAATTGAGCTCCTAACCAAACAAACTGATTCTAGAATTTTCTAAATCAGTTTGGTCAATATTTGACCATTTTTAGGTCAGTTAAGCTAACTTTTTGGAACTAGACTTAAATGAGGAGAGAGGAGAGATGAAATATCTCAATTTTTATGAGTTTAAAACTCATTCAAGCATGTGAAATATGCACCTCCTTTAAAGAACTCCCCTTCCTTACATATGTCATATTTTTAATATTGCTCATAGTTTTTTACTAATAAACCTTGTACATTTTCAACTCTTCATCTTATGTGAAATATGCACCTCCTTTAAAGAACTCCTCTTCCTTACATATGTCATACTTTTAATATTGCTCATAATTTTTTACTAATAACCTTGTACATTTTCAACTCTTCATCTTATGTGAGCATTTACTCATTTTTGGGTATCTTCTTTTTCAAATTAGATTTATCTCCTCCCTACACATGGATTGATGCTATTGGCCCATAGGAACCTTAATTGGACCATAATCCAAAAATTTCTGAAAATCTAGACCCTTAGACTAAGGTCCTTTATACACATTTCCAATTAATTCCAATTGCACATTGGAAAGTTCTTTTTGAATTTCTGTTTCAGGGGAACTTATTTTAATAAGATGAGATAATTTTCTATCTAAAAATATTAAAAATCTGAATATTCTCTCTCTAGAATATTTTCTCTCTCTAGGTTAAAACAGTTAGAAACAAGTCTTTTATATTTCTGAAGAGGGATTGATTATAGAAGAAGATACTAGACATCAAAAAGGGGTTTGGGGGAGGAATCTTACATTCTACCCCACTTAAAAAAACGCGAGATGTCCTCATCTCGCAAACTGGGATAATTTCGCAAGATGCACGAATTATGAGACTTAGAGAAAAATTTAAATCAGGATTAACCACCAAGAAAAAGTCTCAAAGAGAGCAAGATTCAAGATAAGAATAAGATTTAAACTTTATTCATTCTCGCAACTTATACAGTAAAGATAGAAGAACTCTTTACACTTCCATAAGCCCGTCCATCATATGATCACAAAAGCAGCACTCACAAGCTGCGCATGTATAAGGTAACTCATCTATGGGAATAATTCTGTTGGTTATTGCTGCACCTATCTCAGTGGTACGAGGTGATCTAACAAAAGGACCTCTGAGAGGCAAGCCAAAAACGGGGTAAAGGCATATCTTCTCATGAGGAAGAAAACACGCCAATAAGAAGACCCGCTCAGAAAACCCAGGATGCCTTGATCTCATGACGCAGTAGTATCGGGGACCCAAACCCAAGGCTTCAATAACCATGGCCAAGCGGACATTGTTGCGAAAGTGCTGCTGACCCCAGGGTGTTACCCTAGTTATGTCTTGATAGGTCCGCCATTTGGTCTGCGCTACAGAAGTTCCCAAGTGAGGGAAAAGTGAGCGCTCATACTGTTCTATAAAATCCTTCTTCACAGACTCACTTGCGTCTTGAAGGTGAGGAATCATTATGGATAAAACTAATTCTTGTTGCCAAGCCATGAAGGAGATTAGGAAGAAAGGAGATCGATGGGAGTAAGATTACTGTGAGCGACAAGTAAAAGTTACGACTTATATAAAGGAAGGAGCTAGCGTAACTTAGAAGCCAACGGTAGCTTGCCACTGAAGTTTTACCGTCTTTCCATGATTTGGGTTTGGCACAATTTTCTATAGAAGGCATTAAGAACTTTGAGATGAGGAGATAAAAGAAGTTCGTAAGTTAAATCACCTACTTTCTTTGGTCCACAATATCTGGGAGATAACTTCTTATACTTCCCAAGAGATAAAGAACTTCTTTTGGGCCGTACTCGAGACCAAAACCTTGATATCCAAAACATCGATTCTCACTTCTGAACTCGTTGTTCTGAATCCTTAAAACAGGTGGGACTCTTGAGAAGTATTCAGGAAAAAGGTTCTTCCTTTTTTAAACAGAATCTTTCTTTTATTTTAGAGAGAGAATAATTATAAGATCAGAAAGGGAGATTCTTACTCCTGTGTATACCTCTAAGGCTGGGGAGGAATCTTACATTCTACCCCACTTGAAAAGTGAGAGATGTCCTCATCTCGCCAAGGCAGAGGACAATTCTTTTTTCTTAAGATCAAAATTTATTCTAGGATTTCTTATATTCTGGCCAACCCAACAGAATACTGGGATAAATATCCCTTATATAGAACTCATCATTAAATAACAATTCATTCAGATCATATCATTCATATCTTTAACATGATAATGGTCCATTAGACCGAAAAATTTCCTTCTGAACATTCCTCCATGGGAATTTCAGTCAAGTAAGTTCTCAATTTGTCATCCCTTAACTTGATCTACCGATCAAGTGTTAACAGTAACAATTTGACAGCACAACCCACTAATCTCATAGTGATTTGCTGAATTCATTATCATCATTCCAGTTATGAATATCATCACAGAGACTCGTCCCATTAATCCTCATTGTGGTTTCATTATATTTCAACTAAATTTCAGAAATCATCATTTTTTAATCAGAATTTTCAATCAGAATCCAAATCAATTCATCAATTCTCAAACAGAATTAAAAATCATATCAACCACATTCAAAATCATCATCTAGATAGCATTAACGCTTATAATTTCAAGTCTTAGATTTACTCGTATATACTATCAGTAAAGAGCTGCAGTTATACTCTCGGTATATACGGTAGTCACGGCCCTTAGAATTATAAGGTAAATACTATCATGTCTAGGCCTCAAGCAAGTCAGGGATTCTATATAATTGCGGTATTTCCATCTGAAGACCCAATTACCAAATTACGAATTTCAGTTTGAATATCAAATTGTATGAATTATATCACACAATTATAACCTTTTTGTGTTTCTTGATAATTTTTTGACATATTTGTCTTCTCAGTTGATCTTTATTAACCAAAGGCTCTGATACCAACTGTGAGGTCCCCCTGTTCCCACCGAGCAACGGATTCGGGTACTAGCAGCGGAAGTAGCACTTCTCGCGCGGAACAGGGGTCCCACATTCGGAGCCTCGTCCACGGATATCCGGACAAGAGACTAATCCGTCGGTTTTTCCAAAAAGCGAACTCGAAAAAAAACTTCCCTTACCCGGAAAGCATGGGCGATTCCACCAGGATAACTCTTTACTCTAACGCAGTCAAGATCATTACAGATCAACTGATCTGACTGCACCTTTAACGGTACTTGGTCAAATCAAGGAAGAAACTTGCACTTGGATCATTGGGATCAACGCTTTTTTCCCCATCAAGAGGCACAGCCGTTGATTCCTATCCATAGAACAATTTCTATCCGGGATTTACTTCATCTATCGTAATAATAGAAATTAAATCTCGATTTACGGATCCATCAGTCCAGCCTAACCCCATCCGATCCCATGGGTTAGCCAACCGCCCAACCACTGTAGTGATGGGATCCAATTTGGAATTTGGTTAGGTTTTGTCCCGGGTACCAAGGAAAAGAGTTCCAAGGCCCCCTAGCCGGAAGTTCATGCAAACATAAAACTAGCCACACCACTTACACACCCAATATGAAAATTGCTTTTTTCTTAGCATCAGCTAACTTTAAAACAATCCTTTAATGAAACCATAGTACCACTGATCACAATCTTCCAATTTATCCAGTTGATTCATAATTTCCCATCATTCCTTCATCAGAGTATCTATGGCATCATTGGCAACTAGAACGCTCACCACCTGTCCACACAGGGGCCTTTTCAATAGTTCCTAGCCCATAATACTCGGCAATATAATCACTTATAAAAATCAAGATGGACTCTCGTTGAAGATCAGCAAGATCAACCAACAGATCCATATAAAGAGCCATGGACTCATCCATTGAAGACCAGCAAGGTCAATCAACCAGATCCATGCCCGTTTTCACAAAATAACTCTTACTCCTTGTTCCAATATCTTCCTCGACGCACGCGTGGGTATCCTAGGCGACCCAGAGCCCGAGCACCGTATGGTCAGCACCCTCTAGGATCCTTCGCAGGTGACCTAGCGCTTCATTCATAGGCCGCTTCCTTGGTCCCTCATCCACCGTACCGGAAGCTCACCATTTTAATCGAACCGAGGCTGGTCAAGACCTCGGTCGACCTTGCTACGCGAGACGTCCTCCATTGACTCTCCGTCTCAGCAGTTGCAACTTTATCAGTTAGGTCTCCACGACCTTAATCACAAGACGGTCAAAATGCTTCCCCAGCATTCTTGACATAAAACAGCCATTTACAAACAGCATTTACAAACAGTTTACAAATACAGTTTCTATATTAACTCTCATTTTTCCACATTGTCCCTCATTAATCCACATTACTTATTCCACATTCCATTTATATGTGTACTCATCCAATCACCTCATTTTCCATCTCTTCACTTCAGATTCCTTCACATCACATATCATATATTCACATCCATATCCACATCCATACATCCACATCCACATCCACATTCACATCCATACATCCACATCTACATGCTTATCTCCATTTTCACATCTTCATTTATACATCCACATCCCATATCCACATTCATACATACACATCCATATCCACATCCATACATCCACATCCACATCCACATTCACATCCATACATCCACATCTACATGCTTACCTCCATTTTCACATCCTCATTTATACATCCACATCCCATATCCACATTCATACATACACATCCATACATCCACATCTACATCCACATACATACATACATCCACATCCACATTCACATTCACATACATCCACATCCACATTCCCATACATCCACATCTATACATCCACATTCCACATTCACATCTATACATCCACATCTACATTCACATTCACATACATCCACATCTACATTCACATTCACATACATCCACATCCCCATTCCCATTCACATCTATACATCCACATCTACATCCACATACATACATACATCCACATCCACATTCCACATTCACATCTATACATCCACATCTACATCCACATTCACATACATCCACATCCACATTCCCATTCACATCTATACATCCACATCCATTCACATCTATACATCCACATCTACATCCACATTCACATCTATGCATATATATCTTCATGCATATATCCATTTTCACGTTCATACATCCACACTCCCATCTCCACATCCACACATCCACATACATACATCCATTTCCACATTCCCATTTATATAACCCCATATACCTTCACATCTAATCTTTTACATCACATCCATTCTCGCCCTATCACAACCCATATACATCTTATCCTATCACATACACTTCTTACCTCATCCCCCCATACACATCTTAATTCATCTTATCACCTCCTAACTTATTTCATAAGCATCTTATCACCTCTTATCACACCTCTTATCACATCTCTTATCACTTCCTAACTTATTTCATAAGCATCTTATCACACTTCTTATCACATCCTATCACATCTCTTATCTATTTATAGAATACAAGAGAATTCTTACATTTGATATAAGATTTCTTTACACATTTATTTATGAATAAATTCTATTTAAGAAGATTAATACTTTCAAAGTAAAAATCAATCTTTTATGCATCTTCCTATGCATAAATTCATTTTAAATGAAAATGACACTTTTGAATTAAATTTTAATCTTTTATGCATTTTTCTATACATAAATTCAATTTAGATGAGAATGACACTTTTGAATTAAAAAATCAATCTTTTATGCATCTTCTTATGCATAAATTCAATTTGGTAGGAATTACACTTTTAGAATAAAAAAAATTCTCTTATGCATCTAAGTTAAGCATAAAATCCATTTATGAGGAAAATCACACTTTTAGTATAAAAAGAATATCTTTTATGCATACCTATATGCATGAAATCCAATATGATAAAAGTAACACTCTTACAATAAAATAATCAACTTTTATGCATACCTCTATGCATGAAATTCAATTATGATAAAAGTCACACTTTTATAATAAAATAATCAACTTTTATGCATACCTCTATGCATGAAATCCAATATGATAAAAGTAACACTTTTGATATAAAAATTTTCCTTTATGCATACTTCTATGCATGAAAATTAAAAATGATAAAAATAACACTTTTGATATAAAAATTTATCCATTATGCATACTTCTATGCATGAAATAAAAATGGTAAAAATAACACTTTTGATATAAAAATTTATCCATTATGCATACTTCTATGCATGAAATAAAAATGGTAAAAATAACACTTTTGATATAAAAACTTATCCATTATGCATACTTCTATGCATGAAATAAAAATGGTAAAAATAACACTTTTGATATAAAAACTTATCCTTTATGCCTAATATTAAAATTTAATTTCTCCATGATTGTAATGAAATTCTTTCAATTAATCTAGGATGATAATTCCTAGAATATGGTAGGAAGTCCTCTTTTTATGCTTTGAATGAGATTATTTTATGCATAATTTTTATAAAAATTTTGCCATAGCTCCGCTGCTATGACTGATAAATCTCAATTTTTCTAAGAGATAATGCTTATCATTAAGGAAATAATTAAAATGATCTCTAATTGGATTATTAATCCATAATGGATTGAATCATCAATATTCATAAACTAAAAGCATAGAAAAAAGCCATTAATTTGGCCTCAAGGATAGCTTAATCTTGGGTTAAGGAAAAGCTTTATAAAAAGCTTGATTTGGATTGAGAACGGGTCATGAGTATGACCATTTCTTGAGTGAGAGAGAGAATTTACATAAGAATCATTAGAATTTAAACATAAATGAAAATTAACTTCAATAGCATTTATTAAATTATGTAACTCTTCACTACTATTCAAACTTCAATAGCATTTAAAAAAAACCATACCAATTAAACTTCTCAAGCTTGAGAGGGGTTGAGAAGAGAGAAACATTGAGAAATTATAGAAAGATCAATATTCACTAATTACCTTACAACTTGCTTGATTCTTTGTTCACGGTAGAGGCCCCCAACCAATCAATTGGTTAAGTATGTTGATGGAGCCACTAATGGGGATTGAAGAAAGAGGGAAGCTCCAAAAACTAGTGAATTATTAAATGAATTCACAGTTCTTGGCTTAGGTGGAGTAGAGTAACGATGCATAAACACTATATATTTTTCAACAAGGGGGAGGCTTCTATTTATAGGAAAAATTGAGCTCCTAACCAAACAAACTGATTCTAGAATTTTCTAAATCAGTTTGGTCAATATTTGACCATTTTTAGGTCAGTTAAGCTAACTTTTTGGAACTAGACTTAAATGAGGAGAGAGGAGAGATGAAATATCTCAATTTTTATGAGTTTAAAACTCATTCAAGCATGTGAAATATGCACCTCCTTTAAAGAACTCCCCTTCCTTACATATGTCATATTTTTAATATTGCTCATAGTTTTTTACTAATAAACCTTGTACATTTTCAACTCTTCATCTTATGTGAAATATGCACCTCCTTTAAAGAACTCCTCTTCCTTACATATGTCATACTTTTAATATTGCTCATAATTTTTTACTAATAACCTTGTACATTTTCAACTCTTCATCTTATGTGAGCATTTACTCATTTTTGGGTATCTTCTTTTTCAAATTAGATTTATCTCCTCCCTACACATGGATTGATGCTATTGGCCCATAGGAACCTTAATTGGACCATAATCCAAAAATTTCTGAAAATCTAGACCCTTAGACTAAGGTCCTTTATACACATTTCCAATTAATTCCAATTGCACATTGGAAAGTTCTTTTTGAATTTCTGTTTCAGGGGAACTTATTTTAATAAGATGAGATAATTTTCTATCTAAAAATATTAAAAATCTGAATATTCTCTCTCTAGAATATTTTCTCTCTCTAGGTTAAAACAGTTAGAAACAAGTCTTTTATATTTCTGAAGAGGGATTGATTATAGAAGAAGATACTAGACATCAAAAAGGGGTTTGGGGGAGGAATCTTACATTCTACCCCACTTAAAAAAACGCGAGATGTCCTCATCTCGCAAACTGGGATAATTTCGCAAGATGCACGAATTATGAGACTTAGAGAAAAATTTAAATCAGGATTAACCACCAAGAAAAAGTCTCAAAGAGAGCAAGATTCAAGATAAGAATAAGATTTAAACTTTATTCATTCTCGCAACTTATACAGTAAAGATAGAAGAACTCTTTACACTTCCATAAGCCCGTCCATCATATGATCACAAAAGCAGCACTCACAAGCTGCGCATGTATAAGGTAACTCATCTATGGGAATAATTCTGTTGGTTATTGCTGCACCTATCTCAGTGGTACGAGGTGATCTAACAAAAGGACCTCTGAGAGGCAAGCCAAAAACGGGGTAAAGGCATATCTTCTCATGAGGAAGAAAACACGCCAATAAGAAGACCCGCTCAGAAAACCCAGGATGCCTTGATCTCATGACGCAGTAGTATCGGGGACCCAAACCCAAGGCTTCAATAACCATGGCCAAGCGGACATTGTTGCGAAAGTGCTGCTGACCCCAGGGTGTTACCCTAGTTATGTCTTGATAGGTCCGCCATTTGGTCTGCGCTACAGAAGTTCCCAAGTGAGGGAAAAGTGAGCGCTCATACTGTTCTATAAAATCCTTCTTCACAGACTCACTTGCGTCTTGAAGGTGAGGAATCATTATGGATAAAACTAATTCTTGTTGCCAAGCCATGAAGGAGATTAGGAAGAAAGGAGATCGATGGGAGTAAGATTACTGTGAGCGACAAGTAAAAGTTACGACTTATATAAAGGAAGGAGCTAGCGTAACTTAGAAGCCAACGGTAGCTTGCCACTGAAGTTTTACCGTCTTTCCATGATTTGGGTTTGGCACAATTTTCTATAGAAGGCATTAAGAACTTTGAGATGAGGAGATAAAAGAAGTTCGTAAGTTAAATCACCTACTTTCTTTGGTCCACAATATCTGGGAGATAACTTCTTATACTTCCCAAGAGATAAAGAACTTCTTTTGGGCCGTACTCGAGACCAAAACCTTGATATCCAAAACATCGATTCTCACTTCTGAACTCGTTGTTCTGAATCCTTAAAACAGGTGGGACTCTTGAGAAGTATTCAGGAAAAAGGTTCTTCCTTTTTTAAACAGAATCTTTCTTTTATTTTAGAGAGAGAATAATTATAAGATCAGAAAGGGAGATTCTTACTCCTGTGTATACCTCTAAGGCTGGGGAGGAATCTTACATTCTACCCCACTTGAAAAGTGAGAGATGTCCTCATCTCGCCAAGGCAGAGGACAATTCTTTTTTCTTAAGATCAAAATTTATTCTAGGATTTCTTATATTCTGGCCAACCCAACAGAATACTGGGATAAATATCCCTTATATAGAACTCATCATTAAATAACAATTCATTCAGATCATATCATTCATATCTTTAACATGATAATGGTCCATTAGACCGAAAAATTTCCTTCTGAACATTCCTCCATGGGAATTTCAGTCAAGTAAGTTCTCAATTTGTCATCCCTTAACTTGATCTACCGATCAAGTGTTAACAGTAACAATTTGACAGCACAACCCACTAATCTCATAGTGATTTGCTGAATTCATTATCATCATTCCAGTTATGAATATCATCACAGAGACTCGTCCCATTAATCCTCATTGTGGTTTCATTATATTTCAACTAAATTTCAGAAATCATCATTTTTTAATCAGAATTTTCAATCAGAATCCAAATCAATTCATCAATTCTCAAACAGAATTAAAAATCATATCAACCACATTCAAAATCATCATCTAGATAGCATTAACGCTTATAATTTCAAGTCTTAGATTTACTCGTATATACTATCAGTAAAGAGCTGCAGTTATACTCTCGGTATATACGGTAGTCACGGCCCTTAGAATTATAAGGTAAATACTATCATGTCTAGGCCTCAAGCAAGTCAGGGATTCTATATAATTGCGGTATTTCCATCTGAAGACCCAATTACCAAATTACGAATTTCAGTTTGAATATCAAATTGTATGAATTATATCACACAATTATAACCTTTTTGTGTTTCTTGATAATTTTTTGACATATTTGTCTTCTCAGTTGATCTTTATTAACCAAAGGCTCTGATACCAACTGTGAGGTCCCCCTGTTCCCACCGAGCAACGGATTCGGGTACTAGCAGCGGAAGTAGCACTTCTCGCGCGGAACAGGGGTCCCACATTCGGAGCCTCGTCCAACGGATATCCGGACAAGAGACTAATCCGTCGGTTTTTCCAAAAAGCGAACTCGAAAAAAAACTTCCCTTACCCGGAAAGCATGGGCGATTCCACCAGGATAACTCTTTACTCTAACGCAGTCAAGATCATTACAGATCAACTGATCTGACTGCACCTTTAACGGTACTTGGTCAAATCAAGGAAGAAACTTGCACTTGGATCATTGGGATCAACGCTTTTTTCCCCATCAAGAGGCACAGCCGTTGATTCCTATCCATAGAACAATTTCTATCCGGGATTTACTTCATCTATCGTAATAATAGAAATTAAATCTCGATTTACGGATCCATCAGTCCAGCCTAACCCCATCCGATCCCATGGGTTAGCCAACCGCCCAACCACTGTAGTGATGGGATCCAATTTGGAATTTGGTTAGGTTTTGTCCCGGGTACCAAGGAAAAGAGTTCCAAGGCCCCCTAGCCGGAAGTTCATGCAAACATAAAACTAGCCACACCACTTACACACCCAATATGAAAATTGCTTTTTTCTTAGCATCAGCTAACTTTAAAACAATCCTTTAATGAAACCATAGTACCACTGATCACAATCTTCCAATTTATCCAGTTGATTCATAATTTCCCATCATTCCTTCATCAGAGTATCTATGGCATCATTGGCAACTAGAACGCTCACCACCTGTCCACACAGGGGCCTTTTCAATAGTTCCTAGCCCATAATACTCGGCAATATAATCACTTATAAAAATCAAGATGGACTCTCGTTGAAGATCAGCAAGATCAACCAACAGATCCATATAAAGAGCCATGGACTCATCCATTGAAGACCAGCAAGGTCAATCAACCAGATCCATGCCCGTTTTCACAAAATAACTCTTACTCCTTGTTCCAATATCTTCCTCGACGCACGCGTGGGTATCCTAGGCGACCCAGAGCCCGAGCACCGTATGGTCAGCACCCTCTAGGATCCTTCGCAGGTGACCTAGCGCTTCATTCATAGGCCGCTTCCTTGGTCCCTCATCCACCGTACCGGAAGCTCACCATTTTAATCGAACCGAGGCTGGTCAAGACCTCGGTCGACCTTGCTACGCGAGACGTCCTCCATTGACTCTCCGTCTCAGCAGTTGCAACTTTATCAGTTAGGTCTCCACGACCTTAATCACAAGACGGTCAAAATGCTTCCCCAGCATTCTTGACATAAAACAGCCATTTACAAACAGCATTTACAAACAGTTTACAAATACAGTTTCTATATTAACTCTCATTTTTCCACATTGTCCCTCATTAATCCACATTACTTATTCCACATTCCATTTATATGTGTACTCATCCAATCACCTCATTTTCCATCTCTTCACTTCAGATTCCTTCACATCACATATCATATATTCACATCCATATCCACATCCATACATCCACATCCACATCCACATTCACATCCATACATCCACATCTACATGCTTATCTCCATTTTCACATCTTCATTTATACATCCACATCCCATATCCACATTCATACATACACATCCATATCCACATCCATACATCCACATCCACATCCACATTCACATCCATACATCCACATCTACATGCTTACCTCCATTTTCACATCCTCATTTATACATCCACATCCCATATCCACATTCATACATACACATCCATACATCCACATCTACATCCACATACATACATACATCCACATCCACATTCACATTCACATACATCCACATCCACATTCCCATACATCCACATCTATACATCCACATTCCACATTCACATCTATACATCCACATCTACATTCACATTCACATACATCCACATCTACATTCACATTCACATACATCCACATCCCCATTCCCATTCACATCTATACATCCACATCTACATCCACATACATACATACATCCACATCCACATTCCACATTCACATCTATACATCCACATCTACATCCACATTCACATACATCCACATCCACATTCCCATTCACATCTATACATCCACATCCATTCACATCTATACATCCACATCTACATCCACATTCACATCTATGCATATATATCTTCATGCATATATCCATTTTCACGTTCATACATCCACACTCCCATCTCCACATCCACACATCCACATACATACATCCATTTTCACATTCCCATTTATATAACCCCATATACCTTCACATCTAATCTTTTACATCACATCCATTCTCGCCCTGTCACAACCCATATACATCTTATCCTATCACATACACTTCTTACCTCATCCCCCCATACACATCTTAATTCATCTTATCACCTCCTAACTTATTTCATAAGCATCTTATCACCTCTTATCACACCTCTTATCACATCTCTTATCACTTCCTAACTTATTTCATAAGCATCTTATCACACTTCTTATCACATCCTATCACATCTCTTATCTATTTATAGAATACAAGAGAATTCTTACATTTGATATAAGATTTCTTTACACATTTATTTATGAATAAATTCTATTTAAGAAGATTAATACTTTCAAAGTAAAAATCAATCTTTTATGCATCTTCCTATGCATAAATTCATTTTAAATGAAAATGACACTTTTGAATTAAATTTTAATCTTTTATGCATTTTTCTATACATAAATTCAATTTAGATGAGAATGACACTTTTGAATTAAAAAATCAATCTTTTATGCATCTTCTTATGCATAAATTCAATTTGGTAGGAATTACACTTTTAGAATAAAAAAAATTCTCTTATGCATCTAAGTTAAGCATAAAATCCATTTATGAGGAAAATCACACTTTTAGTATAAAAAGAATATCTTTTATGCATACCTATATGCATGAAATCCAATATGATAAAAGTAACACTCTTACAATAAAATAATCAACTTTTATGCATACCTCTATGCATGAAATTCAATTATGATAAAAGTCACACTTTTATAATAAAATAATCAACTTTTATGCATACCTCTATGCATGAAATCCAATATGATAAAAGTAACACTTTTGATATAAAAATTTTCCTTTATGCATACTTCTATGCATGAAAATTAAAAATGATAAAAATAACACTTTTGATATAAAAATTTATCCATTATGCATACTTCTATGCATGAAATAAAAATGGTAAAAATAACACTTTTGATATAAAAATTTATCCATTATGCATACTTCTATGCATGAAATAAAAATGGTAAAAATAACACTTTTGATATAAAAACTTATCCATTATGCATACTTCTATGCATGAAATAAAAATGGTAAAAATAACACTTTTGATATAAAAACTTATCCTTTATGCCTAATATTAAAATTCAATTTCTCCATGATTGTAATGAAATTCTTTCAATTAATCTAGGATGATAATTCCTAGAATATGGTAGGAAGTCCTCTTTTTATGCTTTGAATGAGATTATTTTATGCATAATTTTTATAAAAATTTTGCCATAGCTCCGCCTGCTATGACTGATAAATCTCAATTTTTCTAAGAGATAATGCTTATCATTAAGAAAATAATTAAAATGATCTCTAATTGGATTATTAATCCATAATGGATTGAATCATCAATATTCATAAACTAAAAGCATAGAAAAAAGCCATTAATTTGGCCTCAAGGATAGCTTAATCTTGGGTTAAGGAAAAGCTTTATGAAAAGCTTGATTTGGATTGAGAACGGGTCATGAGTATGACCATTTCTTGAGTGAGAGAGAGAATTTACATAAGAATCATTAGAATTTAAACATAAATGAAAATTAACTTCAATAGCATTTATTAAATTATGTAACTCTTCACTACTATTCAAACTTCAATAGCATTTAAAAAAAACCATACCAATTAAACTTCTCAAGCTTGAGAGGGGTTGAGAAGAGAGAAACATTGAGAAATTATAGAAAGATCAATATTCACTAATTACCTTACAACTTGCTTGATTCTTTGTTCACGGTAGAGGCCCCCAACCAATCAATTGGTTAAGTATGTTGATGGAGCCACTAATGGGGATTAAAGAAAGAGGGAAGCTCCAAAAACTGGTGAATTATTAAATGAATTCACAGTTCTTGGCTTAGGTGGAGTAGAGTAACGATGCATAAACACTATATATTTTTCAACAAGGGGGAGGCTTCTATTTATAGGAAAAATTGAGCTCCTAACCAAACAAACTGATTCTAGAATTTTCTAAATCAGTTTGGTCAATATTTGACCATTTTTAGGTCAGTTAAGCTAACTTTTTGGAACTAGACTTAAATGAGGAGAGAGGAGAGATGAAATATCTCAATTTTTATGAGTTTAAAACTCATTCAAGCATGTGAAATATGCACCTCCTTTAAAGAACTCCCCTTCCTTACATATGTCATATTTTTAATATTGCTCATAGTTTTTTACTAATAAACCTTGTACATTTTCAACTCTTCATCTTATGTGAAATATGCACCTCCTTTAAAGAACTCCTCTTCCTTATATATGTCATACTTTTAATATTGCTCATAATTTTTTACTAATAAACCTTGTACATTTTCAACTCTTCATCTTATGTGAGCATTTACTCATTTTTGGGTATCTTCTTTTTCAAATTGGATTTATCTCCTCCCTACACATGGATTGATGCTATTGGCCCATAGGAACCTTAATTGGACCATAATCCAAAAATTTCTGAAAATCTAGACCCTTAGACTAAGGTCCTTTATACACATTTCCAATTAATTCCAATTGCACATTGGAAAGTTCTTTTTGAATTTCTGTTTCAGGGGAACTTATTTTAATAAGATGAGATAATTTTCTATCTAAAAATATTATAAATCTGAATATTCTCTCTCTAGAATATTTTCTCTCTCTAGGTTAAAACAGTTAGAAACAAGTCTTTTATATTTCCGAAGAGGGATTGATTATAGAAGAAGATACTAGACATCAAAAAGGGGTTTGGGGGAGGAATCTTACAGGGTGACTCCAATGAGGTACCACCAAAACATTGGCTAAGAGTGTTTTTTGACCTTCCCAAGAAAGACAAGAAGGTGATGTTGCGAACGACAAAGCATGAGCACTAACTACCCTTGTTTACATTATATAAACAGGTTTAAAAAAACTACACCCTCAAACTATTATGTGGGCCTTCAATTTGCCCGAGGTTACGTCTACGAGGTCTATACCAGTCCTGTGAAGTGGGCCATATTTGGTGACTAGGTTGTTAAGAAGATAAGTGTTGATGATGCACAAAAAAAAGAACTCAGTGGATGTGCGAGGCAGGTGTACAATCGATGTCATCTATGAGTTGTGGTGTAACACTATCTCAGGATGCATGCACTCCGTTGGCATAAGGTAGCCTATATGAGGTAGCCTATATGAGGCAGAGGTGGAGGTCTCAGTTGAGCTGTAGACATTGCTGGTGGATGACATTCTACTGAATATTGAGTGCATCAAAGAAGTTGCATTGCTAGCTCTTTGTACAATGACAACGAAGGTAGAGGAGGCAAAGTGCATCTTGCATCACAGTGAAGGTCCAATTGAATACCACACCATGGTGAGTCCATCAAATAACATGCCCCTTGATGCAAAAGAACAAGAAGAGAGGTAGCTTCAAGATAAACTTTTGGTCACTAGAGAATCTCTTGAAAAAGCAAAGGCATGTATATGTGTTTTCTACATATGAAGAAAATCCATGCCATGTTCATTGCCTCTTTGTCTATGTTTGTAGGCTAATTTAGACCACAAGAATGAGGCTGTGGAGAAAGCAGGTGCTAGTAGAGCTTTCATGATGGGTGTGAAGTTAGAGAACTCTAGCACAATGATCATTCCACACCACCAAAGGTTCTTCTGCATGAGGATAGTATGCTGATTGTGATGGAAAATTACCCAACGTGTGGCCTTAGATTTGAAGCGGACTAGTTTGTTGTTGGTCTATTTATGTTACCTTGCAAGCATGTGTACCATGCATTTGGCACTCTTATGTATGTGTCAAAGGCAAGTGCATTGTAGTTGGTTGTAGCAAATCCATACCCGAAGAAGCAAAAAAATGGTGGTAAGGAAACAAACCACTTGGTCATGCCATGCTTGAAAAAGAAAGGTAGCAACCTATACTCTCTAACTGATTTTATTTGATTAGCACTGTTGGACATTTATTTTAAAACCACCTTTTTAAGCACTAGCTATATGCCATCCTATTGGAAACTGGTTTCATTTGCAATAATGCTTCCAAGATATTATAGTGGGTGTCAATCTAGTGATTGAAAACCATTTGTTATGCTCTAAACATATAAATTGGTTGTCAGCGGACTGAAACCAATAGTCCAAAATCCTTTCAAGTGCCCCTTTTCTTATAAACTTGTTGTCAACCAGTTACCATTTGTCATACTCTCAATCTATAAACTGTGTTGAAATATACAAGTGAATAGGGTGTGTGTGGGAACAAGCTCTTGGATAGAGGCTGTAAAAGAGGAGACGTAATTGTGAAAGAACCTGTGAAAAGGTTAGGAGAATCTACTGGGAGAGAATAATGGGTAGCATGAGGGAATTTAGGAGTGTAGAGTTATTCTGGGAGATATTCAGGGAAAAGAGAAGAGGTGGAGAGAATCAGGCAAGAGGTGGAGATATTCAGGGAGTGAATCATGGAGAAATCAAAGGGATTTGATGCTTGATGTAAACACTATAAATTGAGGCATAGCCCTAATGAGAATTTGCTGGTTTTTGAGTATCCATGCCTACATTAATCTATCTACTAATTATTCACTAATTACGTGTTAATCATTTGCTAATCACTTTGTTAATCATGTTGATTCTAGTGTTTGATCCACCATAGCTCATCATTTAGCTCAAATTTCAACATGGTATCAGAGCCATGCCTAGAATCAACTAGATTTATGAGCCCATTAGTGAATTAATCAAGATTAGTAAAATAATTAGCAAAAAAATCAGTTTTTAGTGAGTTTTTTTATCTTCCCCTTCACCCCCAGCCAGTGGAGGATCTCTAGCACCTTGCACACATAGAATTAGGGCAAAAGCTTCTAACACAAGCTAGCTAACCCATAGGAGCTCCAGCCCATCAAATCAGAAGCGCAAATCGCCCACGGAAGCTCCCGATTTTCGCTGATTAAAAAGCTACGTTTTTCTGAGATGATTTGGTGATTTCTACTTCCACAGATCAAAGGTCTCTAATTCCTCTTAGCCCAAGGGGTAATCAAGCATGCTCTACAAGCTGGTGAAGATAGAAATCAATTTCATCAAGTCTATAGAGAGATCCAAGCTCTTCATCAAATCTGCAACAGGTGACTTTGGTAAAACAGAGATTAAGCTTTCATTATTTGGTCAAATCTTGTGTTTCTTGGCTTAATCCTCTACTAGACTCATTGCTATTGATGCCTTTGAAAGCATTTGAGCTCATTTGAAGTGGAAGGCACCAGATCTGGGCTCCCCGCATAATCTGTTTTCAGCACACAAAACAGAGCATTAATTTGCTAATCAGTGATTAATCAGTGCTAATCACTATACTTTGGTGCAATTGAGGGTTCAAATTAACCATTAGGTATCTGATACAGATCCCTATAACTTCAGATTTCAAATCGGAGTTGGTTTGATACTCCAACCATCCCGTACAAATTGGTTACCCTTAATTTAATGTAATTTCTGGGAAAATTGTGCTGATAAATTTGTGAAAATCATCATTTTGTATTCAACCCTTGGTTAATGCCTGTAAATCTCACTCAAATACAAGATTATTCACAGCCAGAGTTGCATTTGGAATGTGCATGAGAATGAATGCTATACGCATTATGTATTGGGCACATTTTATCAGTGTAAAAATGGGAACAGACACTGCCCTTGTCCAGATTAAGGCAAGAGGTAAGACCTCCCGCATAAATTTGGGTTTGCATTGCATAATGACAAAATATAAACATCAAAAACCCAAAGGAACTGTCAGCAAAACATTGAAACATGTTGCTCACATGGAGCAAAATGACCTGACGGACGAGCTCATGGCCCCAGCCATGAAAGAAGAAGAATATCTCTTCCCAAGAAGAGGATCCACACCAAGAAGAAAAGCTGAAGGAAGACATGGACACGAGAAGAGAAGCTGCCACAAGAAGAGAAGCTGCCCCAAGAAGACTGAAAGAAGAGACGGACGCGTGGAGATAAGCTGCCACGACGACAAGAAGACTGAAGACAAGAGAAGATGTGAGGCTCCAAAGAGTGAGGAGCCATGTGAAAATCTCTAAGAGAGAGAGAGAGAGAGAGAACCCACAACCCAATGTAACCTGCCCCAATAAAGTAAAACCACCTCTGAGCCACCGATGATGTAGGCCACGTGGTAGATGTATGTGTGAGCACTTTAGTCAAGGTCGCGGGCACTTATAGTAGCCTTGGACACATAGAGAGAGAGAGTGTCAAGGACTATGGAGTTTAGAGACTTGAGGCACTGGTTGCGGGCTATCAAGTAAGAGGGAAACTTGATACAGGGTCCATGTGTGTTAGGATTTTTCACTTGAGGGGAGGTGTTGAAATATACAAGTGAATAGGGTGTGTGTGGGAACAAGCTCTTGGATAGAGGCTGTAAAAGAGGAGATGTAATTGTGAAAGAACCTGTGAAAAGGTTAGGAGAATCTACTGGGAGAGAATAATGGGTAGCATGAGGGAATTTAGGAGTGTAGAGTTATTCTGGGAGATATTCAGGGAAAAGAGAAGAGGTGGAGAGAATCAGGCAAGAGGTGGAGATATTCAGGGAGTGAATCATGGAGAAATCAAAGGGATTTGATGCTTGATGTAAACACTATAAATTGAGGCATAGCCCTAATGAGAATTTGCTGGTTTTTGAGTATCCATGCCTACATTAATCTATCTACTAATTATTCACTAATTACGTGTTAATCATTTGCTAATCACTTTGTTAATCATGTTGATTCTAGTGTTTGATCCACCATAGCTCATCATTTAGCTCAAATTTCAACAAACTGGTTGTCAACAAGTTGGAAGCCAGTTACCATTTGTCATACTCTCAATCTATAAACTGGTTGTCAACAAGTTGGAAGCCAGTTACCATTTGTCATGCTCTCAATTTATAAACGGGTTGTCATAACCAGTGGTCGTTATAAACCCTTCCAACCCATAAACTAGTTTCAAAGGGGTTGGAAAACAAGGGTTAAAAACCATTAAAGTGGCCCAATTTATAAATTGGGTTTAACCAATTTATAAGTTAACAACGGATGTTTATATAACTAGTTGTCAATTTATAAACAGGTTTTAGCCAATGGGTTTAAACCCTTACAACCTATTATATGGTTATCAACCGATTGGAAATATATGGTAAAAAACTCGTAGAGGTGCCCCAACTTATAAATTGGGAATCCACCAGTTGGACAAACCATCAACCGGTGGCAAAGCTCTATGTTGAAAATCACATGCTTTGCTCCCAACCTCAAAATTGATAGATGAATTACCATGTGTTGAAGTGATTTGTGCATGTCTTCTTCTAATCATTTGAAAGATGTGCTGCTACTAATGAATTTCAAAATGTGCAGGCTACACTTCAGCACTGTCTTTTAGTAAGTAAGGAGGGGCAGAAGTAAGACATGAACATGTTGATCTGAGTGAGGTTGTGGAGCATACGCTTCATTCTTTGGATGAAAAGGAGACCCCAGAGTAAATGTATCATGTGGGAAGAACACCCGGTGAGTGTTTTTGGATCTCCATCATCATGCTTTCACATGATGATACCACACTATTGATTCAATAAGTGTTATCATTATTGGCTTAGAAGAAGGGAAGGGTGACATCAACAAGGAACCAAAGAGCACGACTCTGAGAACTAAGTTGAGTGTAGGAGAGTTGTCACCCTTGAGGCATGATGGAAGAAGCTCTCCAAGTGGACACAATCACACTACAAGCGCAGAATCGGGGAAAGCATGTACTAATCACGTGACTCATTGTAGGAAGCCAAACAGGAAGGGTTGTGATGATCACGGTGAGCTAAATGTTGAACTGTCACCCGTGAGGCAAGAAGGAAGATCTCTAAACGGGAAAGCTTGTACTAACCGTGTGACACATTCCAGGACACAAAAAAGGAAGAGTTCTGATGATCAAAGTGAGCATTATTTATGAGTCATCTGAAAAGACCTAACCACTATCCTCCCTAGTGCTGGCCAGTTATATTTTCTTGTTCTTGTAGGTGAAGAAACTTCACCGGATGTGACCTTGCACCAACTAGCGTGAAGAGGAAGAAGAAGAAGAGAAAGATCGATGTTCAAGTACCCTCAAGGAATGTGCACTTGAAAGAAGATGTTCTGCTGCCCGATACACCAACAAAAATTGTAGCATGTGGGTTTGTAAAGGGTGAGAATAGAGAATTCAGAGTTAGAGATGAGAAAGCATCATGTGAGAATGAGAATGAAGTTACTACTAGGCTAAAAGAAGCTAACGATTTAGTTGGTCGAACCTCAAAAGCTAAAGGGTGCAAGCTATGCTTGTAGCCATCTGTAACAAAACACTCCTCTTTTTTACTCCAATGATCTCCCGCGATTAATATACTTCAAGTTTCATTTCGCTAGTATCCCTCTACGGTCCTCTTTTGTTCTCGTCTCTACTCTTCTTTGATTCTACCTGTGCGTTGTTTCCTTGTTTTATTCATGTCTATGTTTATTATGTTGCTCATGAAGATTTTGTAGATTTGAGGTAGTTAAGTATTGGAAAATTTAACGATTCATCTACACAAAAAAAAATTCACGCCCATGGGGGTATGTTAAAAAAAAACATCCTTACTAATCGAGCTAATTCCCTTTTTAACTCGCTATTCTTAAAAATGGCGACAGAGAACACTTGCTTTGCAAATGAGAACATTAATCCTAAATTGGGGATTCCAATTAATACAACATTGACACATGGAGACACTTAAGTACTTAGTAAATAACAGTAGTAGAAATGATGCACAAAGAAGAAGAAGAATAAGACTTAAAAGAATCTCAATACTTAAAGTCTAATTTATACATACATCTGATTTTGTTATGTCATTGATTGCAGCAAATGTACTGTATAATCATACACCTTACTTTATAATTGATAAGGGTTGGGAGGAAGTGGTATTGATGAGGAGGTGGGCTTGATCTTCTTCAGTGGTCTTCCTTCTTCTTTGTCTTCTTCTTCAACTTCATATGCGGAGAGGTCTATTCTTGGCACTTGCACCTCTGGGGAGGAACACATCGACTCTTTCTTGTCCTCATTAGATATCTTTTCCCATAAGAAGGCAATGTGTTTGGTTCATTAATTCTTGTTGTAAGAACTTGAGCTATGTACGACAGGTAGTAGGGGCATCTTAGCACTTGACATCCATGCCCCTGACCAAACACCTTTAATGCAAATTGTTTCTCCACCAGCACCACTTTCTCAGCATTCAAAGGCACATCATATCCACCACAAAACCTAAAGAGTAATTTCAATGCAAATAAAGGAAATTTTACATTGTCTTTTGAGAAATATTTATGAAATATAATGATTTGCGCATCAAAATTGTATCATCATGATTCAAGTCAACTTGCTGTCAATTATAAGCGTCATAAATTGTATGTACCTTTTGATGATTCAAATGTCTTATATATTAAATGAGACCAACAAATGTAATGGGCATTTCTCCTCTACTCTACTGTCGTAGTTGGGGATCTTTTAAAGACAACGGTTAAGCCTTCTTTTCATGACTTTATCTCTTGCAAAATCACATGGATGAACATATCGTTCACCATCAGATGTCACGATGTTGCCAGAAACAATCTATTCATAATCTTGCTTCCAGTCATCGAGAACAATCCTAGAAATCTTGATAATGTTCTCAAAAGGAAATTTTGCATTGAACATTAAAGATAATTCAGGAGCACGGTGGTGGTGGGCATGTTCATTATATAGGAACAAATATAGATTTTTTGTGCAAGACTCTTCCGCCTCGTCATCCGATTCCAAGAGTGTTCAACTCATTTGTTGACATTCCTAAAGAAACATTTTCATCAATTAGGACAAGCACGCTTATTATACAAGGGGTCAGTACCAAACAATAAGGGGTTTAGGTGATGCATGCGAGCACCTTGTCATTTGGTATTGATCCTAAAACAAAAGAAAACAAAAGAAAACAAAAGAAAACAAAAGGGGGTCAGTATCAAGCAATTAGGGGCTTACCCAATGCCTGCAAGTTCCCTACCGTTTGGTACTCACTCCTTGTGTATAAAAGGAGAGACATGGGGGTCAATACGAGGCCATATGGATCATGGGATCAATAACAAGTGGTAGGGGACTTACACGATGTCCGCAAGCCCCTTACCGCATCGTACTAACCCCGATAACAAAACGAAATAAAAGGGGGTCAGTAAGAACAAGCTATAAGGAACTATAAGGATACCTGCTTTGGTGATGGTGACGATGATGGTGGTAGGGGAGCTCGACACCAAGGCAATGGAAAGTCAGAGGTTAGACGATGGCGATGGTGATGGTGATGGAAATGCAAAGGGATGACATGAAGGGCAGAGAGCTCGACGCCAAGGGTTTAGGAAGGGTTTCGAATGGGCAAAAATCTCGATGTCCCCAAGGAGATTCTGGCTATTATAGACCCACCTGGTGGTCTTAGCACACTGGGTGTCCTGATCATAAGTGGTATTATAAGGTCTCACGCATTTATAAGCCATTTTACCCTCCATATAAGGCTACCAAAAAATTGAATGGTGAATTTTTCAAAATCCCCTTGTTACTTATAGGGAAAACATGGCATAAGAGAATTAACCCTTCAAAAAAAAGTTTCATCCCATGCCTTAAAAAATGAGCATGTATCACAGTTTACAAGGCTATGGTTCATTAAAACATCATATAATGTTTTTCTTTTTGTAAGGTTGTTGGAGATGGAGCAGAATGTTTTGCTTTCTGTAGGGTTGTAAGGTGTTGTGTGTGCATGTGCATGTGTGTGTTTAGAATGAATATTGTGAGTGTTTAAGTGTACATTAATTAGAAAGAGAGATAGAGACAAAAGAATGCCTCGAGATTTGAATAAAAGCTTCATTTTGCTTGTGGAGATAGAAGAAGAAGAAGGGGTGATGGCGATGCAGAGGGACGACGCAAAGGGAGATGGCAGGAAACTCAACGATGCAAATGCATGAAGATCTTGAGGGAGATAGGGGCCATTATAGACCAACGTGGTCCCATACCACGTGGCCATACCACATGGTCTTCACACCACTCATATGGTGTGTACTAATCATAAGCGGCATTTATAAGGTCTAGTGCATGAATGACACATCAATATGGTTGGTACTCACTCCTCTCCTCTCCTGCATGTGTTTGATTTATTTTAGGAAACGTTATTGCGGTGCCCTATTGCGTTTGGCTCATGACTGCTGTCAGGCGTTTTTCTGAGACGTCTTTTTGGTCAGTGTACATATGGATGCGTGACGTGTGTGAAGGTTTTGCCCGAGAATGCGTGTGCAGGTGTTTAGTGTGATGGATTTGGTTTTGAGCCTGTTGCAGGCCTGCCCGGAGTAAGCTTAAATGGAGGTGACATCAGCTGCTTAATGGTCTTGGTGTGTACGCGTCCCAAAGGAAAAAGGTGGGCACTAGAAGCTGCATTTGGAATGAGTATGGAGCATGGGCAAACAATTCCAGTGTTACTTTTAGTATGGGTGTGAAATGGAAGGTATGGGGGGTGGCCATCCTTAGGCATTAGGAGAATAATATATAAAAATGTAATGGCCAAAAAGGAAAGCAAAGCGTGGAGCTGTATTACGCTGCCAGCGCACATGTCCAGAAGATGGTCGAAGGTGGCGGGTAGGCAGTGCTGCGCAGCAAGAAAAGGCGAGAGGCTGTGTTGTTGAAGTCGGGGGGCTTCTTGGGCGACGAATGCTGCAGGCGAAGGCTGCCTGCAGAAAGAGAGGTGTGGAGCGCAGCTGGTCTAGTGTGATGGACTGCAGAAGTGCTGGAGACCCTCCCGTGTGAAGACAGCTGGTGACTCGTGGAGCGCAGCTGAAGTGAGAGGCGTGTGGAGCGCAGCCCTGTGGAGAGAGCTGTGGGATGAACTGTGGATGCTGACTCGTGGGGTGTAGTGTAGAGGCCGCTTGTGGACTGGGGACTGGAGCCGCAGCTGAGGTCTGCAGTATGTGGAAGCTACAGGCTAAGTCATGGGTAGAGAGGGCGCAGCCATGTGAGGAGGTGTTGTTGTTTGAGCTGCTGGTGTTAAAGCGTGGGAGTGAAGGGGAGCAGATAAGCTGCAAGTGACAGGCAGGCTGGTGTGGGCCGCCTAGGAGACAGGACAGTATGGACAGAGAGCAGGGTGCCGAGTGAGGCAGAGACAAGAGAGGTGTTGCTGCTTGGTGGTGGGCCGGTAGCAAGGCAAATAAGCTGCCTGGGTTTGTTGTGGAGCTGACAGAGGATCAGCACAGAGATTGAGTGAGAGATGATGGTGTAGCTGCTGCTGACGACACATGCAGAAGTGATGGGTCGCAGAGGACTCGAGGGTTAGCTGGTGTGGGCGCCTTCTGGAGCGAGAGTGGCCGGGTTCATTCTGGTGTGGTTGGTACAGCGGGCAGGCGAGTGGATCTTGTGGTGATTGGGGATGTGGTGTATCCTCGGCTGACAGGCCTGAGTGTTTTGTTTGTGGGTTGTGTGAGTAAAGCTTCTGTGTCGGGAGAAGCTTGTATGATGTTTTGATCTGGAATATATAGCTGGGTGTTTATCTTGGTTTATGGTGCCCCTGTTTTTGGGCTGTCTGTCTGGCGTGGGTTGGGTGGTGAAGTGCGAGAATTGTTCCAGCCGGTGGCTGGTGGTTCCCCCGTTCGTGGTAGTTTTTCCAAGTTTGGGAGGTGGAAGGGCTATAGAGGCAGGTCTTTCTTTCTTTTTTTCACCTCACAACTGCCTCTACCTCCTAATTGACCCCCCCAAACTCAATTGCCATTGCCTCTACATCCATCGCGTCTACAGGTATTTTGAGATTTTTTGACCTAAACATAAGGGTTTGTTCAAGAGTTAATATTGTGCAATAAGGGGCTCACAGGAACTCCACGAGCTCTTTATCACTTGTTGGTAATGACCTTTTCTTAACTTATTGCAGTCTATTAGGGTAATGTTGCTAAGAGGGTCTGCACTAAGCAATAAGGGGCTCATTGGCATCCTACTAGCCCCATATTACTTGGTACTGAACCCCCTTAGAACACCATATTCGTGAGTTTGGGAATCTCCCAAGTCCCATTTTTGTAATACTAAAAAGGTGGGACCCGATTAACATGTCTATAAGTTTCTCAAAACCCTATCATGTGAACTATCATTGGAAAGCGCTTGAAAATAGGAATCTATTAAGCTTTAAAGCGCACAATTTGGAGTAATGGTGTTCAAGTTATGGCAAATCCAAAGTTTTGACCACGTGTCCCAAACTTATGGGAAATTCCCATATTCCCCAATATGGTGTTTTAGGGTCATGCTGCTCACAAGGACAGTACAAAGAAATAAGAGGGTTGTTGGAATCCTCTAGGTCCAATATCACTTGGTAATGACCCCACTTAGGGGCATGTTGTTCATGGGGTCAGTACCAAGTGACACACGGATCATTGGCATCCTTCTGACCTCGTGTCGCTTGGTATTGACCCCCTTGCGATCATTTTTCTCATGGAGTTAGTACCAAGAGATAAGAGGTTTGTGGGCATCATACTAGCCCCATATCACTTGGTACTAACTCCCCTTGGGACACATTTCTGATGGGGGGTTAATACCAAGTGACACGAGTCTCGTTGGCATTTTGAAGGCCCCATATCGCTTGGTACTTACCCCTTTTTGCGGTCATTTTTCTCAAGGGGTCAATACCAAGTGATGCAAGTCTCGTTGGCATCCTTATGGCCCCATTTTGTTTTGTATACTGACCCCCTTATAGTCATTTTACTCACAGGGTCAGTACCAAGCGATAGGAGGCTTATGGGCATCGTGCTAGCCCCATATCGCTTGGTACTGACTCCCCTTGTTGGGACACGTTGCTCACGGGGTCAGTACTAAGCAATAAAAGGCTCATTGGAATCCTACTAGCCCGATATCACTTGGTATTGACCCCATTTTGCGGTTATTTTGCTCACGGGATCAGTACCAAATGGTAGAAGGCTCGTTGGCATCATGCCAGCCCCATATTGCTTGGTACCGACCCCCTTTTGTGGTCATTTTTCTCACGGGGTGAGTACTAAGAAATAGAAGGCTTGTGGCATCCTGCAAGCCCCATTTGTCTTGGTAATAACCCCTTGCGTCATTTTGCTCACACGGGGTCAGTACCAAGTTATAAGAGGCTCATTGGCATCCTACTGGCCCCATATTTCTTGCTATTGACTCCCCTTTGGGTGATGTTGGTCACGGACTATACAAAAAGATCTTGTTAGTGGGGGTCAATACCAAGCGATTAGGTGCTCGTGGGCATCCCCCTAGTTTGTTATCATTTGGTACTGACTCTGAACAATTTTTTGGCTGTCATTTTACTAAGTTTATTTATTAGATGGCTGGTACCAAGCAAACTACGCTTGAAGGATAGAAACAAGTGAAAGGCCTACAGAGTTCCTGCATGTGCAAGGTAGGAGAAGAAGATTTCGGTAGTTCTTCAAGAGCTTCGACAAATTGAGCAATATATGCAACCTGCAATAGCTAAACTACCATTTCAAAAGATTTGTGCATGATATTTGTGAACACTGGAGTATTGGCATGCGATGGCAAGCATTTGCAGTTTTATGTCTCTAGGAAATTACTGAAGACTGACTAATTGAGTTTTTTGAAGATGCATATTTCCTTGCCCATGCCCATAGGCTTACAATATTGCATAGGGATTTGGATACACTCCATAGATTGAGGTACAAATATGATTGTTTATTAGCATTTATTTCTGTTAGCGGATCCTCGCATGCTGGAGATCCTGATGGTCCCACCCCTCCATCCTCATGCAAGGCCAGTTGAGACTCACCCATGCTGGTATGACAGGGACACCCGCTCTCAGACTTTGAGAAGAGCATAAGAAAAGGACCAGCCATTGCAGAAGCAAGATGCCGCATAACTAGAACCTCATGCACAACCACAACCACAATCGAAGGTTGGAACCACACAACCACAACCCTTCGGTTGGTGATAATTTTGCTGATGATGTAGCAAATGCTAATGCAGTCCAAGAAACTAATAGGATTCATAGAGAAATTAACGTCATTGAAGCATGAAATATCAAAGAATTAAGGGATTTAGAGAGTATTGCGCCCGTCAATATGGCATTTACAATTTGGGGCACAAGGCTTGTTTATGAGCTCAGATGCAGCTGATTTACGTGTTTTGGAATGTTGCGGGATACTAGAAGTCACAAACACAATCATGAATGTAGCACTATGGTATGTTGGCATGATTGTGTTGTATTCTATTTTCTAATTCTAATTCTATTTTTCACAAATCTTAATTCTATTTTTTCACAAATCCTAATTCTATTTTCTATTGATTGTTGTTTGTAGGGATTGTTTATCACTTCTACCAGAGCAGATACAAAATAGTACATATGTTGTTGATCCCCTCGTATTATCAGGGTAATTGCAAAATGAGGGGACATGATTTTTGGACCTCATGGCCTGGTTTCAAACCACCTTGATCATGCAAGAATTATTATCATGGCTTATAATGAAGAGTGAGTCTTGTGTTAAGTTATAGATTGACAACATATATTCGGTGATTTATATGTTTTTTTTTATAACACCTATGTCATGTTTGTTTTTTCAACCAACAAAATGGAGTTTGCTTTTGTATGGCATTGCCCAAAATATATGTTATTTTGCAAACTATGTTCAAGGATATCATGGTCGCGTTAGAGAGTAAGTCCCTATTAACATTTCCCTCTTCCACAAGCATATAGATAGATGTATTTAAGTAGGATAAACTAATTCTTGTTTTCTCGACCTCTCAGATATGCTTGAAAGTTTTCATGAGTTGTGGAAAACCCTGTATTGGAGCCAAATCTTCTTCAAAACATGGGATATCAAAGGATAAAGGTGCCAGTCCAGCCTACAAATGTCAGTTATTATGGATGGAGGATGTGCTTAAACACATTTCTTTTGTTAAAAAATATTTTTAATGTTCCTGATGTAAGTGATGTTTAGAATCTACATCTACATCATCATCTAGCGTAGCTATGAGGTTTGTAATCTACATCTCCATCATCAGGAATATTAAAAAAGATTTTTAATATTTCTGATATAAGTGATGTTTGTAATCTCCCATCATCATCTAACATAGCTATGAGGTTTCTAATAAAACATTTTCCTTTGTGTACAAGAAACTTAATTTGCACAAATATAATCCATTGCACGTAAAACAATTCAAGACCAAAAGTATACAAAAAATTATTTTGGCGGTCCATGATCGTGCAGAAGAAGAGATCAGACGGGTAGGTAAATTCGCAAGGGAAATCAAAGAGCGAAGGCGTTAGCAAGAGAAAAAATACCAAAGGGAAGTTGAAGCACACTAAGATGCTATCAAAGAATATGAAAGGTGCAGAGCTGAGGTGGAGGAATGGATGTATATCTAGGTGGCAGGTTGAGCTGGAGGCTTGGAGGCAAGAATAGGAGGCGAGCAGGCGAGCTCAAAGCAAGCACATGAAATATTATGGGAACAAATGGAAAGAGTGGAAGAGAGCCTTAATCCAAGGCCAACCCACTCATAGTCACATTCACATTCATGTTCATGTTCACATTCATCACAGACACCTTGTCACCGTCCCCTACAATCTTCTTCTCATCGTCACCCCTGAAATTCTCCCATGTATACACAAGGTGACACACATGTATATTTTTTGGAATATATGAATACATAAACTGAAATTTACAAGATATTGAATATTGTTCTCTTTTTTTTCATTAGAAACATGTTAAGTATGCTAACAATTGGATGGCATACTATTTTACACAACTTTGTATCTAACAACTATGCTAAAAATTGAACGGCATACTATTGTACACAGTTTCATGTTAAGTATGCTAACAATTGGATGGCATACTGTTTTACACAACTTTGTATCTAACAACTATGCTAAAAATTGAACGGCATACTATTGTACACAGTTTCATGTACCTCACAGGATAGGACAAATAGACTTTTGTGTAACTGGCCATTGGAAATTCAATTGCTCATTACAAGATGCATCGCTCTATCAAGGCCTCCGACTTGTCATCCCATAACTCGTAGGTTTGTTTGTCTTTAGGTGCATAGAAGAACCCTTTCATAATAAAATCACCTCGTGCAATGGCATCCCCCCATCCTTCCTTTGTTGGTCTCTTTGCTGAGCTCTTTCTCCTCCTTTGTGCATTTCAAGATGTAGAAGTCCTCATTCTCTATATTTCCTTTTTCGCTGTCTCATCGCAAAATTGTCTCCTACAAGAAGGACATCACTATGGGTATTGTGGTGCCCTTTTTGTAGGTGGCCTCCTCAATGTTTGTGATGTTAACATCAATGTCAACATTGTCGTCTCCATCTACCAATGGTTCAAGGGCAATGTAGTCCTAGCTATGAATATGAGACTGACTGATGCATCTATGCCATAAGTGTTCCATACAATTACTACAATAACATGATAGCTGACGCACTCTCAATGCTATTAGATCGTGCTGAGATTACGCAAAGATTGATATAGGAATCTTGTGTTTTTTATAGCCTTGACATTCCATGTCTCATCTCTATCTATATCACACACCTTGATCTCCCAAAAGACTTTACAAATGTATGGAGCTTGTGATGCATATGTGGACTCGGCCCTAGTGGTGAGCGTTTCTTGCAAAAACGTTATGACATCAGCTGCATATTGGAGCTTAGCACCATTAGGCTTGAGTTGCTCATGAGTTAGTGCTCTCTTCACTATAGCCCCTACACCATCGTGCTCTCCCTTTCCATGACCACAGCCAAAGAAATTCCAACTCATTTGCTACCCTGTGATGGTAGTGTATCTAGAAACAAAGTAGAAAGGCCTTTTTGCTTTGAATTGAGACAAAGCACCATTAGACCAAACCCAATGACATTCTAGGGGAATACCAAAGGGTAATACCCAATTAAATTTAGCATGAAACAATGTTGCAGAAAATGGGTATCATGCTTCTTATCATTAGAGGTATAAAAGCGTATTGTTTTGTGGATGTCACCTACAATGTGAAAGTATGTAATATGCACATATATGGTCACTTGTCTTGAATACGAGTGCATTGACTGTATCTCATTTTTCTCCTTAAAAGAGTAATTCTCAGCAAAGTCTACAACAGATATTACCACATCTTCAAGAAAATTGGACAAGCATTCTTTGTATTGCTCATCTTGCCACTTATACACAAAATTATGTTTCATAAACTTTCCGAGATGATCATTGAACATTTGATTCAATGCCTTTGCACGGTATTTCCTTGTGTATTGACTCTTTCCTCTTCTTTGTCTTGCCATCATCAATGGTTCCACATTCTATGTCCTGAAAGATCCTCATCACGAGATGACAAGCCGACCAACATATGTAGATTCAGCTGGATAATTGCTATGTTTCGAGGACCACAGACATTGCAACTCCCCATCAGACACTTCAAGGCATGGAAAATAGTACCTTCAACTTTGGGACATAAGATTGAATCCCATGCGCTTGTTGTGATGCTCTTGTGTAGGACTTCTCTGTAGCCTTTCACCCTGGCTGATAACCCACATTACAAATGACACAATCACATTGACATGCTTTGCCATGAAACCCAAAAGTAGATCCTCTAATCTGGTTCAAGGCATCTTTTAAGAATGACATCTAAATATGTGTTATATAGCAACAACAAGTGTATCGATCCTTAAGCTTGCGCACAAAGTATAGCTGTAATTTCTTGAGATCTCATTGATGAACTGGTGCCTGTGGATGTAATCATAGAGCAAGTTAAACATTTGGTTTGAAACTAGTTTGTAGTTATAGGTTCCTATAGGTGTATGCAACTAGTTCACCAACTGCATAGGTGCCTGTGGATGTAATCATAGAGCAAGTTAAACATTTGGTTTGAAACTAGTTTATAGTTATAGGTTCCTTGGTGTAAGCAGTTGTTTCACCAACTGGTATCTTATTGGTTTAACATAAGTATCATATTGTTTCAAAACTGGTGTTGTCCAAATCAAAGTTGACCTTTACCTTATATCTAATGCATGTTGCATAGAGCTAATGTTCCAAATGGTATCATACCGGTATATAAAACACTGGTATCATATGGCCACCCTAAGTTCTCCTTTCGGTCTTTACCCGCCGATATCATACCAATGCTCAACCGATATAATACCGATTAGAAAATTTTCTAAATACAAAGTACATTAGAGGAGACCATGCTCTTAAGCCAGTATGATAGCAGTGTTTAACCGAAAGCTGATCTTTTCCCTATCAGTAGTGTTAGTTGTATACAAATATCATTCCTGTGAGATCCCTGTTCCCACCGAGCAACGGATTCGGGGTACTAGCAGCGGAAGTAGCACTTCTCGCGCGGGACAGGGGTCCCACACTCGGGGCCTCGCCCACGGATATCCGGACAAGAGACTAATCCGTCGGTTTGTCCAAAACCGAAACCGGAAAAACTTCCTTTACCCGGAAAGCACGGGCGATTCCACCACGATAACTCTTTACTCTAACGTAGTCAAGATCATTACTGATCAAACTGATCTGACTGCACCTTTAACGGTACTTGGTCAAATCAAGGAAGAACTTGCACTTGGATCATTGGGATCAACGCTTTTTTCCCCATCAAGAGGCACAGCCGTTGATTCCTATCCATAGAACAATTTCTATCCGGGATTTACTTCATCTATCGTAATAATAGAAATTAAATCTCGATTTACGGATCCATCAGTCCAGCCTAACCCCATCCGATCCCATGGGTTAGCCAACCGCCCAACCACTGTAGTGATGGGATCCAATTTGGAATTTGGTTAGATTTTGTCCCGGGTACCAAGGAAAAGAGTTCCAAGGCCCCCTAGCCGGAAGTTCATGCAAACATAAAATTAGGCACACCACTTACACACCCAATATGAAATTGCCTTTTTCTTAGCATCAGCTAACTTTAAAACAATCCTTTAATGAAACCATAGTTCACAGTCTTCCAAATTATCCGATTGATTCTCAAATTTTTCATCATTCCTTCATCAGAGTATCTATGGCATCATTGGCAACTAGAACGCTCACCACCTGACCACTCAGGGACCGTTTCTATAGTTCCTAGCCCATAATACTCGGCAATATAATCACTTATCAAGATGGACTCTCGTTGAAGATCAGCAAGATCAACCAACAGATCCATATAAAAGAGCCATGGACTCATCCGTTGAGGACCAGCAAGGTCAGTCAACCAGATCCATGCTCGGTTTCACAAAACAACTCTTACTCCTTGTTCCAATATCTTCCTCGACGCACGCGTGGGTATCCTAGGCGACCCAGAGCCCGAGCACCGTATGGTCAGCACTCTCTAGGATCCTTCGCAGGTGACCTAGCGCTTCACTCATAGGCCGCTTCCTTGGTCCCTCATCCACCGTACCGGAAGCTCACCATTTTAATCGAACCGAGGCTGGTCAAGACCTCGGTCGACCTTGCTACGCGAGACGTCCTCCATTGACTCTCCATCAGCAGTTGCAACTTTATCAGTTAGGTCTCCACGACCTTAATCACAAGACGGTCAAAATGCTTCCCCAGCATTCTTGACATAAAACATCCATTTACAAACAGCATTTACAAACAGTTTACAAATACAGTTTCTATATTAACTCTCATTTTTCCACATTGTCCCTCATTAATCCACATTACTTATTCCACATTCCATGTATATGTGTACTCATCCAATCACCTCCTTTTTCCATCTCTTCACTTCAGATTCCTTCACATCACATATCATATATTCACATCCATATCCACATCCATACATCCACATCCACATCCACATTCACATCCATACATCCACATCTACATGCTTATCTCCATTTTCACATCCTCATTTATACATCCACATCCCATATCCACATTCATACATACACATCCATATCCACATCCACATCCACATCCACATTCACATCCATGCATCCACATCTACATGCTTACCTCCATTTTCACATCCTCATTTATACATCCACATCCCATATCCACATTCATACATACACATCCATACATCCACATCCACATCCACATACATACATACATCCACATCCACATTCCACATTCACATTTATACATCCACATCTACATTCACATTCACATACATCCACATCCACATTCCCATACATCCACATCTATACATCCACATTCCACATTCACATCTACATTCACATTCACATACATCCACATCTACATTCACATTCACATACATCCACATCCCCATTCCCATTCACATCTATACATCCACATCTACATCCACATACATACATACATCCACATCTATACATCCACATTCCACATTCACATCTACATTCACATTCACATACATCCACATCTACATTCACATTCACATACATCCACATCCCCATTCTCATTCACATCTATACATCCACATCTACATCCACATACATACATACATCCACATCTATACATCCACATTCCACATTCACATCTACATTCACATTCACATACATCCACATCTACATTCACATTCACATACATCCACATCCCCATTCTCATTCACATCTATACATCCACATCTACATCCACATACATACATACATCCACATTCACATTCCACATTCACATTCCACATTCACATCTATACATCCACATCTACATCCACATTCACATACATCCACATCCACATTTCCATTCACATCTATACATCCACATCCATTCACATCTATACATCCACATCTACATCCACATTTACATTTATGCATATACATCTTCATGCATATATCCATTTTCATGTTCATACATCTACACTCCCATCTCCATATCCACACATCCACATACATACATCCATTTTCACTTTCCCATTTATATAACCCCATATACCTTCACATCTAATCTTTTACATCACATCCATTCTCGCCCTATCACAACCCATATACATCAACCCATATACATCTTATCCTATCACATACACTTCTTACCTCATCCCCCCATACACATCTTAATTCATCTTATCACATCCTAACTTATTTCATAAGCATCTTATCACCTCTTATCACACCTCTTATCACATCCTATCACTTTCCATACGCATCTTATCAATTCTTATCACATCTCATACACCTCTTATCACATCTTATCACATCTCATATCTTTTTTTTTTTTAAAGAGAATTCTTTTATTTGATATAAGATTTCTCTACACATTTATTTATACATAAATTCCACTTAAGGAGACTAACACTTTCGAAATTAAAATCAATCTTTTATGCATCTTCTTATGCATGATTTCAATTTGGTAGGGAATTATACTTTTAGAATAAAAGAATTTCTCTTATGCATCTAAGTTAAGCATAAAATCCATTTATGAGGAAAATCATACTTTTAGTATAAAAAGAATATCTTTTATGCATACCTATATGCATGAAATCCAATATGATAAAAGTAACACCTTTGATATAAAAATTTTTCCTTTATGCATACTTCTATGCATGAAAATTAAAAATGATAAAAGTAACACTTTTGATATAAAAATTTTCCTTTATGCATACTTCTATGCATGAAAATTAAAAATGATAAAAGTAACACTTTTGATATAAAAATTTTCCTTTATGCATACTTCTATGCATGAAAATTAAAAATGATAAAAGTAACACTTTTGATATAAAAATTTTCCTTTATGCATACTTCTATGCATGAAAATTAAAAATGATAAAAGTAACACTTTTGATATAAAAATTTTCCTTTATGCATACTTCTATGCATGAAAATTAAAAATGATAAAAGTAACACTTTTGATATAAAAATTTTCTAAAAATAATAAAAGTAACACTTTTGATATAAAAATTTTTCCTTTATGCATACTTCTATGCATGAAATAAAAATGGTAAAAATAACACTTTTGATATAAAAATTTATCCATTATGCATACTTCTATGCATGAAATAAAAATGGTAAAAATAACACTTTTGATATAAAAATTTATCCATTATGCCTAGCATTAAAATTCAATTTCTCCATGATTGTAATGAAATTCTTTCAATTAATCTAGGATGATAATTCCTAGAATATGGTAGGAAGTCCTCTTTTTATGCTTTGAATGAGATTATTTTATGCATAATTTTTATAAAAATTTTGCCATAGCTCCGCTGCTATGACTGATAAATCTCAATTTTTCTAAGGGATAATGCTTATCATTAAGAAAATAATTAAAATAATCTCTAATTGGATTATCAATCCATAATGGATTGAATCATTAATATACATAAACTAAAAGCATAAGAAAAAGCCATTAATTTGGCCTCAAGCATAGCTTAATCTTGGGTTAAGGAAAAGCTTTATGAAAAGCTTGATTTGGATTGAGAATGGGTCATGAGTATGACCATTTCTTGAGTGAGAGAGAGAATTTACATAAGAATCATTAGAATTTAAACATAAATGAAAATTAACTTCAATAGCATTTATTAAATCATGTAACTCTTCACTACTATTCAAACTTCAATAGCATTTTAAAAAAAACCATACCAATTAAACTTCTCAAGCTTGAGAGGGGTTGAGAAGAGAGAAACATTGAGAAATTATAGAAAGATCAATATTCACTAATTACCTTACAACTTGCTTGATTCTTTGTTCACGGTAGAGGCCCCCAACCAATCAATTGGTTAAGTATGTTGATGGAGCCACTAATGGGGATTGAAGAAAGAGGGAAGCTCCAAAAACTAGTGAATTATTAAATGAATTCACAGTTCTTGGCTTAGGTGGAGTAGAGTAACGATGCATAAACACTATATATTTTTCAACAAGGGGGAGGCTTCTATTTATAGGAAAAATTGAGCTCCTAACCAAACAAATTGATTCTAGAATTTTCTAAATCAGTTTGGTCAATATTTGACCATTTTTAGGTCAGTTAAGCTAACTTTTTGGAACTAGACTTAAATGAGGAGAGAGGAGAGATGAAATATCTCATTTTTAATGAGTTTAAAACTCATTCAAGCATGTGAAATATGCACCTCCTTTAAAGAACTCCCCTTCCTTACATATGTCATACTTTTAATATTGCTCATAATTTTTTTACTAATAAACCTTGTACATTTTCAACTCTTCATCTTATGTGAAATATGCACCTCCTTTAAAGAACTCCCCTTCCTTACATATGTCATACTTTTAATATTGCTCATAATTTTTTTACTAATAAACCTTGTACATTTTCAACTCTTCATCTTATGTGAAATATGCACCTCCTTTAAAGAACTCCTCTTCCTTACATATGTCATACTTTTAATATTGCTCATAATTTTTTACTAATAAACCTTGTACATTTTCAACTCTTCATCTTATGTGAAATATGCACCTCCTTTAAAGAATTCCCCTTCCTTACATATGTCATATTTTTAATATTGCTCATAGTTTTTTACTAATAAACCTTGTACATTTTCAACTCTTCACCTCATGTGAGCATTTACTCATTTTTGGGTATTTTCTTTTTACAAGTTGGATTTATCTCCTCCCTACACATGGATTGATGCTATTGGTCCATAGGAACCTTAATTGGACCATAGTCTAAAGATTTCTGAAAATCTAGACCCTTAGGCTAAGGTTCTTTATAGCTATTTTCAATTAATTCCAATTGCACATTGGAAAATTCTTTTTGAATTTCTGTTTCAGGGGAACTCATCTGAATTAGAAGAGATATTTTTCTATCCAAAAATATTCAAAATCTGAATATTCTCTCTCTAGAATATTTTTCTCTCTCTAGGCTAAAACAGATAGAAACAAGGTCTTTATATTTCTGAAGAGGGATTGATTACAGGGAAAGATACTAGACATCAAAAAGGGGGTGGGGGAGGAATCTTACATTCTACCCCACTTAAAAAACGCGAGATGTCCTCATCTCGCAAACTGGGATAATTTCGCAAGATGCACGAATTATGAGACTTAGAGAAAAATTTAAATCAGGATTAACCACCAAGAAAAAGTCTCAAAGAGAGCAAGATTCAAGATAAGAACAAGATTTAAACTTTATTCATTCTCGGAACTTATACAGTAAAGATAGAGGAACTCTTTACACTTCCATAAGCCCGTCCATCATATGGTCACAAAAGCAGTCCTCACAAGCTGCACAAGTATAAGGTAACTCATCTATGGGAATGATTCTGTGGGTTATTGCTGCGCCTATCTCAGTGGTATGAGGTGTTCTAACAAAAGGACCTCTGAGAGGCAAGCCAAAAACGGGGTAAAGGCATATCTTCTCATGAGGAAGAAAACACGCCAGTAAGAAGACCCGCTCAGAAAACCCAAGATGTCTTGATCTCATGACGCAGTAGTATCGAGGACCCAAACCCAAGGCTTCGATAACCATGGCCAAGCGGACATTGTTACGAAAGTGCTGCTGACCCCAGGGTGTTACCCTAGTTATGTCTTGATAGGTCCGCCATTTGGTCTGCGCTACAGAAGTTCCCAAGTGAGGGAAAAGTGAGCGCTCATACTGTTCTATAAAATCCTTCTTCACAGACTCACTTGCGTCTTGAAGGTGAGGAATCATTATGGATAAAACTAATTCTTGTTGCCAAGCCATGAAGGAGATTAGGAAGAAAGGAGATCGATGGGAGTAAGATTACTGTGAGCGACAAGTAAAAGTTACGACTTATATAAAGGAAGGAGCTAGCGTAACTTAGAAGTCAACGGTAGCTTGCCACTGAAGTTTTACCGTCTTTCCATGATTTGGGTTTGGCACAATTTTCTATAGAAGGCATTAAGAACTTTGAGATGAGGAGATAAAAGAAGTTCGTAAGTTAAATCACCTACTTTCTTTGGTCCACAATATCTGGGAGATAACTTCTTATACTTCCCAAGAGATAAAGAACTTCTTTTGGGTCGTACTCGAGACCAAAACCTTGATATCCAAAACATCGATTCTCACTTCTGAACTCGTTGTTCTGAATCCTTAAAACAGGTGGGACTCTTGAGAAGTATTCAGGAAAAAGGTTCTTCCTTTTTTAAACAGAATCTTTCTTTTATTTTAGAGAGGGAATAATTATAAGATCAAAAAGGGAGATTCTTACTTCTGTATACCTCTAAGGCTGGGGGAGAATCTTACGTTCTACCCCACTTGAAAAGTGCGAGATGTCCTCATCTCATAAAGTAGAGGACAACTCTTTTTCTTAAGATCCAATTTTATTCTGGGGTTCTTTATATTCTAGTCAACCCAACAGAATACTGGGATAAATATCCCTTAGAACTCATCATTAAATAACAATTCATTCAGATCATATCATTCATATCTTTAACATGATAAAGGTTCATTAGATCGAAAAATTTCCTTCTGAGCATTCCTCCACGGGAATTTCAGTCAAGTAAGTTCTCAATTTGTCATCCCTTAACTTGATCTAACGGTCAAGTGTTAACAGTAGTACTTTGACAGCACAATCCACTAATCTCATAGTGATTTGTTGAAATCATTATCATCATTTATCATTACAGGGACTCGTCCCATTCATCCTCATTGCGGTTTTGCTCAAGTTATTATATTTCAACTAAATTTCAAAAATCATCATTTTTCAATCAGAATCCCAATCAATTCATCAGTTCCCAAACAGAATTAAAAATCATATCAACCACATTCAAATTCATCATCTGGATAGCATTAACGCTTATAATTTCAAGTCTTAGATTTACTCGTATATACTGTCAGTAAAGAGCTGCAGTTATACTCTCGGTATATACGGATAGTCACGGCCCTTGGAATTATAAGGTAAATACCATCATGTCTAGGCCTCAAGCAAGTCAGGGATTCTATATAATTGCGGTACTTCCATCTGAAGACCCAATTACCAAATTACGAATTTCAATTTGAATATCAAATTGTATGAATTATATCACACAATTACAACCTTTTTGTGTTTCTTGATAAATTTCTGACCTATTTGTCTTCTCAATTGATCTTTATTAACCAAATGCTCTGATACCAACTGTGAGGTCCCCCTGTTCCCACCGAGCAACGGATTCGGGGTACTAGCAGCGGAAGTAGCACTTCTCGCGCGGGACAGGGGTCCCACACTCGGGGCCTCGCCCACGGATATCCGGACAAGAGACTAATCCGTCGGTTTGTCCAAAACCGAAACCGGAAAAACTTCCTTTACCCGGAAAGCACGGGCGATTCCACCAGGATAACTCTTTACTCTAACGTAGTCAAGATCATTACTGATCAAACTGATCTGACTGCACCTTTAACGGTACTTGGTCAAATCAAGGAAGAACTTGCACTTGGATCATTGGGATCAACGCTTTTTTCCCCATCAAGAGGCACAGCCGTTGATTCCTATCCATAGAACAATTTCTATCCGGGATTTACTTCATCTATCGTAATAATAGAAATTAAATCTCGATTTACGGATCCATCAGTCCAGCCTAATCCCATCCGATCCCATGGGTTAGCCAACCGCCCAACCACTGTAGTGATGGGATCCAATTTGGAATTTGGTTAGATTTTGTCCCGGGTACCAAGGAAAAGAGTTCCAAGGCCCCCTAGCCGGAAGTTCATGCAAACATAAAATTAGGCACACCACTTACACACCCAATATGAAATTGCCTTTTTCTTAGCATCAGCTAACTTTAAAACAATCCTTTAATGAAACCATAGTACCACTGATCACAGTCTTCCAAATTATCCGATTGATTCTCAAATTTTTCATCATTCCTTCATCAGAGTATCTATGGCATCATTGGCAACTAGAACGCTCACCACCTGACCACTCAGGGGCCGTTTCTATAGTTCCTAGCCCATAATACTCGGCAATATAATCACTTATCAAGATGGACTCTCGTTGAAGATCAGCAAGATCAACCAACAGATCCATATAAAAGAGCCATGGACTCATCCGTTGAGGACCAGCAAGGTCAGTCAACCAGATCCATGCTCGGTTTCACAAAACAACTCTTACTCCTTGTTCCAATATCTTCCTCGACGCACGCGTGGGTATCCTAGGCGACCCAGAGCCCGAGCACCGTATGGTCAGCACCCTCTAGGATCCTTCGCAGGTGACCTAGCGCTTCACTCATAGGCCGCTTCCTTGGTCCCTCATCCACCGTACCGGAAGCTCACCATTTTAATCGAACCGAGGCTGGTCAAGACCTCGGTCGACCTTGCTACGCGAGACGTCCTCCATTGACTCTCCATCAGCAGTTGCAACTTTATCAGTTAGGTCTCCACGACCTTAATCACAAGACGGTCAAAATGCTTCCCCAGCATTCTTGACATAAAACATCCATTTACAAACAGCATTTACAAACAGTTTACAAATACAGTTTCTATATTAACTCTCATTTTTCCACATTGTCCCTCATTAATCCACATTACTTATTCCACATTCCATGTATATGTGTACTCATCCAATCACCTCCTTTTTCCATCTCTTCACTTCAGATTCCTTCACATCACATATCATATATTCACATCCATATCCACATCCATACATCCACATCCACATCCACATTCACATCCATACATCCACATCTACATGCTTATCTCCATTTTCACATCCTCATTTATACATCCACATCCCATATCCACATTCATACATACACATCCATATCCACATCCACATCCACATCCACATCCACATCCATGCATCCACATCTACATGCTTACCTCCATTTTCACATCCTCATTTATACATCCACATCCCATATCCACATTCATACATACACATCCATACATCCACATCCACATCCACATACATACATACATCCACATCCACATTCCACATTCACATTTATACATCCACATCTACATTCACATTCACATACATCCACATCCACATTCCCATACATCCACATCTATACATCCACATTCCACATTCACATCTACATTCACATTCACATACATCCACATCTACATTCACATTCACATACATCCACATCCCCATTCCCATTCACATCTATACATCCACATCTACATCCACATACATACATACATCCACATCTATACATCCACATTCCACATTCACATCTACATTCACATTCACATACATCCACATCTACATTCACATTCACATACATCCACATCCCCATTCTCATTCACATCTATACATCCACATCTACATCCACATACATACATACATCCACATCTATACATCCACATTCCACATTCACATCTACATTCACATTCACATACATCCACATCTACATTCACATTCACATACATCCACATCTCCATTCTCATTCACATCTATACATCCACATCTACATCCACATACATACATACATCCACATTCACATTCCACATTCACATTCCACATTCACATTCACATACATCCACATCTCCATTCTCATTCACATCTATACATCTACATCTACATCCACATACATACATACATCCACATTCACATTCCACATTCACATTCCACATTCACATCTATACATCCACATCTACATCCACATTCACATACATCCACATCCACATTTCCATTCACATCTATACATCCACATCCATTCACATCTATACATCCACATCTACATCCACATTTACATTTATGCATATACATCTTCATGCATATATCCATTTTCATGTTCATACATCTACACTCCCATCTCCATATCCACACATCCACATACATACATCCATTTTCACTTTCCCATTTATATAACCCCATATACCTTCACATCTAATCTTTTACATCACATCCATTCTCGCCCTATCACAACCCATATACATCAACCCATATACATCTTATCCTATCACATACACTTCTTACCTCATCCCCCCATACACATCTTAATTCATCTTATCACATCCTAACTTATTTCATAAGCATCTTATCACCTCTTATCACACCTCTTATCACATCCTATCACTTTCCATACGCATCTTATCAATTCTTATCACATCTCATACACCTCTTATCACATCTTATCACATCTCATATCTTTTTTTTTTTAAGAGAATTCTTTTATTTGATATAAGATTTCTCTACACATTTATTTATACATAAATTCCACTTAAGGAGACTAACACTTTCGAAATTAAAATCAATCTTTTATGCATCTTCTTATGCATGATTTCAATTTGGTAGGGAATTATACTTTTAGAATAAAAGAATTTCTCTTATGCATCTAAGTTAAGCATAAAATCCATTTATGAGGAAAATCATACTTTTAGTATAAAAAGAATATCTTTTATGCATACCTATATGCATGAAATCCAATATGATAAAAGTAACACCTTTGATATAAAAATTTTTCCTTTATGCATACTTCTATGCATGAAAATTAAAAATGATAAAAGTAACACTTTTGATATAAAAATTTTCCTTTATGCATACTTCTATGCATGAAAATTAAAAATGATAAAAGTAACACTTTTGATATAAAAATTTTCCTTTATGCATACTTCTATGCATGAAAATTAAAAATGATAAAAGTAACACTTTTGATATAAAAATTTTCCTTTATGCATACTTCTATGCATGAAAATTAAAAATGATAAAAGTAACACTTTTGATATAAAAATTTTCCTTTATGCATACTTCTATGCATGAAAATTAAAAATGATAAAAGTAACACTTTTGATATAAAAATTTTCTAAAAATAATAAAAGTAACACTTTTGATATAAAAATTTTTCCTTTATGCATACTTCTATGCATGAAATAAAAATGGTAAAAATAACACTTTTGATATAAAAATTTATCCATTATGCATACTTCTATGCATGAAATAAAAATGGTAAAAATAACACTTTTGATATAAAAATTTATCCATTATGCCTAGCATTAAAATTCAATTTCTCCATGATTGTAATGAAATTCTTTCAATTAATCTAGGATGATAATTCCTAGAATATGGTAGGAAGTCCTCTTTTTATGCTTTGAATGAGATTATTTTATGCATAATTTTTATAAAAATTTTGCCATAGCTCCGCTGCTATGACTGATAAATCTCAATTTTTCTAAGGGATAATGCTTATCATTAAGAAAATAATTAAAATAATCTCTAATTGGATTATCAATCCATAATGGATTGAATCATTAATATACATAAACTAAAAGCATAAGAAAAAGCCATTAATTTGGCCTCAAGCATAGCTTAATCTTGGGTTAAGGAAAAGCTTTATGAAAAGCTTGATTTGGATTGAGAATGGGTCATGAGTATGACCATTTCTTGAGTGAGAGAGAGAATTTACATAAGAATCATTAGAATTTAAACATAAATGAAAATTAACTTCAATAGCATTTATTAAATCATGTAACTCTTCACTACTATTCAAACTTCAATAGCATTTTAAAAAAAACCATACCAATTAAACTTCTCAAGCTTGAGAGGGGTTGAGAAGAGAGAAACATTGAGAAATTATAGAAAGATCAATATTCACTAATTATCTTACAACTTGCTTGATTCTTTGTTCACGGTAGAGGCCCCCAACCAATCAATTGGTTAAGTATGTTGATGGAGCCACTAATGGGGATTGAAGAAAGAGGGAAGCTCCAAAAACTAGTGAATTATTAAATGAATTCACAGTTCTTGGCTTAGGTGGAGTAGAGTAACGATGCATAAACACTATATATTTTTCAACAAGGGGGAGGCTTCTATTTATAGGAAAAATTGAGCTCCTAACCAAACAAATTGATTCTAGAATTTTCTAAATCAGTTTGGTCAATATTTGACCATTTTTAGGTCAGTTAAGCTAACTTTTTGGAACTAGACTTAAATGAGGAGAGAGGAGAGATGAAATATCTCAATTTTTATGAGTTTAAAACTCATTCAAGCATGTGAAATATGCACCTCCTTTAAAGAACTCCCCTTCCTTACATATGTCATACTTTTAATATTGCTCATAATTTTTTTACTAATAAACCTTGTACATTTTCAACTCTTCATCTTATGTGAAATATGCACCTCCTTTAAAGAACTCCCCTTCCTTACATATGTCATACTTTTAATATTGCTCATAATTTTTTTACTAATAAACCTTGTACATTTTCAACTCTTCATCTTATGTGAAATATGCACCTCCTTTAAAGAACTCCTCTTCCTTACATATGTCATACTTTTAATATTGCTCATAATTTTTTACTAATAAACCTTGTACATTTTCAACTCTTCATCTTATGTGAAATATGCACCTCCTTTAAAGAATTCCCCTTCCTTACATATGTCATATTTTTAATATTGCTCATAGTTTTTTACTAATAAACCTTGTACATTTTCAACTCTTCACCTCATGTGAGCATTTACTCATTTTTGGGTATTTTCTTTTTACAAGTTGGATTTATCTCCTCCCTACACATGGATTGATGCTATTGGTCCATAGGAACCTTAATTGGACCATAGTCTAAAGATTTCTGAAAATCTAGACCCTTAGGCTAAGGTTCTTTATAGCTATTTTCAATTAATTCCAATTGCACATTGGAAAATTCTTTTTGAATTTCTGTTTCAGGGGAACTCATCTGAATTAGAAGAGATATTTTTCTATCCAAAAATATTCAAAATCTGAATATTCTCTCTCTAGAATATTTTTCTCTCTCTAGGCTAAAACAGATAGAAACAAGGTCTTTATATTTCTGAAGAGGGATTGATTACAGGGAAAGATACTAGACATCAAAAAGGGGGTGGGGGAGGAATCTTACAATTCCACAACCGGTGTATCACAGTATGATAGCAGTGTTTAACATGATCAAATATAAGGAAACAATGCACAGACAAGGATGATAGAATCATAGAAGAGTAGTGAATTTGTCAGTTGTTTGTATACTAGTTGGAAACATCAAATCTATTATTGGCATCATCACAAAGCACACCAAATCAACACGGGTGTTGGAGCACTGGTTGTTGTTGTTACTTGACATTGATCGAGAAGGTGTGTCATATTCTTAGCATAAGATTTTCTACCAAGGCGAGCGACATACATCCTTTTTGTTGGGTGAAACACGATTATGGCTTAACCAAAAATTACAAACAAGATGTTTCATCTCATCACATTGATTATGCCTGCTTCTTGTATGGGCTTGCCAATGGCACAAGTACCCATAGTGCAATACGACGGTGTGACAACACTCGTGGCAGGAGCGTTGAAATTGCTTCTCTAGGAGTTGTAGAGCTTGGAGACCTCAAGGGTTACAAGTTCGGACATTGGAAGGATCCTCACGAAAGTTGCGGTTTGCCAGGTAATCTCTTGTTGGATGTGTTTCAAGGGAGGTTAGGATGAGCCATAACATTCATGGCGCCATTGCATCCCTTGGCTTTTTCCATCGTTTTTCCTCTAATCTATGCATTACCCATTGCCCATTATCTTGATTAATGGTTTCCCATAAAAAAGATGTGGATTTGATGGAGGTTTGTGTTATTTGGTGTAAAAAAGATGTGGATTTGATGGAGATTTGTGTGATTTGGTGTAAAATAGCTTGAACATAGTTTGTATTAGGTTTATTTTGCATCCATTACATCAAACAATGCAATAGAATGTAATTTTTAGTGAATGTTAGCTTTCTTTAGTGTTAAACATAGAACTAAAATCATTAATTCTAGCTTAATTGTGTGTTTTATGTTGAAATTGTTTGCATTAGAGTGTTAGAAAGCATTAGGAGTAGCTTAATCTTTTAAAATTTTTCTTAAAACCATAAAAAAAACCCTTGAATTCAACTAATTTCTCTTAATGGACTAGTTTTTGTCATTAAGGTTGATTAATCTTGTTCAAGAGATAAAAACTTTAGAAAACGTGTTAATTGGGGTCTAAATTGATCATGTAAGTAGTCGAAATTAGTATTTTTGAGTGTTTTGAGAGCATCTAGATGCATCAAAACACCTAATTACATCAATTTCTTCATCAATTGGAGGAATTTGACTCTCTTTACTTAATTTTTCCTTAAGAAGAGACCAAAATTAACAGGCATTCTAGATTAATTATTGAAGCTCATAGCTTAGCATTCCCTTGCTATATCCAATGATGTGCTCCATTGTGTGAATTAATTAGGAATTAGCTCTTAATTAGAGTCCTTGATTAGTGTAAAAGAGGGAAATATTAGTGAAAGTATTAATCTTTGAATAATTCTTAATCAATTTTTTATATAACTCATTAAGGCTAATGAGCATTCAATGAGTCGATGCTCATGAGTTGTCAAATTGTCCATGTTGGCGGGGGTCATTTATGAAGGGTCTAAGGGGTGTTATAAAAAAGTTTTTTTTAATTCCCACTTACCTTTCAGGAAAAATGCCAATATCTCCTTAATTTTAAATTCAAAAAATATCCCTCCCAAAGAAGGAAATTCGTATTTCCCACTAGACTCCAAAAAAAAAAATGGTTCACACTATGAACCATTTCATCAATTTCACGGCCTAAGGTTTCACACCCTAGGAGTCCACGCCAAAAAAAAGGACTTTGGAAAACACCCCTGTTTGGAGGCTCGTATCTCCTAAACTGTAAATCCGATGAAGGCGCTCTAGGGCTCATCGAAAAGCTAACATGGAGCTCTTCAACTTTGGTCTTGGTCATCGTTCGAAGTCAAAATCGATCATTTTGGCCTACGGCCAGCAGCCTCAAAAATTCGACCCAAAAATAGAGGCAAAAAACAACCCGAAAAGCACAAAAATCGTAAAAAACAGCACGAAAACGACTTCGCATCATATTTGGGCTACTTTTTGAGGGTCTAAATGATAAAATTACAAACGACTCAGGGAGACAAAGTTGTATACTCCAAAAATACTACAACTCTCTCATATAGAGTTTTTCAAAATTCCTTTTGCAACAACCTCAAAACATGTTGCGAAAAAGGAAAAAAATTCTTAGAATTTTTTTTCCATCTTGAGACAGTGATGGAAAATAGGTTTAAGGACCTCTTCTTCCATCTGGGAAGTTTTACTAGCCTGCACTTTTTTCAGAAAAATATCCCTAAGGTCGTTCACGTGCGTGTAGCGTCCGCTAATTAGGGCAAAAACAGACACTCGTTTGACCCAACAAAGAGTACGCCAGGCTTCTTGAGGTTGTAAAACGAGTTCTGAGAAAATATTAAAAGCATAAAAAAAATGTGTGCTTGCTCATTAAGGAGAAATTGATAGCATCAAACATAGCAACGATAGAGGGAATACGTGGGCTGACACCCTCATTGAACCCAATGGCTGACATCTTCAAGCCATTGAGATCTATGCCCCAGCTACAACTCCCAATACCATTTGCCATGCCAACAACAAGCGTGTCATCAGGTTTTACACCCCCTAACACTTCAATCCCACCGAGCTTTGGTCCTTTACCTAACCTTCCCACCAATCTTATAGGTACCAACCCTTTGCAACCCCTAGATGCGCACACCTTAGATATATTGACTAGTCTAGGAAGGGGGGTTTACCAAAGGACTGAGTGAGTCCCTCCCAACAAGAGCACTCACATATGGCCTCATTGTCTCATACAGAAATACGGCCGTACAGATTTCCACAATCATGGGCAAATACAACAGAATAACAAATCCTAATCAATTCATACAAATGTTTGAACAACGATGTGAAGGAACTCTATTCAATTAAGCGTAAACCAAACGAAACCATTAGAGACTTTATCCTTCGGATAAAAATCTTGGACTCACGATGTGAGTCATGGGAAAAATTAAATGAGATGTTTCATAATGGGCTTAAAGAATAACAGCTTACACAACTTGATCATTATATCCAACCCAGAAACATTCGATCAATGTTGTAAAGAAGTAGTACGTTTAGACGACAACATGCTGGAAGATGATCATGCTACAAGATGTTCCTCACCTAAACCAAGTAAATAAATGGCAAAAGAAAGATTGATCTCGTAATTGTCATTCCCCGAATTCTAGGCAGCCTTGATTAAAAGGTTTCAGTTGACATCTCTAAGAGAGGATGAGATCCTTCAAAATCTGCCATCCTTAATGTCTCTACAAGTGAGGAGTGAAATGCCTTGTGTTAAATGCAATCACTACCACCATCCCAATCCCATTGTGCATACAAGGCACCTGTTTTTCTATACTGCATATATTGTAAATCCTTTGATCATGATACTAAAAGGTTTCCCAATTCATCAACAATTGACTCTAAACCTCCATCTCTCGTGTACCAAATAGAAATAGTCCAAAGGGTAGAAACTACTCAGGAAGAAGTCAATCGAAAACTTTAGTGTTTGTATTATCGTGGACCTTAGAAAGTCGCAAACTGCATAGTTTGGAATACTTTCATGCCCATGGTCTTTGACACTTTGTAACCCATGTGTGAACGATGTGGCATTGATCACTTGTTCCAAGATTTCCTAAGATGAGTTACCTTGTCTCACAAAATACAACTCTTAACATCTTAAGTGTACAAAATGGGCAATTATCCATGGTAACCTTGAATGTGCTCACATGCTTTACAAGCCAAGACACAAAAAACGGTCAAAAAAATGCAAAAGACAATACCTCAACATTCTTGATAGGTCTCCCCACAACCTCATTCACAAGACGGTCAAAATGCTTCCCCAACATTCTTGACATAAAACAGTCATTTAAAAACAGATTTCACATACAAATACAGTTCTAACAATATTTCCATTTTTTCTCATCACTCCACATCCTTTCACATTAGTCCCCATCTTTTCTTATCTTCCCACAATTTTTTTTTCTTCATCGATCTCTATCACATCATATCATTCCCACATCAAATCACATCTAATCGCATCATCCACACATCAATCCACACCATCCATACATCCATTCACATCATCCACACCAATCCACATCATCCATACATCCATCCACATCAATCCACATTATCCACACATCCATCCACATCTTCCATACATCATCCACATCAATCCACACGTCAATCCACATCATCCATACATCCACCCACATCAATCCACATCAATCCACATCGTCAATACATCCATTCACATCAATTCACATTTCCCGCACATCAATCCATATCATCCATACATCCATCCACATCAATTCACATTATCCACTCATCCATCCACATCAATCCACACGTCAATCCACATTCATTTCATAAGTATTCCCATTCTCATTTAATCACATCTTTTTCTAACTCATCACTTATTTCCTCATTTATCCTCATCAGATCACATGTACTTGCATCTACCGATACATCTCATCACTTCACATACATTAACATCTATCCAGTTTACATTGAATCTGATCACATCCACCATTTCACATCACATCTCATTTATTCACATCCCGACTCACATGCTAACACATTCATTCACATCCCGACTCACATGCTAACACATTCATTCGCGTCCCTTATCGTTCATTCACATCCTGATTCAGATGTTATCACATTCATTCACGTCCCTTATCGTTCATTCACATCCCAATTCACATGTTATCACATTCATTCACATCCTATATCATTCCTTTACATCGTGATTCACATGACATCACATCTCATCTATTCGTTCACATTTATCCGATTCGCATCACATATCATCACATCTATTTACCTTTCATTCTCATCACTTCTATTCTCATCACATCCATCCATCCATTCTTTCCCATCTATCTGATTCGCATTACATCTCATCACATCTATTCACATCACATTCTTGTTACTCCTATTCTCATCGCATCTCATCACATTCTTGTTACTCCTATTCTCATCGCATCCATCCATCCATTCTTTCCCATCTATCTGATTCGCATTACATCTCATCACATCACATTCTCGTCACTCCTATTCTCATCGCATCCATCCATCCATTCATTCATTCTCATCACATCACATTCTCGTCACTCCTATTCTCATCGCATCCATCCATCCATCCATCCATCCATTCATTCCCATCTATTTGATTCGCATCACATATCATCACATCTATTTACCTCTCATTCTCATCACTTCTATTCTCATCACATCCATCCATCCATTCTTTCCCATCTATCTGATTCGCATTCCATCTCATCACATCTATTTACCTCTCATTCTCATCACTTCTATTCTCATCACATCCATCCATCCATTCATTCCCATCTATCTAATTCGCATCCCATCTCATCACATCTATTTACCTCTCATTCTCATCACTTCTATTCTCATCACATCCATCCCTCCATTCATTCCCATCTATCTGATTCACATCCCATCTCATCACATCTATTTACCTCTCATTCTCATCACTTCTATTCTCATCACATCCATCCATCCATTCATTCCCATCTATCGCATCCCATCTCATCACATCTATTTACCTCTCATTCTCATCACTTCTATTATCATCACATCCATCCTCTATTCATTCTCATCTATCTGATTCATATCACATCTTAGCACATCTATTTATAGAATGTAAGAGAATTCTTATTTTTTATATAAAGATTCTTTACGCATCTATTTATGCATAAGAACAACTTTAGTGGGAAATAACACTTTTATAAAAATCTGTTTATGCATCTATTTATGCATAAATTCAATTGTAAGGAGAATAACACTTTCAAAATAAAAATAAATCTTTTATGCATCTTTCTATATGCATAAATTCAATTTTAATGAGAATAACTCTTTTGAAATAAAAATAAATTTCTTTATGCATCTTTCTATGCATAAAATCAAAATAGATGAGAATAACTCTTTTGAAATAAAAATAAATTTCTTTATGCATCTTTCTATGCATAAAATCAAAATTGATGAGAATAACTCTTTTGAAATAAAAATAAATTTCTTTATGCATCTTTCTATGCATAAAATCAAAATTTGATGAAAGTAACGCTTTTATAAAAAAAAATCTTTTATGCATAAATTTGGTTTTAATGAAAGCAACACTTTCATAATAAAAAAATTCTTTTATGCATCTATTTATGCATAAGAATCAATTTGATGAAAGTAACACTTTTATAATCAAAATATTTCCAATATGCATCTTTCTATGCATAGAAATTAATTCTAATGAAAATAACACTTTTATTATAAAAATATTTCTAATATGCATTTTTCTATGCATAGAATAAAAATAACACTTTTAGAATACACAAGCGGTGGGGATTACTCTTTTTGAATAATAAAAGATAAAACTTATTTCAAAAAAATTAAGATAATTTTTCCATAACCTCCTTTGTATGGCTGACCATTTTTCAAATTTTTTCATTCTCAAGTTACTTAGAAATTATCCCAAATGGTTTAAAGCATTCCAAACTAATCAAATTTCACTTTTTAAAGAGAAACAATATGAAAAGTTTTATTTTAACAATTTGATTACACATCTAGGATAAAGATAGGCTGAATTCAAGAATGAAGAGAGGGTGAAAGCCTTTCCAACAAGGCATAGCATCATTTTTCATTTTAAAGAAAACAAAAATTAGAAAACCATTAAATGGAATAAAGAAAAGTAGGATTTCTAGCTTACAAGAATTTTTGTGAGCTTTCCTTTGGCTTGATGGTTTGAGGGATCTACTCTTGTTTGCAACAAGAGTGGCCACCAATTCTTTTGAAGAGAAAATGGTCAAAAACTAATGAATTATCAATAAATTCATTGTTTTTGGCTCTGGGAGGAGTAGAGTAACAGTGCATAAAACACTATTAACCATTTACAAAGGGGGAGGCTTCATTTATAGGAAAAAGTGAGCCTCTAACCAAGTAAACTGGTTCTAGAATTTTCAAGATCAGTTTGGTCAATTTTTGACCATTTTTTGGTCAGTTTAGCTTACTTTTTGGATCTAGTTGAAGCACGAGAGAGGATAGATGAAAATATCTCATTATTTGTGAGTTTAAAACTCAACCACACATGTGAAATAGGTGCCTCCTTCATGAGGGAAATTCTCCCACACTGAGGTGTCAAAAATACATCATTTGTTCTAAATATCTCTTCTTTTTTAACTAATAACCTTGTTCTTAGTCAACTCTTCATCTTATGTGAGTATTTACTCATTTTTGGGGGGATTTACTTTTATTCTTAAATTTATCTCCTCCCTACATTTGGATTAATCTAATTGGTCCATAGCAATCTTAATTCAAAAATTTTAAAAAATCTAGACCCTTAGGCTAAGGTCCTTTTTACCTGATTTTAATTTATTCCAATTGCACATTGGAAATTTCTTTTTGAATATCTATTTCAGGGGAAACCATTTTAGACACTAGTAGGATTTTTATATCCAAAAATATCTCAATTTTGAATTACCTCTCTCTAGGCCAAAACAAGGTAAAATAGGATCTTTCTTTTATTTCAAAGAGGGGAATAATTATAAGATCAGAAGGGGAGGTTTTTACACCTGCACACCTCAAAATCCGGAGGGAGGAATCTTACATCAAGAAGATTATTTTCTTCCAAGATAGTATTGAATACTTCCAAGGTAGGGCCACATTATTTTAGCCGAGGGAATCCAAGTTGATCCAAAGAAAAGCAAGAGTATCATAACTTGGCCTAGATCATGTGATATGCATGGAGTTACAATCATTTTTTTGGATTTATGTAGCTATTGTAGAGTAAGTTTATCTAGATTTTTTCTTACATTGCACATCCATTGATTGAACTCTTAAAAAAAGTAAGCATCTTTGAAGATTTGAAAGAAACTCATAATCATGCACCAGTGTTGCAAACAACTACTTGATTTTTGTAAGCCATTTTTCATAGTTCTAAAACTGATGATGCCAATGGTTATGCGAATGCCTTTTTTGGTTCTGATTATATTATTAATATTTGTGGGACTTTTTTTAAATTGTAGCATCATGAAGGTTTCAAGTGCCTTGTAACTATCTCAATAGTAATTTTTTTAAAAAGAATGAAATCACAATTTTGAGATTTTTTGCATGTTTGTATTCATGTCTTCTATATAGCAAATGCATATGGGAGGAGGAATTCTCATGATTTTCTAAAAATAGCCAAATCTACTTGAATAGGAAAACCATACCAATAAGGAGGGTGATATTGGGAATGCCCCAAAAAATGCCACATGACCCTCGATGAAGGTTTGTCTAGATGAGCTCCAAATTTCAAAACTTTAGCACAGGTGTTTATGACAATGTTTTTGCAACAAACAAAATGTTTGTGCATTAGCCCTTACCCATATGACAAGCTCGAAGGGGCGAGTGTAGTTTTAAGGAAAGAAAATATTTTAGGCCAATCAATGCAATGTTCATCAAAATGTCTTCTTTAGTGTACTTTTGCACTAGTTCTTCAAATGCAGGGGATTTGCATTTGATCCTCAACCCATACTATCTAAAATGGAGTACCTTCTTCCACTATTAAAATGGTCTAATTTGGCTTGCATGATGCCAAGGCTGGATACATGAGTACATGGCTCCCTACGTTTTGAGACTTTGTTGTAACAATTAACTATGACCACCTTGTATTGTGGATATCCAATTCAACACTTTTGGCGCTTAGAAGTTAGAAGGGAAGAAAATGGGAGTACTTACATGGATGGGGATTATGAAATTGCATGGTCATGGTCATGTGTACCTTGCCTATCAATCTATAATTACTCTAACTAAGTAAAAAGATATGTACTTAGGTCATGTGCATTCAATACATTGAGCTTTGCTTCTTTTTTTTGGGACCAATAATATTTATTTATATTAATTGTTCAAAATATAGCATACATCACCCCAAAGAATCAACTCTCTACTCTTTTTTAACCTCATTCATGATTTTACAAAGAAATTACCATCTTTCATCTTCACACAAGAAACATTTAGCTTTGCTTTAGAAGATTAACACTCGATATTACCATGACATGAATATCTTCTTCATAGTCCTCAAAGGTGTTGAATATAGTCCTCAAAGGTGTGGCATATATTCTTGCATGTAATGTACTAAAAAGTTAATATCTTCTTCTCGTAATCCTCGAAGGTGGTGCATATATTCTTAAATGTAATATACTAAAAATTAACTCGACTCTAGTTTTTTGCGAGCTAAATTAGCCTCTCTCTCTCTCTCTCTCTCTCTCTCTCTCTCTCTCTCTCCCTCTCTCCCTCTCCCTCTCTCTCTCTCTCTCTCTCTCTCTCTCTCTCTCTCTCTCTCTCTCTCTCTCTCTCTCCCTCTCTCCCTCTCCCTCTCTCTCTCTCTCTCTCTCTCTCTCTCTCTCTCTCTCCACTTTCCTATGAGCTAAGCTACAAAAATCCACCTCTTTTATTGATAAAGAGTGCTCTTTATTCGTAATACTTTGTGCAAGAACTGATCACCTCTTTGTTGATAGAGAGTGCTACATGTCCAAACTTCATTTTTTTCAACAAATAAGCATTATTAAAATAACATGCTTATTGAATTTTGTTTTAGTAGAAACAATATACTTACATTAATATAGAAATGTTAAACATGTCTCATAACTTGACTTCAATTTTTATAGGGAAAAGAAAGAGCAAAATATAGTTTGTTTGTTGGATTTTTAATGGTAAAATAGTACTATACCTAATTTTCATTTCAAATAGTAACATTATAAGTAAAGACTCAAATATATTACTATCAAATTCTTGAATGTAAATGTAAATTTACAGACATTATTTCATGAATGTAATGCAAGTAAATACTCAAATAAAAAACTATCAAAGTTAAATGTTTGAATGTAGATGTAAATTTATAGGCTTAAATAAGGTTTTTGTGTGTGTGTGTGTGTGTGTGTGTGTGTGCGTGCATGTGTGTGTGTGTAAGATAGAAATCCTTATCACTTAACAATTCTTTATTAAGGATATCTTGTAGCCTGATCTTGGCTAGTGTTCATTTAATTTAATTTAAGTCTTTCATGGTCTTGGCTAGTGTTCATTTAATTTAATCTAAGTCTTTCATGGTCTTGGCTAGTGTTCACTTAATTTAATCTAAGTCTTAAGTAACATATTGAACTTAGATCGCATGTAGACTTCAAAACTAACACACAATTGTGAACCTTATGAGTACCCAAATAAAAAAAAAGAGATCCTCACATTTTTCATTGCTTAAGTAACACACCATGGTCCTTAGATTTCCTAAATTTTATGCAAACAAGTTCCTTTTTAAAAGATATAAGAGAAAATTTCATGGGTTAAAACTTTTAATTAAATATTTAGAATGTTTAAAAAGAAAAAGTGAAAATTTTCATAAGAAAAACTTATGTAACTTCAATGTTGATCAAAGCCTTTGTTTGGAAAGCTAAAAAAAGAAAAGTGGTTAACTTCAGATCGAGATGATGCTAAAAGAAATGTTGTAGAAAATTAATCACACTTTTTGTTTATGTTTACTAGTCTCTAATTATTTAAATTTAGAAACCATCCTTGAGATAAAAATTCTACAAGCTAAAACTTTTCATGAGAGATTGAGTTCAAAAAGATCAAGAAGAATAAGTGAAGTACATTATAGGAGCTATCCAATGATCAATTAAACACCCTTGACACATAGTGGATTTACAAGGATTAGTGTTAGGCTTTAACTTAGTGGGTCAAGAGTCATCATCTTACAGGAGGAAGTAGTATTTTTGTCCTTTGTGGAATTCCCTCATCATTTGAACAATGTGTATTGATAATATCCAATTAACCCAACCTAAATCTTGTGTCTATAGCCTCTTTCCTCATTTTAGAGGAAACAAGGTTGGAAGGAACTGATGCCTCTAGTTCAGCACCACCAACTAAAGGAAAAAAAGAAAAAGAAGCAGGAAAAAAAATCCGAATCAGATCCAAATAAGACACCTTAGGAGATCAGAGCTAGGAGTCGGATGCCGAAAAAGCCCCAGAAGAAGAAAGGTGGTAAGAAGGCACTAAATGTTTAGGAATAACTAAAAGCCACCCTGGCCAAGATTTTTGGAGGACACGTAGGATCTGCTTAGACACCGGACGTCTGGTGCACAAGGTATAACAATCAAGATCACATGAAGGAGGAGTGCGAGGAGTTGAAGAACACACATCACATATGCACTATCTACAAAAGGAATAATCACACCGCAAAGATGTGTTTTTTCAATACTCCAAACAGGAATTTGAGAGTGACGGAAAGGTAGCAGCAACAGCAAGCCCAAGCTGTCAACCAAGTTTCCATAGGACCTCAAATCAACATACCTTATAGAAGAGGAGGTGGAAGGCTTGGGCCAAAAGGAGCTTGCTTCTACTGCTACAATGGTCTAGGGCATAGACAAAATGACTACCCCATATTTTAGCACCATCATCAGGAGGAACTATAAGAGGCAAGGCTGTAAAGGGAGGCAAACCGAGCAAGAGTTGATGCAACTATGAACATGGTAAAAGTGGACCATCGGGTAGGTAAAGAACAAGAAAAGCCACCAAAGGTGATGGCTTGATAAGATCACATCTTGTCAAGATGCTGACAGGTATAAATTCCAAGACGGAACAGAAACAGAAGCCAGAATAGCGGGCAGGGCAATAGAGAGTCCATGAGCAAGTCACCAAGTTGGTGCAGAGAGTGCACAAGGGATGATGCGGACAATGCAAGAAGTCCTGCTCCTGAGAGAGCATTCTGAGGAGAATCCAGACAAGACAAAACTAGTCAAGAAAAGGGAAGAAACTACAGCAAGAAATAGAGACGGTGTGCAAAGGTATATCAACTAAAGAAAGGATATTGAAGTGCCAACTGGAGCCAATTTACAGCCCAAAGTAGCGAAAGTGTCGCAAGAAAGGAAATGGAAGGAAATTCGGAAGGAATATGGATAGGAAAACTGACAAGGGAAAGTACAGAAAAGGAAACATAAGCAAGGAGGAAGAACGAAGAATGTAAAAATTCCAAGGTATGCCCACTAACAAGGAGAAAAGTAGCAACTTCGTGAAGGAATATGACCTATGGGAGGGTCTCAACAAGATGAAACTAAACATCACACTGGACCAAATACTCAATCTAGTTCCCAATTACATGCAAAAGATGCTTCAGGCGCCATGGTACCAAATGAGAAACTAGTGAAAATGCCTTTGTAGGAACCAAAAAATCTGGTAGAGCAGAATGCACAAATGTGGAAACAATCAAGGACAGTGACACACCCATTCCAAAAATGACCATTAAGATCAGAGGGCAGAAAGTGGTAAGGGTCATTCTAGATGGAGGATTAGGAGTGGACATAATATCAGATAGCCTGGAAAAAATCTAGGTATCACATACATGCTCCATTCTTGATGTGCATCGGACTACAGAAGAGTCCGACCACCATTGGAATAATCAAGGGAGAACAAATAGAAGTGGCAGGATGCATGTTCACGCCATGTTCATAGTCCTCAAAATGACTAAGATAGCGGGTGCCTATCCCATGCTCTCGAGAATACCATGGCTCAAAAGTGGAAGAATCAAGCACATCTAGGATACAGACAAGATCACAATCTGGAGGGGAAAAAACAAGGTCTACATTTGGTCTCACGGGAAAAAACAAGCTGAATCTGGCCAGCTGACCGTTGCATGTAGATGATCTAAATTACTTGGAAGGGGTAGAAGAAGAAGAAGAAGAGCAGATCATGAAAGAAAATCCAGCTTTGCTATACCTATTTGAGGTGGATATAGAAAGGATTGTACAGAGATACGATCCAGAAGTCCTGGTGGCTCACCTTGAAATGATACTAAATAAAGCAAGTGCAAAAGAAGATGAGAAAGACACTCAAGATAGTGTGGAAGAATTGCAGGCTTAACAAAAAAAGGTTTTGATGGCTCTCAAACAGGAGGAATCCCAACTTAGGAAGCCAAACATCAGCCCAGCATAGGAAGCGAAACATAAGAGTCTAGGAAGACGAGCTTGAAGAAGTGAACTTGGGAGATGACAAACAGCCCAAAACTGTCATAGTCAGTGTGCTAAACTGAATCAAGAATTCAGAGGAAGACTCCAAGAACTACTCAAATCTTACAAAGATGTGTTCGCAAGCGGGTGGTTGCAGGATTAGGGTGCCCAGTTTTGTCCACTCAGGCACTTGTAAAGAGTAAAAAAATAGGCATTTGTTTACCTTTAGTGGGTGGCCAATGTCTCCTAGCCAACGAAAGAGTTTCCTTTCAAGTTATTTTGTTGCAACATAACATGTAAAGTTGGGAATATAGTTGCATAATCTTATTAAACATTAGATAGTCGAAAGTCCTCATTTCCTTAGGTACAAAGTCAATGTATACACCTTGTTCGAAATTTGGACTGATTCCATAAAATGCTAATATCTTTTACATATAAACTCATATGATATTCCCACTTTGGACCTTATATCTTCACATAATATAGAACTTAACTTGATTTTTTGAGAAAATTGTAAGCTATTTGTCTATTCTCTTTAAATATTTCAAGGTCTTTAAAGTGTTATAATATATGCCACTTTTTGCACCCACAATAACTACAACTTAAAATTCTCAATCTAGATCAAAAGAGTGGTAGATGGTGAGACATTAGTAGAATATGGTGGTTAGTCAAAATTGCAAATCCAATGGTTGGATTTTTAATGATCTCTTTTCAAAAATCTTCTAGGCTATCATAAGGCCTACAAATATTAATAATATAATTAGTAAAATTATATTTGTGATGTAAATCATCTAGAGACTAATGTACTTGTAATGGTGCATCTATGAAAAAAATTTGGATCACTCTAAGTTTGGAAAGATCAAATTTTTATTATTTCATCATATTTTTTTATTAATTAGACTAATTTATATTAATTTAATTTATATTGGGTTAATTTGAGTGCATTTGTATTTTCTATTAGTTGCCTAATATCATTTGAAGTACCTTGCTCCCCCAAATTTGCTCTCCAAGAATTGTCTCAATCCAACATAAACTGGACACCCTGATCTTGCAACAACACTCTCCTGGAACTACTCCAACATGAAGGGGATTGATCCTAGATTCTACCAACACAAGATCAACCTAAAAGAGGATGTAATTCCTATTAGGCAGAGCAAATATAGAATGAATCTCAACTACACCAAACAGGTGAAGGAGGAGATTGATAAGCTGCTGAGAGAGGTTCATCTATCCGGAATAGGGTAGAATGGCTTTCACCAATAGTCATTGTCCCAAAGAAGAATGAGAAGCTAAGGGTATACACTATCACAAGATGAATACTTCCACCATAACAGATCCGTTCTCTCTACCATTCATAGACTCCCTGCTGGACATCGGTAGCAAGTATGGATGGCCTCGGAGGATAAAGAGAAAATAGTCTTCATGATAGAATGGGGGGCTTTGCCTCTAATGTAATTACTTTTGGGTTGAAAAATTCTCCAGCCAAATTCCAAAGGATGGTTTAAGAGAATATACTATCAATATTTAACCACCTTAATGAGGGTGTTCGTGGATGATTTTAGTGTGTTTGGAAAGAAAGAAGCCACATAACACACCTCACCATCTGCCTGGAGAATTGTAGGAAAGCCTAATAATCTATCCAAGTGCGCCTTTGCACAAGTGGATCCCTCTTAGGGTACATAGTATCTATAAAAGGGCTAGCAGTAGATCTGGCCAAGGTCGCAATTATTGTAAACCTCCAGCCATTCAAGAATGCCAAAGAACTTGCCAAATTCCTAGGACTAATCAAGTGACATAGTAGATTCATGAAGTTCCTAGCAAATGTGGTAGTACCTCTATACAATTTGGTTGTGAAAGATGCATTATTGAGCCTTAATCTATCCAAGTGCGCCTTTGCACAAGTGGATCCCTCTTAGGGTACATAGTATCTACAAAAGGGCTAGCAGTAGATCTAGCCAAGGTCGCAATTATTGTAAACTTGCAGCCATCCAAGAATGCCAAAGAACTTGCCAAATTCCTAGGACTATTGCCGAATTCCTAGGACTAATCAAGTGGCATAGTAGATTCATGAAGTTCCTAGCAAATGTGGCAGTACCTCTGTACAATTTGATGGTGAAAGATGTAGAATATGTCTGGTCAAGATCCTGATCAAGAGGCATTCTGGAATCTCAAGTGGATACTATCATCAGCACCCATTCTCCAACAGCCAAACTATGATCTGGTATTTCATGTGTTTGTTAATGCCTCTGATTTTTCCCTTGGTAGTGCTCAGATGCAAGAAGCACAAGAAGGCTAGTTCAGACCAGTTTACTACACAAGCAGGAAGGTGTCCAAGCTTGAAAAGAACTACTCCACCAAAAAAAAGGAGTCATTGGGGATGATCTAATAAATCAAGAAGTTCAAGCACTATTTGTTGGGAAAGGTGTTTAAATTTAATGTAGATTACATAGCACTCTTGTACCTGGTGAACAAACCAGACCTCTTGGTAAGAAAATCAACCAATTGGATGCTTTTGTTTTACAAGAGTTTGAGTTCACTGTAAGACACACCCCCAGAGACAAGCATGTAATAGTAGATTTCTTGTCCAGATTAGAGTCTCGAGAATATTCAGAGGGGTTAAGAGATGACTTCCCAAATGCATAGATCTTTCTTATAGACGAAAAAAAAACCAAGTGGTATGATGAGATGTTGCAATTGCTATTAGACTTGTCCTTTCCGGAGTACACATCCAGAGATTAGAGGAAAAAGCTGACTATCCGAAGCAAGTTGTTCATGGTGCTAGAAGGACAACTCTATAAGATGTGCACTGATCAAATACTGAGAAGATACATCCCCAAACATGAACAATAGGGTGTGCTAGTAGATGTGCACTAAGGAATAAGTTGAGGAAGCTTTTTTGGATAAGTCATAGGGCAGAAAGTAGTCCAGGAAGGATGGTGGTGGCCAATTGCACTAAATGACACGCACAAGTTTGCAAAGTATTGTGATATGTGCCAATAGCTGGGGCAATTAAATGATGCAGACAGAATGCCTCACAACCAATATTCCCAATAAAGCCATTCCAGAAGTGGGGTCTGGACTTTGTCGGCCCATTCAAACCAGTGGCTTAGCAAACAATAAATAAATACATTCTGGTGGTGGCTACGGATCACTGCACAAAATGGGTAGACACCAAGTCCCTAAGAGATTGTAAGGCATCCTTAGTAGCAATTTTCCTTTACAAAACTATCATGACAAGATTCGGATGCCCAATAGAGATAGTCAGTGCATGCGATCAAGGGAGCCACTTTCTCCATGAAGTGATCAAGAAGCTAACAAAGCGACATATGATAATACATTCAAAGTCAATATTCTACTATCTGCAAGAAAATGGGCAAGAAGAATCCACCACTAAAATCCTGAAGGGAATCCTAGTCACGACAGTGAATAAGAAGAGGTCCGACAGGGACACAAATCTGCACTTAGCATTATGGGCATTCCGAATAGCTTGCAAGAATGCAACAAGACTTATGCCTTTCAACATCATGGTGTATGGACTAGAAATAGTAGTGCCGATGGAGTTCCTTACAGAGAGCCTCAGGATATTAGTAACAAAAAGGCTCTCTCCAGAAGAATCATAGGTGCACATGATTGAGGAACTTCTTAAACTGGATGAAAGGAGACTTCATAGTGCATGGATAGCCAAAATTGTACAGAAGAGGAGAAAGTTGCAGGTGGACATAAACAAGAAATTCAATATCTTTGAAGAAGGAGAAGAAGTCTTGCTTTTCTCATCAACCTTGGGACTCCACCCAGGAAAATTGAAAATGAGATGGATAGGCCCATTCGCAGTTGATAAAAAAATGGGTACATGAACCTTTGAGCTAGAAAGTCTAGATGGAGAAAGGATAAGGAAACTGATGAATGGGTATAGGCTGAAGCCTTATTATGGAAGAATGCCAGAACAAGAAGGAAAAGTGTATCTAGAAGGAAAAGTATGTTCAGATCTAGATCCGCAGAATGTTTAACAAGAAAAATGCGAGTCCCAGTCAGGAGTCGGAGAATGTCCAACAAGGAGAATCCAAGTCCACTCAGGATCAAAAATCAAGACAAGATTCTTGAGAAAATAAAAATAGAAAAGAAATAAATCCAAACTTAGGCATTACATATGTAAATATGATTAATGTGTGAACCGAGATCGAGGAGCCAACTGGCAGTAGTGTGGAGTTGGCCGAAAAATTGAGGTTGCCATCTCGAAGAAAGGTGCATGGATGGAAAGGGAAACGTGTCGCATCACCATCACCTATTCTTAGCCCCAGCCATTAATGACCTTGTAAATGGTACAACAAGCACTCATGATCAGATTTTGAAAGGGATTTGGGGAAATGAAGGAGATGTTGAGTAATCATGGTTGTACCTAGGGGAGGTGTGCATCATGACAACGGCTCGATACCTTTCCATTGAAGGCACTCTTGGTTAGATTTTGAAAGGGATATGGGTAAATCATGGAGATGTTGAGCGATTATGGCCATACCTAGAGGAGGTGTTCATCACGGCAATGGTTGGATACCTTTTCATTGAAGGCCTAATTCACAAGTCACTTTTGTTTAAAAATTCCTTGCTACCCTACACGCTAAACTCTCTTGCTGTGCTAAACTCTGTTTTCACCCCCGCCTTCTATCCCTGAATCCTAGCACACTCGAAGCCATAAAATGGTAGAATTCGAGTACCTCTCATCCACCTTATACAAGGAGGCGGATAAGCATGCCCAGCAGCTAGAAAAGATGGGATTAAAGAATTTTTGGAGCTACTCTGGGAGGAGCTTCAACATAACTTCAAGGCTGCGGAGCAGTTGGAGTAGCTGAAGAAGTTGAACATCATCACGATCCTATCAGGTGAGAAGAGAGTGTTCAACACTTTGTATGTCATCGTGGTATTCAAATTACCGGGTGAGGGGAGGATAAGATCACACCAGCCTGCCAATCAATGGTGGAGGACCTAATTACGGAGTTCAGTCTGTTGGAGGGCAAGGCCAAGGAGTCTAAGATCATGGGCATGGTAGACGAAGATCGACAAAAGCAAGAGTTTTGTGGTGGAGATCATCAATCTCACCCTCAAACCATATTGCATGTCGAGGACGGCCTTCGGGATGGTGAAGGCCATGGAAGATGGAACAAAGCCTTAGCATGGGAAGAGGTCGTGTATCACAACCTGAAGGACCAGATAGAGAAGATCAACCACCCAAATAGGAAAACAAAATTGTCACATATCTAACAACCCTATTTAAGGCATAAGAAGGACCCAAAAAAGGTAAGGAGGAAGGCCACAAAGAGGATGCAGGGAAACAAGAGGATTCATGTCACGGGGAGGATGCAGGTCCAAAAGAAGATGTAGCTAAGAATCCCAAGGAACAGGAAAGTTCTAGACAAGGAAAAGACCAGGCGATGGGGAAGAAGATGGTTTTTTAATTTGGCAAGAAGAGGACGAGCAAGAAGGGAGGATTTCCAAGGAAGGTACCAATGTGACAATAGAAGCAAAGGGTAGCACGGAAGCTTAAGGAGAACTTTGCTAACATTGGCAAGTCTATCCTCTCACAAAATCTAGAGCAAAAGCAGCAGGAGGCTACAATCACTTCAAGCTTGCAGCTTGCACAAGCATAGTTTAATCTCTTTACACAACCAGTTCTATAAATTTTCCAGATTTCATTGGGGGTGTAGGGAGCTCGCAAAAATTACCTCCAACATTGCATGACAAAGATGGCTCGGAGGAAATGACTAAACCTGCAGGCAACAGTCAAAGAAAAGGATACTGTCATCTAGATGGTAAGGAGCCAACAGAAACCCCTACAAGAAAAGCTCCAACAGAAGGATGGAAGCGGTCCACCTAGATAAAATGCAAAAGCAAATTGAGGAGCTCCAAAAGGCCAATGGAGAGATTCAAAGGGAAATGGAGAATATGAAGGAGGTAATGGCTTGGAAGGAACAAATGGATGTGCAACTACAAGAAAAATTGGACAAGGCCAAGGAAAGCGACACAAGCTTTAATGAAGGGGTAAGCTGCTCTGATCAGAGAGGAGCACCTCAAAGTCATAAAGGAAGTGCAAGTGAGGGTTGACAAAGACAAGATACAATTGGTCAAGGCAAAAGCTAGGCTGGAGGTCTTGTGGATGTAGAGGAATTTTTGAAGGTCTACAAGCTTGAGGTGGAAAAGATGGATCAATGGAAAGGGCACGCAATCGAGGAGGTGTGAGGACAATATCTAAACAAATTCATTGCCATAATGCAAGCCCCCACACCTTCTTGCAAACAAATCGTTCCCTACCATTCACAAGATCAAAACCTAGAGAGAGGATCCAAAAATCTGAATCTAGCTCAGCTACTAATAGGCTTAGAACTGAAAAAAGTCGTGGAAGCATCTACATTTAGCCCCATGGAAGCAGCTGTACCCAGCCCCATGGAAGTAGCTGCACCCAACCAAATGGGAGCAGCTACACCCAACCAAATGGGAGCAGCTACACCCAGCCCTGTGGAAGCACCTGCACCTAGCCAAGTGGAATCAGCTACACCTAGCCAAGTGGGCAAGGAGGTTGACACCAGTGGTAGAGGTGCCAATAAGGAAAAAGAGATACAAATGGAAAATGAATTAGAAGTCTAGAAAAGGAGGTTCACCCTCTTGAAGGGAGAAGGAAAGAAGCCAGCCACACAACCGGAAGGTGTGAGACCCCTACCCCCTCCACGCATTGGAAACCGAGAAGTAGAAGTAGCAACCTCACGTGCGGGGCAGGGTTTCCCACTTGAGCCTCACCCATGAATGTCCGGACAAGAGACTAATCCCTCAGTTCTTCGAAAACCGAACCCGAAAAATAAGCGTCCCGCCCAAAAGCATAGACGATTCGTCCAGGATAATAATTCTAACGTAGTCAAAGGCCTTAACTTTCCTTTTTCATTCTGACCGAACCCGCGGGTCACATTTCTGGATCAAGGGAGCAACTTGCACTTGGATCATAGAGATCAATGCTTTTTTCCCCATCAAGAGGCACAACCGTTGATTCTTTTCCATAGAACAAGGATTATTCGTGATTTACTTCAACTATCATAACTTGAACATAATTGAATTTTAATTATAGGGATCCATCAGTCCAGCCTAACCCCATCCAGTCCCATAGGTTAAAATCAGCCGCCCAACCACTGTATTGATAGGATCCATTATGAAAATTTGGTTATGTTTTGTCCTGGGTACCAGGGAAAAGAGTTCCCAGGCCCCCTAGTCGGCACTCATGCAAAATACAATTAAGACACACCACTTACGCACCTAATATGAAATTGCCTTTTTCAGATTCAGTTGTCTTTAAAGAGAACTTGAAATGAAACCATAGTATTACTGATCATAATCCTTCCAAATATCCAGATCCGATTTCCAACTTTTTCCACTTTCCAACCATAAAATCCAATTTCAGCCATTCCTTAGTTTTCCTATAGCATCATCGGCAAACCAGAATGCACCACCTACTCACTAAGGGGCCTTTTCAATAGTTCCTAGCCCATAGTACCTAGGAGTTTAATCACATAAAAACCATATGGACTCTCAATTGGGGATCAGCAAGATCAACCAACAAGATCCATGTAAAAGAGCCATGAACTTATCCGTTGAAGACCAGTAAGGTCAATCAACTAGATCCATGCCCATGTTCAAAAAACAACTCCAACCCATTTTCTTTCCCAACGCACGTGTGGGTATCTTCGGCGACCCAGAGCCCGAGCATTGTATGGTTAGCACCCAAGCTGGTCAAGCTTGGCCAACGACCTTGCTACGCGAGATGTCCTTCATGACTCTCTGTCAGCTGTTGCAACTTTTTCACTTAGGTCCGCACGACCTCATTCACAAGATGGTCAAAATGCTTCCCTAGCATTCTTGACATAAAACAATCTTTTAAAAAATAGGTTTTATCTACAAATACAGTTCCAAACAGAATTCCCATCTTTTCAAATCATCCACATCCTTTCACATTATTCCTCATCATCTCTTGTCATTCCACATCATTTTTCTCATTGTCCCATTCCACATCATTTCTCATTATTCCATGTCATTTCTTATTATTCCATTCCACGTCATTTCTCATTATTCCATGTCATTTCTCATTATCCCATTCCACGTTATTTCTCATTATTCCATGTCATTTCTCATTATCCCACATTTTCTACATTGTCACATCCAATCACATCATTCCTATATCAACTCACATCTAATCACATCCTTTCCACATCAACTCACATCCAATTACATCATCCCACATCAACTCACATCTAATCCCATCATTCCTACATCCATTCCTACATCCATTCACATCACTCCTACATCCATTCACATCCATTCTCATCATTCCTACACCCATTCACATCCATTCATATCCATTCACATCATTCCTACATTCATTCACATCATTCCTACATTTATTCAAATCTATTCTCATCATTACTACACCCATTCATATCCAATCACATCCATTCAGATCATTCCTACATCCATTCACATCCATTCACATCCAATCACATCATATCACATCCGTTCACATCATTCATTCACATCCATTCACATTCATTCACATCTATTCACATCATATCACATCCATTTATATCCATTCACATCATTCATACATTCATTCGCATTCATTCACATCCATTCACAGTCATTCACATCTATTCACATCATATTACATCCATTCACATCCATTCACAGTCATTCACATCTATTCACATCATATTACATCCATTCACATCATTCTTACATCAAGTCACATTCATTCACATCCATTCACATTCATTCACATCCATTCACATTCATTCACATCTATTCACATCATATCACATCCATTTACATCCATTCACATCATTCTTACATTCATTCACATCCATTTACATCCATTCACATCATTCTTACATTCATTCACATCATTCACATACATTCACATCTATTCACATCATATTACATCCATTCACATCCATTCACATCCATTCACATTCATTCACATCATTTCACATTCTTTCTCTAATTTCTCAAAATAAACTATGCTCAATATTCTTCTTTTTGAATAAAAGATTCATGGGATTTACAAAATCAATTATACCCATATTTCCTCTTTTAGTATAAACACTAATCCATTTATCTAAATGAATCATTTCCATAATTATCATAAATTGAATGATTCTATAAAATTTTTGCATAATCTTTTTTTTATTTTTGGACTATTGAATAATTCTCAAAACTCCACTTTTAGCATAAACATATATATGCCTAGAATATGATAGGAACTCCTCTTCTTGCATTATTTAAAATTATGCATAAAAATAAGAATTATCTCTTTTCTGGGAAATTTAGCGAGAGCTTCGCTGCAATTACTAGAAATGTTCAAATTTTTTAATTGAATTGAAAACTTGTAATGAAAAAATGATAGTCCTCTTTTAAACTAAAATTGAATTATGCATACATAGCATAATTATAACCGTAATTATGATTAATTCTCTACATTAAACTAAAATAACTATTCCTTCTTTCTAAAAAGGTTAGCATAACTTTTTTCCAATTTAGGATGAGTTAATATGATTTTTCCATATCATAAACAAGTTTAACAGAATTAATCATCCTTTTTCCTAGATTAAAAATCATGAAAATAACTAATCTCTTTCTCTATCTTGTCAAGCTTAGAGTTTGGCTTAAGATAAAGAGATTATGAATAAGAATCATCCTTCTACCAATTAGGATCAAGCCATAATAATGACTAATCTTTTCAAAAGAGAGATTTTCTTAAAGAAAACATTAAGATTAAGCATAAAAATTAACATTAATCTAAATAGACATTATGAATCCTTGGAAAGCTTTATTTTAAGAAAAAGACATTGCTTAGAAAGCTTCTCAAGCTTTGGAGGGGTTGAGAAGAAGAAAATCATTGAGAGAATTGAAAAAAAAACATTAAAATAGGGTTTACCTTTGATTTGGGCTTGATTCTTTGGCTAGAAGTGAAGCCTCCAAGCAAGTCCTTGGCCACCAAGAGAGGGAGAGTAATCTCCAAGAGAGGATGGAGGGGAGAGAAGCTCCAAAGCTCTCAAGAGAAGAGGCAAATTAGAGGGATAATAGAAATATGCTAATTTAGAGATAATATTGGCATGGTATTGCTCCCATATCAAAATACAAAGGAATGAGAGTCTATTTATAGGTGAGGGAGGCCACTAGCCAAGTCCAATTGGGTTCTAGAGCCTTCCAAATTCAGTTTGACCGAATTCAGACAAGATTTGGATCAGTTTGGCTCCCTTTTTGATCCAGTTTACACCAAGAGAGAGGAGAGATGAAATATCTTAATTTTTTTGAATTAAAAAAGCCAAACAATGATGATGAAGAAGGCACCTAGCTCAAGTGAATTTCCCACCTTACTGAGGTGTCAAAAATGCATCATTTCACCTAAATATCTCATTTTTTTAAACTAATAAACCTTGTACTCAGTCAACTCTTCATCTAATGTGAGCATTTACTCACTTTTGGGCTATTTTTGTTTATTCATTGTATTTATCTTATCCCAACACTTAGATTAATCCTATTGGCCCTTTGGAACCTTATTTGGACCTTGATCCAAAAATTTCTGAAAATGTGGACCCTTAGGCTAAGGTCTCTTATACACATATTCAATTAATTCCTAATGCACATTGGAAAGTTCATTTTGAACTTCTATTTCATGGGAATTCATCGTAGACATTAGGAGAATTTTTGCATCCAAAATATCTCAATTTTGAATTATCTCTCTCTAGATATTTTCTCTCTCAAGGCCAAAATAGGGTAAAACAAGATGATTACAAGAAGATACTGAAGGGCGGTTCTTACACCTGTACATCTCAAAAGGTGGGGGGAGGAATCTTACATCCTACCCCAGTTAAAAAAACACGAGCTCATCTCGCCAGCTGGAGGATAATCTCTTAGTTCTCTTTCTTCTTCTATTACTTCCAACGTTACTGCCTTGGAAGTAGAAGGCCGATTTGGGAATATCTCTCTTTGACTTCCCCTATTCTGAGGGCAGAGGTCCTGCATTACTTTGCATTGAAGCTGAGGGTTGGTTAGGGGGTCTACCTCTAGGGTTTCCCTGATTTTCATGGGAATGACCTTGATTACTCTGGAAGGAAGGAGCTGGCATCTGGAATCTTGGTCCTTGACTTCCTTGTCTTGAAAACCTTGATCCAAAAGAAGTTTGGAAATCCATAATGCGATGTCCATATCTTTGGCAATTAAAGCATTTAACATCTTTGTTTGAGGGTGGAACTTCTGAAGTTGAATTCCAAGGGATTGTGTTCCGAGAAAAGACCTTTTTTCTATTATGGAACTTCCCATATCCTGAGTTTGACCTTGTTGTCACTTAGGAGGCGGAAAGTTGGAATCACCTTCTAGAGCTAGAAATCTTTTGAAAGATGATGGTGTTGGCTTCGGCGGAACCTTGACAACAAAGGCCTTGGCGAAATCCTTCGCCATCCGCACTGCTTTAGCCATGGAAACTAGCTTGGCATTCTTTACTAGCTTGGCATTCTTTACTGGAGTATCTAAGGGTTCGTTCATTCCCCGAGTGAACCTGGCCAGCATCTGTTCTTCATCCAATGGTGGCGAGTATTTGAGGAGGAGAGAGAATGCTTGGTGATACTCTTCAATAGTTCTGCTCCCCTGGGTTAATTCCAAGAATTCATTCATCTTACTCTCCAGGAATCCAAGAGGACAGAATCTCTTCCTTAGGTAAATCTTAAGATCGTTCCATGTCTTGGTGTTCCGATCCAGATGGTTTGTCTCGCAGTGGTTTCTCCATGCCACTTTGGCTGTTTCTACGATCTTCATCCTGGCAAGAGCCACCTTACTTTTTTCATTGTAGCCAGTAACATCGAAGTACTCTTCCATAGCTTCAATCCACTTCTCTACTGTTTCTCCCAAGTGCTCCCCTTCACCTTTGAAAGGTCCAGGCTGAGATTTATAAAGAGCTTTACGAACATCTGGGCCGAGCTCTTCCTCATCGCGTCGGGGGCTAACATCTCTACCATGATGACCTTGATCCATGATCCTATTAATACGAAAACTCCATGTTAAGTCCCTTTTTCCAACTTAACCAAGAGTACACTCAGGTGAAAAGATTACTTCAAATCTGAAAGGAATGAAACTCCCACATGCTTATAGAGTTTGGGTTAGTAATTAGCGCTCAGTGCAGATTCTACAAGTCTCTTGGTGCTTAAGAGGCCATGGAAAAATTAGTAATTAGCGCCCCCAATGCGGATTTTTCAAGTCTCTTGGCCATGGAAAATCCGGGCCTTCCCCCTACCATCGTACTACCCAAACGTGCTCCGATGGGGACCAAACTTTGCAAGCATGTGGGGAGGACCCACGCCCACATGCTTGTAAAGTTTGGTCACAATCGAAGCATGTTTGGATTAGTAATTAGTGCCCAGTTGTGGATTTTTCAAGTCTCTTGGTGCTTAAGAGGCCATGAAAAATCCGGGCCTTCCCCATACCATCGTAACCAAACATACTCTGATGGACACTAGACTTTGCAAGCATATGGGGAGGACCACCTCCACATGCTAACAAAGTTTGGTCACAATCAGAGCATGTTTGGATTAGTAATTAATGCCCAATGCGGATTTTTCAAGTCTCTTGGTGCTTAAGAGGCCATGGAAAATCCGGGCCTTCCCCATAGGATCGTACTCAAACATGCTCCGATGGGGACCAAACTTTGCAAGCATGTGGGCAGGGCCCACCCCCACATGCTTGCAAATTTTTGTCATGATCGAAGTATATTTAGCACCCAATGTGGATTTTTCAAGTCTCTTGGTGCTTATGTGAAATAGGCGCCTCCTTCATGAGGGGAATTCCCCCATACTGAGGTGTCAAAATTGCATCATTTCATCTAAATATCTCTCTTTTTTAACTATTAACCTTGTCCTTAGTCAACTCTTCATCTTATGTGAGTATTTACTCATTTTTGGGGGATTTTTCTTTTATTCTTCTATTTATCTCCTCCCTACATTTGGATGAATCTTATTGGTCGATAGGAACTTTAATTTAAAATTTTGAAAAAATCTTGACCCCCAGGATAATGCCTTTTGAACAGATTATACTTAATTTCTAATGCACCTTCTGAAAATCTTTTTGGACTTCTGTTTTGGGGGAACTTATTTTAATAAGAAGAGATATTTTTCCATCCAAAAATATTTAAAAACTGAATTATCACTCTCTAGAAGATTTTCTCTCTCTAGGCCAAAACTGGTAGAAACAAGATCTTTTATATTTTTGAAGAGGGATTTGACTACAGGGGAAGATACTGGACATCCTGAGAGGCTGGGGAGGAATCTTACATGTTTGGAGAAACTCTTATGTTCTCGTGCCAGAATGATGTCACTCTAACAGTGAGTTCCACAGTTAGGCTATCTTTCCTTTTCTTGCGTTCTATTGAAGCCCACAAACTTTTCGATTTTGGATCATCCTGCATTACTTTTTCTCTACGTCCAACCGCTGGAGCAATGTTGGACCTTCTGATTGACAACATCTTCGACGTTGTGCATCCAAGCCATTTCTTTGTTTCAGGGGATACCAGCATAGCTAATGTTGCCCTCTTTGCAGCTAATTAATCTAACCTGTGCACCTCTTTCACTTTCTGTAGGCCATCTCTCAGGTTAGAAAGTAGTGTCTCTTGTGCTACGTGCATCTCCTGAGGTGTTGGCAGGGTTGTCACTCTATGATTTTTAGGGTGCAAGGTAAAGCTTCTAATGACATGAGACTTGTACTCATCTGAATGGCCTGTCGTTGTTGTCGTGAATTCTCCCACCAATCGATTGGCCCCACAGCTCATGTTCTTTGCTCCGATGGCAATGTTCGAATGCGTCCATCTGCATCCGCTTCCTGATGCTGCTCCATAAGGAGTCTTATGTATTCTCATTGTTTCTCCCTCCGCATACATTGCAAAAGTGTCTTGCATTGCTGTGAGATTCCTCCCTCCAGCTTTTTGAGGTGTGCAGGTGTAAGAATCTGTGATTTCAGCAGAATGACATGGATATACTTTCTCAGAGAGAAAAGTGAAGTGTTGGGAAAGTTTATGGATTTCAAAGCTTTTGCAGAGAAGCAATATGGTTCATGGATAAAGTGTTTGAGGACAGATGGAGGTGGTGAATACACCTCACATGCTTTTGAGCATTTCTTGAGAAAGCATGGTATAAGAAGACAATTGACTTGCAGGTATACACCACAGCAAAATGGTGTTGTTGAGAGAAAGAATAGAGTCATTTGTGAAGTGGCCAGGGTGATGCTTAATGAAAAGAGCATGCCAGATTATTAGTGGGCAGAAGCATGTGCTACTGCAGTGTATATATTGAATAAGACACCTACAGCAGCCATTCATGGAAGTACGCCAGAGATGCGGCTTACAAGTTTTAGGCCGCCAGACATTGGACACCTCAAAGTTTTTGGATGCATAGCTTATGTACATGTGCCTGATGAGAGAAGGAGGAAGTTGGATCCTAAGGGCAGAGAAGTGTGTATTTGTTGGTTATGCACAGGATCAAAAGGCATATAAATGTTACAATCCACAAACTAGGCAAGTGGTTATCTCACGAGATGTGGTGTTTGATGAGCTTGCTATTTGGTACAAAGCAAAGGATGAGGGTGTCATTGATTCACTTGATGCTGATGTGCATGTGAAATTTCCACAAGCAAGTTTTAGTTCTATTTCTATGTCTGGGCCAGCAGAGGCTGAGAGTAGCACTGTACGGATGCTTGAGGCATGAGAGTGTGAGCACTGGCTGTGGATAAAGGCAAAAAGAAGGTTGAAGGAATTGGAATTACAGGTTATGATTCATCAAGTTCAGAGAGTTTGGAAGATATAGATGTATGAATGTAAATGTGGATCTGGATGTGCGAATGAGGATGTGGATGTGGATGTGGATGTATGAATATGAATGTGGATATGGATGTGTATGTATGGAAGTGGATGTATGAATGCCGATGTGGATGTGTATGTATGGATGTGGATATAGATGTGGATGTATGAATGCAGATGTGGATGTGGATGTGGATGTGGATGTGGATGTGGATGTATGAATGTGGATGTGGATGTAAGAATGTAGATGTAGATGAGGATGTGGATGTAGATGTGTGAATATGAATGTGGAATTGGATGTGCGAATGTGAATGTAGATATGGATGTGGATGTGGATGTATGGATGTGGATGTGGATGTAAATGTGGATGTATGAATGTGGATGTGAAAATGGATGTATGGATGTAGATAGGGATGTGGATGTATGGATGTGGATGTATGAATGTGGGTGTGGATGTGGAAATATGAATGTGAATGTGAAAATGGATGTATGGATGTAAAAGTGAATGTGGATGTGTATGTGGAATAATGAATGCGAATATGTATGTGAATGGATATGAAGTCGATATGAGTGAATGGATGAGATGAGATGTCATGTGAATCAGAATGTGAATGAATAATATATGATGTGAACGAATGAGATGTAATGAGAAATTATTGTAGAAACTATATTTGTGAACTGTTTGTAAATGACTGTTTTATGTCGTCAAGAATGTTGGGGAAGCATTTTGACTGTCTTGAGAATGTGGTCGTGGAGTCCTACCTGATAAAGTTGCAACAGCTGCTGACGGAGAGTCAACGGAGGACGTCTCGCATAGTAAGGTCGGTCGAGGTCTTGACCAACCTCGGTTCGATTTAAATGGTGAGCTTCCGGCACGGTGGATGAGGGACCAAGGAAGCAGCCTATGAGTAAAGCGCTAGGTGACCTGCGAAGGATCCTAGAGGGTGCTGACCATACGGTGCTCGGGCTCTGGGTCGTCGCAGATACCCACACGTGCGTCGTGAAAGATATTGGAACAAGGAGTAAGAGTTGTTTTCTAGAACTGGGCATGGATTGGGTTGACTGACCTTACTGGTCCTCAACGGATGAGTCCATGGCTCTTTTATATGGATCTGTTGGTTGATCTTGCTGATCTTCAATGGAGATTCCATTTGATTTTTGTAAGTGATTATATTGCCGGGTACTATGAGCTAGGAACTATTGAAAAGGCCCCTGAGTGGACAGGTGGTGAGCATTCTGGTTGCCAATGATGCCATAGATACTCCGATGAAGGAATGATTGGAAATTAAGATTCAACCGGATATTTTGGAGGATTGTGATCAGTGATACTATGGTTTCATTAAATGATTGTTTTTAAAGATGGCTGAATCTGTGAAAAAAAGCAATTTCATATTGGGTGTGTAAGTGGCATGACTGGTGTTAAATTTGCATGAATATCCGGCTAGGGGGCCTAGGAACTCTTTTCCCTGATACCCGGGACAAAACCTAACCAAATTCTAAATGGGATCCCATCACTACAGTGGTTGGGTGGTTCGCTAACCCATGGGACTGGATGGGGTAGGCTGGACTGATGGATCCGTAAAATGAGACTCCTTTCTATTATTACGATAGATGAAGTAAATCCCGGATAGTAATTGTTCTATAAATAAGAATCAATGGCTGTGCCTCTTGATGGGGGGAAAAAAGCGTTGATCTTTATGATCCAAGTGCAAGTTTCTTTTAAAAGATTGTAAATAGTGTTGGATTTATTGAAAAATTGTAAATAGTGTTGGATTTATTAAAAGATCTTTGCACATGTAAAAATTGAACTTTTTCAATTTCTTCCATTCCAAGGTGAATCAAGATACCAATATCACCAACTATCAGTGTTTTAAGACCACCATGCACTAGTCCCACTAGTGTGGATTCCATTTTTTCAATCCGTTTAGGTTCTCAATAAACCAAAAAAAAGTTATGGAGCATGCCCTTGAATGGGTATGCAAAATTTTAGCACAACATTGGAGGTCCCTTAAACCATACCAGATGTTCTCAATTGGATGCGTCCTATGGTTGAGGAGAAGCTCATGTACTATACTTTAGAATGATTACTTGGCTGCATGTATGTGCATAACAAATTTTTGATGTTTTTGCATAGTGTTATAACATATGTTATTTAGAACACATACCTCACATGCCACATCGAACTTGTAATAGTTTAATTATTAGATTATAAATTTTACTTCTGTGTTTTTTTGGTCTCATATTGAAGATTGGAATGTGTACTACTACTTGGATACCAAGTTTGTTAAATTCCATTGAGCAATGCATAAGTTATGGGTCGGGCAAGTTACCTATATACAAAAAATGCCTTGAACCTCACCAAAAATGGCTACACCCAAGCATGCATTGACCCTAAAAGCATTGGATAACCATAATTTCTTTAGTTGGAATATGGCCCATGCAATGGGCCAATGCTGAGTTAGTTCCAAAGAGATCCCTTGTGCCACCCTTACGATGTGCCAAGGCATCCAACTCCATGACATGCTACATACAAACCATATTTTAGTAATCAGTCATGCCATGAATAGGAATAAAAAACTGGGGATTATTAACTTACCGAGTGTAGTTCATCAGATGCTATCACATTTGGCTGCTCAATGTTAATTGACAACTTGTGTTCCTCCACCAATTGTTGAGGAGGTGAATGCACCAAGCTGACTTGGGGCAAGCTAGCTTGTACTTCTTTGAATTCCTCCTCAGGCACTTGACCCTGTTCTGATTCTTGTATTTTCCCTTGAACAAATTGGACAACACTCTCTAATACCATACCATTAATTGGTACAAGTTGGTCCGCCATGTATTGAGAGGATCTATTGTTGTCAAGTGGAAAATCTAGCCCAATGGTAAGGAGAGATAAGCACTCATCTTGCTTTACTTTAAACATTTTTTCTAAGTCCTGCAAGAAGAGAAACTCCTCTCCATCTACCACTATGGAGCTAAGTGTACTTAGTGCTAACTCGGGCATATCTAGTGCTGCCCTTATCTCATCGGCCTCATCTACGACGATGGGTGTATCCACAACTACCATTACTAAGATGAACCTTCTCCACTGGCCCATGAGGTGGTACCTTCATCTGTTTCTTCCTCTTCATGTTGTTGAAGAAGAAACAAGGCCAGATCTTGCTCCACAACTTGATCAAGGAGCTCCGGATTTGGATCTACCTCTTTGCCTTTAACTAAATCGACCAGGGCAATGTCGCCACCAACATCAACCTCATCATTGGAGTCTTGTTTATTCAACATGAGAATGAATGTTGAGATCCATGACAAAAAGTTTGTGCTCGTGTTTCCCTTACCAAGACAAACCATTTCCTGAGTGGAGAGCGCCTTGAAGTGCCCATCTTCTTGTACAACTTCTTGGTACCTACGCAATCTCTTAGGATAGTTTGAATCAATTTTGTTGATGTAGTGTAGAAGCTCGCACAAGGGACCCAGAGAGTGTTACTGTCGGGGATGATCATAGAAAAGAGCTTTATGTATGTTTCCGCGTACTCCAAGGTCTGCTTCTTGTAGTCATGTTCGGTGAGGAGGATAGTTGCTTCGAAGTCAATGGTGCAAGAGAAAATGTGAAATATCTCTTGTTGGCAAGCCCACTTAGTCCTCTCTAAGAATGTAAGAAAGTTCTCATACGCCATGGAATGATCCATTAGGATTGGGATGAGAGTGCAAGCCAAGATGTAGGGAATATATACTAGCAAACGAGAGTGCTAGTGATACAAATGATGAAAATGAGGGAGGTTCCCTATTTATAGAAAAAATCAAGGTTTGAAATTGAAAATTTCATACTTAATGAAAAAGGGTCGACCACCCAAAATAATTTATTAAACGTATTCATTTTAATTAAAATACTTAATCCAAGTAATATATTTAATCAAACATAACCAAATAATAATTTTGTACAAACGTATCCAAATTGAACTTATTGTGATCATTCAAGCTTTGATCCAAATAGTCCGTGCCATTCATTACATTATCAATCAAAAAGGGAAAAGTTGGATTACAATGAAAAAAAATTACATTGACATTACCCAATTACACTCCTAATTGCAATTCCACACCCCCGTACCTCCAAGAATCACAAACCATGAAATCTACATGAACACATATCAACAAATATCACCAAAGCATGGATGGTTAGAAAAATCAACACAAAAATGAAATAGGAAAAAGCTAATAGCTTTCTACGTTCTATCTTCTTCAAGCTTGCATCTTGTACTTCCTCAAATCCCATGATTAGTAGGTATTCTCAAACGTCTGCTAGCTTCCATTCTTTGCTAGCATTGACAAGGTCAATGGTGCCATTGGGTAGTTTGAGTGGTAGTTCTATGGGTGAATCAACACCCTCACATGACTGCAATGGTATCCACTCCCCCTTTTTCTTCATCCATCGCTTGTAGTGGAATTAGATGTATAAATTTGTCAATGAGCATGCTTTCAAAAATCAAAGTGTGATACTTGAAATCACAACTCTGCAATAATATACATCTCCCTTATGCACCCCTTCCACTATATCCCATGCATTTCCAAATAAACCATTCATCTTCTGAGATTGCAATTATTTGCAAATAAACATTGCTGGAGTGGCTTGTGGGCAAGGACTTACAAAACACGTGCACAAAACGATGAATGGGACTTACCGAGAGGGCTTTGTAAATTTTAAAGAGGATTGGATATCACTAATCATATTTTGTTTAAACACATCTACACTCCATTTGTATGGGATTGGCCACTCTATACAGCCTAATGAGGCCTAGAGGGAACTATGTAAGAGTGTGTGAAAAAGAATATTCTACTACCAAGAAGTGTCCTAGGGTTCTTGTTGGGAAATAAAACCTCACCTATGGTGGAATGGAAAGCACTGAAGGTCCGTGTTATGCTCTTCAATGGTTGTTCCTCTATATAACTTGATGGGAATATGTCTGCATACACAAAACCACTAAAAAAACGAAGTGAACAACAAGGATATAATAAAATGATTTGAATAGAACCACATTAGTAACAAAATACTTAAAATTACAAGGAAACTTGGTTTTTTCCATTTGATGAGGAAGATGAATGTTTGAAGCCATGTAGACATGTTGAACCACTGCACCATGACTTCATTTCGAGTTTTCTTGAAAGCTAGCAATATTCCCTTCCAATCATGTTCCAAAACACCACAAGATTTGACTCTGTGTGGCCCTCTTGAGTGTGGCTCTAAGTAAACCAATCATTAACTCTGAATCTCTCTCCAACCCACATACCTTGCTCATTCCTAGAGTTGTTAAGAACATACTGAGAGATGGAATCACTAGGTCTCCTATTCGATGTTTCCATGGCTGAGAACTTGTTTACAAGAGGATAAAGTGACTTAAGTGGGATTAGAGGAGGAATAGGGAGGTTAGAAGGCTACTAGAGGATTAGACAAGAGCTTATAGAGACACTAAACCTTGCAACAAGATTTACAAGTAATTAGAAGAGGGATTAAAGAGGTTATTGTAAGATTAGTAGAGATATGGAAGCTTGGAAGAGGGTTAGAAACTTGCTACAAGATTAAGGAGAGATTAAAGACACACAAGAGGATTGAAGAGAGATTACAAGCTCATAGTAAAGATTATGAAGAGATTAGAAGGCTATATGCAAGATTAGAGAGGGATTATAGAGGTTATAGCAAGATTAATAAAGATATGGAAACTTGCAAGAGGGTTTGAAACTTGCTCCAAGATTAAGGAGAGATTAAAGACATATAACAGGATTGAAGAGAGATTACAAGCTTATAACAAAGAATAGAAAGAGATTAGAAGGTTACATGCAAGATTAGAGAGCTCTAGGACTAATGGTTTATAGGTGTAATTAGTTTAAGAGCATAGAAAGGGGCTAGGAAGCTTGGTGAATCCTTTTTTCACTATAGAATAATATGGAAACACTTTTTAGGGGATAAAATCACATTTTTGGAGGGGAAAATTTAATTTTTAGGGCTACTTTTTGGCTGTGCAGATTTGATGGGGCCCAAGGGAGGTGAAGTGATACTAGTGGGGCTACTAGATAAAAAAGGTGATGTGAGGACAAGCCTAAAGTATATCAATAAATATACCTAATTTAGATCCTAAAGCTAGTGGATAGAATGTTCACTCCCCCCCTCCCATTGGTCCAAACTTGATTAAAATGTCATTAAAATTAATCCTAAAATGCTTCATCTTTCCTCCTCCTCGGTGCCTTCACACCTTTCTCCTGCTGCCACAATGTCTCCACACCTTTCTCTTGGTTCTCGTCTCGCTGTGGGCGAGGGAAGTTTTCCTCCATGATCTGGGTTCATCCGCAGTACGCTAACGTCATCTTTTTTCTCGGAAGATTAGCCTGGGCCTTTCTAGTCCATTTTTCGTAGCGCCTCTCAGGCTTGCTGCTTTTCCACCCAATTAAACACCTCTATTTATACCTTTTTTTTCTCCTACCAAAGTGACAACTTTGTGCTTCCCCCACTTATCCAAGGTCGGTTCTTTTCCCTCCTCTGGAGTCTCGAGTTGCATGGATCTTGTCACCGGCACCATGGCTTATGATTCTGCCACCTTTGTGGTCATCCTGATTACTTCTTTCTCGTCTAAATCTTGGATTTCCATGGCATTTACTACCGACGGACTTGATATTGAAGCTTTGGCTCCTTCCACTACATCCCTATGATTCCTCCAAATCTCATATAGATAAATTTGCAATGACCTCGAGCATGGCAATAGAAGCATGCAAAAGTGGTTCATTGAGCCTTGGGCACATTCCTGTGAGGAAAATTTCCATGTGGATGGAATGGTGGCCTTTGGCATGAATCCTATGGAGCCATTGGCGGGATGTGTTGAACTATCGCCGCCACTAGGGCTTGGACTATAGGTTGTTGAGGGGCTCTCCTCCCATTGTTTCTACATGCCTCTCTAGTGTGTGTGTCGGTTCTATAAATGGCGCATCAGATCTTGTTTAAGCTGCATTCTTCAGCTCCATGACCATGATTCTTACACCTTGAACACCAAGTGCCTCACCGAACTTTGGGAGGGGACTTTGCTCCTTCACTAGTCAACTGATCCATGGCCATAGCCAGCAGCTCCTTGGTTGTTTTTCCTACCTTCTTGCTCTTCGACCTTGCCTTGCGATCTTCCTCCTCCTCCTTCGATTCCTCACTTGAAGTTGAGTGATCAGAATCATCCTCCTCCTCCTCCAAAGAGTGAGAAGCAGACCTTTGGACTTCCTCTTCCTCTTCCTCTTGGTCTTGCCTTTACTCTTGAAAAAACCTACCAACACGTGCTCTCTCCCGAGATCTGATTCAACCAGTCATTCTCGTGAGATTGGCACCAGCCTACTGCCCTTTATAATTGCTTGTTTAGTCCCTTCATAAAATAGGAATTAAGGATCTCCTCCACGAGTCGATTGGTTGCATCTAGTGTTTGGAGAAGCTTTTGAAACTTAGCAACATAGTCTTTAATCGTAAGGCTTTTCTGGCTCATCCGGCAGAGCTTATCAAGCACATGCACTGATGTTTTATCTTTCTAGAATCTTTGAGAAGAAAGGCATCTATGATTTCATTGCATGTGGGAAAATGAGCATACTCGTACTACTGAGCAACCGAGGGAGCGACACTTTTTTGTAATGTTGAGAGAAAAACAACTTTCTTGAGGTTCTAATCTACCATGCCATGGGAACGTTCATGCGCCATGCACTGTCAAAGAGAAGGATGTGGGCATCTGCATCCTTAAAGGAATTCCCATAGAATTTTGGATACTTCACTGTGATAGCTAGTCGCTGAAGCATGTTGTAATGTAGAAGGCGGGGAGGTGGTGGTATAAATAGTGGTGGTGGTGGTGGTGGTGGTGGGCATCTGCATCCTTAAAGGAATTCCCAGAGAATTTTGGATACTTCACTGTGATAGCTAGTCGCTGAAGCATGTTGTAATGTAGAAGGCGGGTGTAGAAGGCGGGGAGGTGGTGGTATAAATAGTGGTGGTGGTGGTGGTGGAGTTACCGGTTCTTCTTTTGATTCATGTTTTGTTTCTTCTAGTTCTTTTGGTCCTTCTTCTTCCGGTTCTTCTTCGGGTCCAGCAAACTGGAGCTCCTGAGCTTCGAGCCATGCCGAGTAGCGCAGTTCATGTGATGACATGAAGCATTGATTCGAGCATAAAGGAATCAAGAATCAAGTAAAGCAGTAAGTGAAATAGGCAGCAAGACACATCGTGGTCTCGTCGAGGTTTACCGCTACCCCGATCAACCTACTTTGTTGATGAGTGCCTCTAGTTATGCATATAGCAATACACCATTCTAATACGAGACATGCATAGGATGATGAAGAAACAACTTATCGGTTTATAGGAGATTGCACAAGCAGAAATGTTTACTTAAGACTGATCATCTCCTGCGTATAATCTGGATTACAACAAAAGATACTGGACTTAACCGACAGATTCATAGGAAATAAAAAACAAGACAAGTATACAAAAAAGATAGACAAACACGACAAATATCCAAAGATGATACATAAAGATCTCCTTGGATTCACAAAAGAGAAGTAATATAGCAATAGCCTTTGTACTACAGAGTTTTGATTACATCTTTTATACTGCTTGCACAATCATAGTAGAGTGGTACAAAGATACCCTCGTGCTCTGAGCATGGCTGATTTACAAAAGTAATTACCTAATTAACTAGTGTTAAGTGCATCATCTCTGATGCACTTAACTAGTGTTAAGTGCATCGTCTCTGATGTTCTGGTGGCATTTCGGCTCAATCGTTGTCTAGTCTGGGAGTTGTCCGATGCCCGTGGCCCAATACCTAGGTGGGGGAGTATCGAGTTGCCCTAGACCTATCACTTGGGAATCGTTATCCTCGAGAGAAACACGTCCCTTGCTTTATTTTCAACAACTTTAGAATATATTACCGGCCTTGTCATAATCTTGCATCCACAGTTCACATAGAAATCCATGCAGCAAACATTCTCACATGAGAGAGATAACCTTTTCTATTTTCTTAAAGAAAAGTTCTCTAGTTAAATACATTAGACAATCCCTTTTCTTAATCAAGAACTTCTAGAGTTAGTCCCACTTACACGACGAGGTAGAGGCCTAATATTTGCATGGTAACGGGGAGGTGAGCTGGTTCTCCCCTTGGGAGAAATTTGGAGCTACCGCTATTTGAGGTTTCATTGTATCCTCATCATGGTCAACTACCCTTCGACACCGACATCCTCCACATTCTGCAAGTCCTCTATGAGCCATTATTTATTTTCGTGGTTGAGCCTTTGCTTATTTCAGGGAAGTAACTCACATGGCCTGGGAGTTGAATGGAGATACTCTGTTATGTAGAGTATATTGAGAACCTCTTGGAGATAGAGCCTCTAATCTCAGTTTATTCTTCAACCACTCACTAGGCTTTATTCATAATTAACAATCAAGTTGTAGTTTTTTTTCTTTATCCTAGTAGTGAAAATGGAAGAAACAGAGAAAGACATTGATTCATTAAGAGACATCTAGATATGGGAGCAGAAGCGCAAGAAAGTTGTAGGTAGTTGGAGAGGAGACCGGCAGAGGGAGAAAGGGACAAGAGATTGAGAGAGAGTGTGAAGGAGAATGAGACAAAGAATACCAGAGGGAGAAGTCCATGAGTGGGTGAGGGAATTAGTGATGGAGGGGGATTGTGAGAGTGGTGAGGGGGATTTGGTTGATGAGGGGTTTACTAGCAAGGGAGTGTAAGAGGGGTGGTGAGGGCTGAGAGAGGGGGGTGAGTATAGGCGAGGGTGGTGAGAGGCTATGCATGAGCGAATCATGGAGAGTGAGGGGGACTGGTTGCTAGCACAAATGAGTGGTGAGGAGGGGGTTCACACGTGGATCACTTTAAAAAATGCCCCCTCTACAAGTGGCTTGATGAGTGGTAAGGAGGGGGTTTGCTACAAAAGGTGGTGAGAACTCGAGAGTAGCGAGGGATGTGAGTAGAGCTGTTTGCTGACGAGGGACAAAATGGAGAGAGTGAGGCGAAGCCCTCTCACCAGCCATGGCGGTGGCTTTCGAGGAGGAGTACCTGGGGGGTCTAAAATGGTGCACATAATAGGGAGTCAATGCCAACGCAGAGGAAGAAGTCGTGGCCGGATAGCGTGGTTGGCCAGTGGGGAGGAAAAAGATAAGGCATGCATCTACAGCAGCATGGCCGGTGGAATGAAATAACGAAGAACGTTTATGCTCCATATCATCTGGCCGGAGGTCCACCACCCAGCGAGAGAGAGGGAGGACTAATGATGAAGGGGGGGTGCTGCGCTAAGGAGCTGGTCGCCACCTCCTTTATTTTTTAGAAAATAAAATAAAATTTAGAAATAAAGCTAAAGGGTTTCTAACAAAAATTTACATCATTTTCTCCTTAAAGAAATTGAGATGTCTCCTCCTCTCAAAAAGAGGTAGGGAAAATGTTGATACAACTTAGGTTCATCTTCCGAGGTAGCATCTTCTCTTGGGAAGTCTTTCCAAAAACGAACTAAATATTCCCTAATGACTCTATTTTCGAGAGTCCCTTCTTTAGAACTAAGGATTCTATTTGGTTGAATTTCTTAAGTGCTTTGGGATGGTATGACTATTTTATCATCATCTAGGATATGGTCAAGACTAGATACATAGGCTTTCAAAGGGTTTACATGGAATACATTATAGACTTTTAGATGAGGGGGTAGCAATAGCTCATAGGCTTGGTCATTGATTCTTTTGGTGATGACATAAGGTCCACAGTATCGAGGGCATCACTTTTTACACTTTCCTAAAGATATAGAGCTTCTTTTTGGATGTACCCTTAGAAAGACCATATCTCCTTCTTTGAATAATTGTTGAGATCTTTTGACATTAGCATAATGTTTTTGTATGTCTTAGGCAACCTTGATCTCCTTCCGGAAAACTTTCATTTCTTGATCCATATAATCCAGAGCATTTGTTTAGAGGCTTCTACTCTATTCATTTGTTTAAAGGCTTCTACTCTATTCATTAGATCAAACCAATTTAATGGTATTATACAATCTTGACCATATAAAGCCTTAAAATGGGACATACCTATCCTCTTGTGATAGTTGAGTGATAGGTAAATTCTACCAATGGGCAGGTAATGAAGCCATAGATTTGGCTCGCATTCCAATAAGCCATGAGTGTCTTCAATGACTTGATTTTCCCTTTCAGTCTGACCATCTACCTCTGGATGAGAGGCCATGCTAAAGTTTAATTGAGTTACAATCCCCTTAAAAAGATCAGTCCAAAACCGAGAAGTAAACTTTGTATCCCTTTCACTGACAATCCTTTTTGGTGGCAAACCATGCAGTTTGAATATCTCTTTGATGAATATTCTTAGAATGTCCATTTCCTTGAAGGTGTTTTTGTGAGAAATTAAATGGGCTACTTTTGTTAGCCTTTCCACCACCATCGTGATAGAGTCATAACCCCCTTATACAGAAAGAAGGATTGTAAGAAAATCTATACTGATACATTCCCACTTCATTTGAGGAATGTCTAGGGGTGAAATTGGCCTTTCATCCTTGTTCCTTTGATAAGATAAGAATTGTGTGACATACCTGAGTATATCTTTCTTGAATCCTGGCCAAGAGAAACTCGTTTGTAGTAGAACATTCAACATCTTCACATATCTTGGATGTCTGGCCAATGTTGCATATCATGAGCTTCACGTAGGAATTGATCTTTTAACTCTTTAATGTTTGGTATGCACAGCCTTAGTTGGCCGAGTAAGAATCCAAAAGAGTGTAATCTTTGATTATCCTACTCTTTTTCTCAGAGTGAGTTGTTTGGGCCAAGAGTTGTAAATTATGCCCAAAGTACTTATCTAAGGAGGCTGCATTGTACTTCACTTCCATAAGTAAAGGGTTACTATCATAGAGATTGTAGACACAAAGAACTTCCTACTCAATGCTTTTACAACTACATTAGCTTTGCCCTGTCTATATTTGATTTTAAAGTCAAATTCTCATAAAAATCCACTTTAGCTCTTATGATCTATAGTAAACATGAACCTTCTGCCAAGTAGGTATTGTTGCCATAACTTAAGAGAATGAATTATAGCCAAACGTTCTAGACCATGAGTAGCATAGTTTCTCTCGTAATCTTTGAGTTTCCTTCAAGTGTAAGCTACTAGTTTTCCTTCTCCACCAGTAGCTAATCCATTAGCATTAGTGACTACTTCAAAATGTGCATCAAAATTTTACAGTTGAAGGATGGGTGAAGTTGTGAGAGACACCTTGAGTTTATCAAAACTTTGTTGATGCTTCTTAGTTCAAACTATTTTTGTATTCTTTTTAAATATCTTCAATCAAGGTGTGGCTATCTTTGCATAATCTTGAGTAAATATTTGGTACCACCCTATGATTCCAAGAAATGCTTGAATCTCCTTGATGTTGGATGGTTAAGGCTATTCCACTATATCTTGTACCTTTGCCGGGTCTATTGAAATCCCATCCTTAGAGACAATGAATCCCAAATATTCATTTTTTTCTAGAAAGAAGGTACACTTACACTTTTTAGCAAAGAGTTGATACTCCCTTAGGATTTCTAGAACTTCTCTAACTTGGGCTTCGTGCTCTTTCTCATCCTTAGAGTAGATCAGAATATCATCAAAGAACACCAAAACATGATTGTCAAGATGCTTCCTGAATATATCTTGCATGAGCCTGTTAAATTTTACTAGGGCATTAGTCAACCCAAACATCATGATGTATTAATAATGCCCATATTTAGAATTAAATGCTTTCTTTGGGATGTCTTCTTCCTTGACCCTAATCTGATAGTAGCTAGACTTCAAATCAATTTGTGTGAAGACGGGCTCTGTGAAGTTGATCTAGAAGTTTTTCAATCCTAGGGATTGGATATTTATTCTTCACTGTGATTTAATTTAGCCCCCTATAGTACCTCCTCAAGAATTTCCCAAAACTCTCTCTCTCTCTCTCTCTCTCTCTCTCTCTCTCTCTCTCTCTCTCTCTCTCTCTCTCTCTCTCTCTCTCTCTTTATACTACACATCAAGGTGTAGTCTTTTTTGAGTCAATAAATGGGCATAGAAACACCCCTAATAGTAGAGAGGTGTGGCAATAACTATTGGGAATGGGTGGATGAGAAAGGGACCATCTAGGACATTGTTGAAAGTGTGGAAGAAGGTGTTGACAATGAGCACAACAAGTATTGAAGCTTTTTGAGAAGTAGAGTTAGATCTAGGTTGCTTTTACAAAGAGAGAGACTGTGTATCCAACTAGTGGGTTTGTTCCCCAAAAAACCCACCATCCTATACTCTAGAATCCAAAGAAGGGAACAATATTTCCATTCCCATTTTCCCCAAAAACATTCTTATCTTCTATAACACCATATGACAAGTCTGGAGGTTTCAAATGTCAACATAAGTTTCATTCTATTATTGGCATATTACTTGATACATGAAATTAATAAGAGTCCATACAATGAAAATACAAAAGTGTTGTTGACATTCCTTGACACATGGAAATTTCAAGAGCCCATTCACTAAGAATGGAAATTTCAAGAGCCCATTCACTAAGAATATGGGTGACATCACGTACAGAAAAAGTCATAAACATTCGTGAAAGGAACAAAACCATAGTAAATGTTATAAATAAGGAAAACATCCATGAAATGTCATAAAGATCATGGTCCTCTGTAGATGACTTGAAACCAATATGCTACATCACATGTAGATAGAGAGAGCCAAGATTCGCTCCCAAAAATAGATAGATTATCATTATAAATAGGTATATATAGGTCAGCCCTATTATGATGATGTTAGCCATATATATCACACAAGGGTCTCTGGCTTTAGGTGAAAAAACCCTTGGGGAGTACAAGGGAAAAACCCTAGCCCCTATACATACCCATGACAAAACATAAATATACATAAAGTTTGACTAGGTATGCTGTGCACTATCATGGTCTTTTCTTTATGATATATACAATGGTAATCATAGATCATGTGCATGTCAAACATGCGGCTATCTGTCAGGTTCAGAGTGAAGGCCCCTCACAAAAGTGCATCATAACCATTTACATCATGCTCAATGCATAGACAATGCCTATGTGTACTGATTGTGTAGTACTGACTATGACATTCTACCCATCCCACCACAACCTGCAAACAAATCAATGATGCTATGACTAACCTCTGTGAATGTAGTGATAAGACACCTATAAAAACAAAGTTTCTTCTTATCAAATGTCATAAGATTGAGAGCCAGCATGCATGGATGGATAAAGCATGAGAACAAGCATGGATGGATAAATCATGAATAATTAGTCTCACCAGTAGAATATACCTGTTCTCTCAGCCCCCCCATGTATATATGTCCGTGCCGCCTTGGTCCTTGGAAACGTAAGATGCCTACTTTCCATGAGCACACTCCTAGTTGCTAGTGGAAAGCTCCTGGGATCCACTTAAGCACCACGAACATGATGCATGGTCGGCATAGGGAAATCTTCCCTCCTAGAGAACATTCCCAATGTCAAATCAATACCTGAAATGAAGGTCATACTCATTATCATGTCTTTCATGGACATCCTACCCTCCTGCCATACCAAACATAACCATAGAGGCTACTCTTACCCTCTTGCCATGTCGAACATAACCTTGGTCATATAACAAAGTATTTTTGCACCACAATGCCAACCCATTCTTGGTTGCACTCTCATGAACAAGTGGAAAATGAGATGCTAGGCAACAAGTAACAAACCAACCTTGATCGGCAATAAAAAGCCGACTGCAAGCTCTGTTGCACCCCATGCCAACTCATTGGAGAACTTGTTCCAAGGGGAAAATTCTTCTAAATCTACAAACTCCACTTGCAAGCTAGTTGGAAAGTCTGCCCAAACAAAGTTCACCACTTTTGTGTGCAAGGCTCACAAGCATGAGAGAGAGATGGTTTATTTATCTTTTCCAACCATGCTTCAATCCTGAATCACAAGAACATGCATACAAAGTTAGATGTGGCATTTATAACTAATACAAAGAAAAGTAAGTACACCCAACTAAACACGTACATCTCATTGTCTGGACCAGCCACTAAGTTGACCACATTTGTAAGCATGGCAGTGATATATGTATAGAACCTGGGGCCTACAAATAGTAAGAAGAGAGTTTTTTATACCTAGTTTATGAAATCATTGTAGGGTTGAGTTGCTTACTCTTATTTACATTGTACTCACCGGTTTAGACTCCCCACCTAACCCTGTGATCGAGATGGATCCGATGCTCTTTTGCTCCTGCTCTCCCTTTGCTGGTTGTCCCTTTGATGTCTTAATTATTCAACTCTTGTATCATTAAAAATGACAATAAATTGAACAAAACACAAGTATATGGTCCGAGAGAAATGGAAAATAAATTTGGTGCATAAGTGACCACCCGAAGTTCCAATAGGGAAAATTTGGACTCACTTTTGGGCCTTTTAATCTCTTTGAGATTCTAGGGAATATTCCATAAGGACCAATGAGGGTGAGACTACGGAAATTTTGAGGTTACTTTTTGGTGGGAAGGCCATAACTTGAGCATAAAAACTCCAAATTCGTCGAAGGTTGGTGTGTTAGAATCCTCTCATGAAGATCTTTCCAATGATACGTTACATGACATAGTTTTGAGGTACTATGGATAGAGTTATCCATGATCCCCCTTTTCATAATAGAATGATGACTTGGCATTTCTTAGAGGGCCCAAAAATGAGTCCACATTTTCCCTAATGTCTTTCTTCACATTTGTAATGAAGCGTTTGTAATGAAGCGGTGGACACATGACTGTGGAGACAAATTGTACATAGGAGGCCAAAGGCCAAACGCATACATTCTATTAGGGCAGGGGCCAAGTGTAAGTGAGGGACCTAGGCCAACTAGGGTGGACATTAATAAGTATGTGTGAAAAGGGGGCCATGGTATATAGGCCAATGTGAACTATAATCAGAATTAACTCATACTAATCATGAATTAAAAGCTAACAAGATTTTTGGCAATCTTGCCCTAAGGCTTCTCCTTGCTCATGGATGGTGCTCCTAAACCCATGTTCCCACTCCATTATTTGAGTGGTCAATCATAGTTCATTGCAGTGGTATCAGAGCTTCCTATTGATCCTATTTCTCCAGAATTTTACCATGGTTTTCTAGATAAATTTCCAGCCCTTATGTGCTTGAAGGAAACCCACGTTTCATCATCGCTCTTGGTTGCATCATCTCACCTTTGAATACTATCATTTAGGCAACATTAGGGGGATACTATTTAGCATAATTAGCTCCTAATCTATGGTTTAGAGAGGCAACAATAGGCCGTGCCCATTTTCTATAGAGAAGGGTGACATTTTCTATAGAGAAGGGTGCCCATTTTCTATAGAGAAGGGTGCCATTTTCTTGAAGTGGGACTCCATTCTAGTGTGAATACAAACTTAAATGCTTTCTTAAGCTTAGCAATGGCGTCTTCTATCAGTTTCTACCATCTTGGAGACCTATTTCATTAGATTTGAGGGCCATGGACTCTTCAAAAGGCTACAAGGCCCATGTTTTTCATCAAGGCAAGATCATTTAGCAACCAACATTCAATATTGTGGCTTCTTGGTAACATTTGAACAATTGATAAACATTTTATTGCATCAATTGATTGATTTCTTGGATTTCTTGAATCTACACTTGAGATTTGGGGTTTTCTTCCAAGCGAACCAATTAATGATGACATAATTAAACAAAGTTTCTTACCAAATGGCCAATTAATCAACCATTGCTCTCAAGTTTGGATTTTGCTAAGAATGAATCATTTTCATCCTCTTGTGAAGCCTTGTGGTTTATTTCAAGCTTTTGGAAGCATTATTTACCTTGCTATTGCTTATTGGATGCTTCAAATTCTCAAATGCATGTAAATGGTATGCCAAATGTGCAAAAATCTTGGCAAACATATGCTATGAAGGGGATTTTAAGATTATTAATGGTAAGCATCAAAGAAAAGGCTTTGAGAAATTTCATTTCTAATCACTATTAGATTTAACTTTGGATGTGTTGAATCATTAGTGATGATTGATGGTGCATGCGTACATACTTGAATGTATGAACAATTGTAAAAGCATGAGTCATGCTTAAAATCAATTTGTAAGTGATCTCACCACCTGTTTGAATAGTTCATTCACTCTCCACATCACTTTGCATTACACCTTCTATTTCTAGCATACTAGTGATGTGTGAGGGTACCCCGATATATGGAGGAGAGACCGTGGGGAGCATGTCTTGAACTCACTGTGCCATGAGTGCCATAGGAAAGTGATACGGTGAGGGATTAAGGTACATGGTGGGGAAGAAATGGCCCAAAACTTTTCCCTTGGATTGTAAACTTGGGTAAAGAGCTTGGCCGGGGAAATCGAAAAGCTTCAACATGCTCCACCGACGTACATCCTCAAGACAATATCAAGAGAAATCTTGTGGCAAAATGATGCATGGGTGAGGTATTGGGACAATTATGCAATGATTTTGGCATGCAAAAAGACACTTACAATGGTCAAATTCACATGCAATTGGATTTCATTGGACATTAGGGCAATTTGGCAATGAGTGCATGAGTGTTGTAACACTTCATTACATTGAGATTTTTCCCAATTTCAAAGGGGATGCTGTTCGATTTTGCTCAGAAATTCATGTGTGGATGTAATAAAAATCCTAATTCAATCATCAGGGTTTTGGGCAAGTGACAAGGTCTCTACATTGCATTACAAATTTCTTCTCCAGAGCTTTGAAACAAGCTAATGATTGCATAAATCAAATACCAGAAGTGGGCCTTATTTAGGGTTTCACTAGATTCATAAAACCCTAATTTAGTCCAAGGGGTTTTGAAGGTTCAAAAAAGTGATTGGATATATTTATAGTACTCCCTGAGACCTACCAAATGACACAAAAAAATTTGGAATTAGGTACTGCATGCTTGGTCAACACACAAAAGTCAAAACAGAGAATACTTCCACTTTGAGTCAAGCAACAGGATTTTTGTTTAGGGATAGTACCACTTAAGATCTTTCCAAAATCTATTGCCGAAAAAATTCTAACTTCATATTAGGGTTTTGGAGCCAAATTACTATTTTCAGCAATGTTGTACAAAGCCTAAAACAAAGAATATTAGGGCTATCTTAACATTTTTTGTTATTGAATATTTGGATACAATGCAACAAGAGCTATCCATAGAGCCCTAGATCAACAATTTTTGACACCATTTGAACCTTTTACTAGCCATTATGCCAAGGGGCATCCATCCAAGCAAGCGATGGGACTTCAAGATATAAGAGAAGACAGGGAAATGGTGAATGAATATCATGTAGAGGTGATTGATGAAGAGGACATGAGTTTACAAGGGGACAACGACAATGAAAATATGACACATAAGACAAATAATGTGAAAATGGGGCCAAGTTTTGAAAATGTGGCCAATGCATCAAATAAATTGGGAGGAGAAAACGCACCCCCGTGATTCCCGCTTATGACAAATGACATGTTACAAATGATGATGATGATGAGAAAGCAGGATGGAATCCATGATGCAACCACTTGTTAAAAGAATGATGCAACCAATAATGAAAGAGATTAGGGGCATTCATGATGACATAAAGAGAAAGGATGAAGATAAGGGTGCACGATCTCATAATGTTCAGTGACAAGCTCATGTTGAAGACAAAGAGAACCATCACCTAGGTTTTCATTCTACTTATGGTGCTATGTGCAACCCAATGCTTCCGTACACACCAAATGAAGGCAAAGGAAAGGTTCATGCATTTCCAAACCCAAGGAATGAAGGCTCAAAATTCCCAAGGAGTGATGGTCATGTTCCATTCAAGGGGAATACTCATCGAGGTGATGCTTCAAGACCTCATGTTGTTGAGGAAGATCTTGTTGGTGAGTTTGAGGATAAAAATGATTATATGGATGAGCCTATGCATAGGCATGGTGACCATCATGGGGATGGAGATGGAACCAAGGCTGTAAAAGATTATCCTTTCAAAGTTTAGTGGTGATGAAGGTACTACAATGACATCTTTGAGGAGTGGGTGAACAAATTGGATCTCTATTTTGAGATAAACCCTTGAAGTGAGAAAGCAAAGGTTTACTTTGCTACCTTACACTTGGAAGGGTATGTTCATGCATGGTGGATGCATCTCCAATCACAAAATTATGAGGTCACAAGTTGGGATGCATTCAAGGCAGATATGAGAGAAGCATTCACTTCCAAGATGCAAAAAGATAAAATGTTTTGTGAATGAGACAATCTACAACAAATCTACAACAAAGATACTTGAGTGTGAAGAAATATACACATAAGTTTCTTGAACTTATGCTTCATGTTGAATGGTTTAGTGAAGAGTTTAAAATAGTGAAGTATATCAAGGGCTTGAAGAATGCAATTGGAATGGATATGAAGGCACAAAGACCAACAGCTCTCAAGGATGCAATGATCTTGGTCAAGGTATATGAGGAAAAGTATACAAATACATGGGTGAATCATCGGCGAGATTATGGGTCAAATGCTTTCACAAAGCCACCTTTTAACACTCCCAATGTACCTAAATTTCCTACCATCTATGGTAGTGGTGGCAAACCATACACTACGGGTGGTTTCAAAAGTGAGAATACTTCTCAAAAGCCTTCACAACAAGTGGGTGAAAATCCAACCAATGATGGGGTTACCAAGACCAAATTTGTGAGGGAAGACCGCATCAATCAAATGAGGGACAAAAACCTATACTACAATGTGGTGGAAAGTATCACAAAGAGCATTGGAAGGAGTGCAAAGCCTGCAATGTCAAAATTAATATGGTTTAGTCAAAAGTGGTGGATGAGACTAAGGACAAAGAAATAGAGCCACTTGATGAGCCATATGAGTTTGTGGATGCCGACCATTATTTAGACCTGGAAGGGGAGTTTCCTTTTGATCCCAATGGTTCTCTTGGTGATCTTTTTTATTACAATGATGGCTTACTACATACTTTGGGTGCTACAACTGCATATGGACACAATTCTACTCTTTGTTCCATATCCAACAAATCCTATGCTAGTTGCAAAGGGTCACATACATTGAGATTCAAGGCTACGGTCAAGGGAAGGATTGCATTTGTGTTGGTGGACAGCGGTAGCACACACAATTTTGTGAACTATAATTTACTGCGAAATCTCAAGTTGTACTCGAAGGAATTAGCAACAATGAAGAGAAAAGTTGAAGTGGCAAACGAGGATAACATGGATTTCATAATGATTTGTAGAAATGTGGAATTGATGCTCTCAAAGGATTACACTTGCAAAGCTGAATTGTTGGTGCTAGGGGTCGATTGAAATGGTTTTGCGGTGTGATTGTCTATCAAATCTTGGAGCCTTCTCTATGAATTTGCAACAAGGATTTTTGAGGTTTATGCATGGAAAGGAGACCATTACATTGCATGGTTTTTGGCACCTCAAATTTAACCTTGATCAATATCACACAACTCAACTTCAAGAGAGAATTGAAAAAGAGTGGCTATATGTACGTTTTTTAGCTTTGTAAACATGAGGATAATGAGAAAGAGAGCAAAGTTACACATGTGGTCATGGAGAAGCTGCTTAAGGAGTATGAAGATGTGTTCCATATGCCCAAGTGCTTGCAACCAATGAGGGAGGTAGATCATGCCATTGAGTTAGATCCTAATGCAAGGCTGGTCAATAAACCTCTGCATAGATTATCAAAAGTGGAGAAAGATGAAGTGGCAAAGCAAGTTAAAGAGCTCATAGATATAGGGTGGGTGGAACCGAGTCAATCATCATTTGTATCGCCCGTTTTATTGGTGAAGAAGAAGGATGAGACTTTTAGAATGTGCATAGATGATCGGGATGTTAATAAAATCATCATCAAGAATAGGTACCCAATCCCAAGAATTGATGATCTCTTAGATGAATTTAAGAGTGCCAAGTTCTTCACCAAGATTGACTTGCAGTCCAATTACCACCAAATAAGAATGAAAAGTGGGGGATGAGCACAAGATGACATTTCATCCTGAAAGAGGTCTCTATCATTTCATGGTGATGTCGTTTAGGCTATGTAATGCACTCACCACTTTTCTGTTGGAAATAACCCAAATATAAAGACAATATTAAAGCCCAAGGTTCAAAGGTTATTATCGTTGTAACCAGCATTTTAAAAGGCACAAGAATCTAGTCAAAGAGGTGAAAATAGGATGCCCTCCTCTGTAGAGATTCAGGGAGAAAATAGAGGGCAGTGCCCACCTACATTCAGTCCAACTCTCCATATTCCTCTCCATCTCTCCTAAAATCAAGGCACATCTCGTATATTCGAGGATGTACTCTTGGCCTATAAAAAGGCACCTTTGGGAATGAAAAATCAATTCTCGTGTTTGATTCATGCCCTCTGCATGCTTGTATGATTAGCTTAATCTCATTTTAATCATATTCTTAATCACCCATCACTAATGGCATACATATGCTTTGATCCACCATAAATTCATCATTACTGCCATTTTACTTCATGGTATCAGAGTTAGGCGATCCCTTGGTACCGTAATTACACTTCTCTAATCATTTTTACAACATAATTCATTATGAATAGATCATTAAGATTTTATTACTACTTTGGTGGGCTTTGATCTCTATGTACACTTAATATTTTGGTGATCTAAAATTTTAGGCGCTTTCTCATCACATCATGGCACATAGTCGAGCCTCTTTAATTGCTCAAAAACGTCATGCGGTGCAGCAGATTTGTGCATTTTTAAAAAATCGACACCGTTGGCTTGCAGAGTCCAGAACTCACTATAGAGTGAGTCATTCAAGGAATTGTTTGGGGGATTTTGTATCCCTGAGTCATTGGAGGAATTGTTTGGGGGCTTTTGTATCCCTAAAAGGGTTCTCAAAAGGATCAACCACACAGGCTACACAAGGGATATTATCAATCGACTGTTTTCTACAGAATACCACAATAAGAAGAACTTCTTGATTTGTTCAATTAATCTTTAAATACTTGGTCTTTTTATCCATTCAAGTTTTAAATATTTAATTCATGTGTTTCTAAAGCCTTATATAGCCTCACTTCAAGTTTCCCTTCTTATTTGTTGGTACTCCATTTGAGCACTCCAAATCAGAGTACCCCCCGCACATGCCAACACTGAACTTACCTCAGAAAAACAAGCAATTAATCTTTATAATTAAAATGTTTAGTGACCATTTCTTGGTCTAACCCAACATTAGAGAGTTTCTATTGATGTTTATGTAAACAATTTTGACTCTTACTCTCATTTTCTACCCCTAATTGTACCCACCAAAGTCATATAGTTTTTTGCATATACAAAACATGGTGCTTATCTCAATGTATTTGGGGTTTTGGGATAATTACTTACATTAATCACAATTGTAGGAGATTATACACTGCCCTAGGTTTATCTCAATGGTAAGAACTTCTCATGGCTTCATCTAAAATGCCAGATAAGTTTAATGGCCAAGGTTTCCACACCTGGCAAACCAAAATTAAGGGGTACTTAATGAAGAAGAATCTATGGAGTCTTGTAAAACCACAACCTGCTGATGGAGATGAAAATTTTGTTATTATATTATAGAAACCACTATTGCATTGCAATCCAAAGATGAGCAAGCATTGGGCATCATAATCACTACACTTGATGATGGTTACATTCATTACATTGATGATGATAACACTACTGCAATGGCATGGGACACACTTGAAAAGATATTTAATGCTAAGGCTAAACACTCCAAAATTAGTCTTAAAATTCAATTGTATGAGCTTAAAATGGAATATAGTGAAGGCGTGGCTTTACTAATCAAGAGACTTAAGAGTCTTTGACTTAACTTGTGTATGTGAAGGCTCCAGTATATGAAGAAGATGTCATTGCCATATTGTTAAAGGCTATGCCTTCAAATTTCAATCAAATAGTCACTATGCTTTAAAGAGAAGTAACCCATTCCTTCTTTGGAAAGTGTGATTAACTCTTTGCAAGAAGAAGAGAAGAAACTTGTCAAAGATGACTTTAGAGGTGCCTATGTTGTCTCCTCTAACAATATGAAGAAAAAGTGTGCAAGCTATGGAAGAACAAATAATCTTACTAACGACTGCTTCACCAACAATCCATGTGTGCATTGTGGAAAGACAAATCACTCATCTTAAAGATGCTATCTCAAGGACAAGAAGAAAGGAAAGAAGAAAGTCAACACTGTTGTAGAAGAAACCAACCTTGCTCAAGTGTGTGAAGATGTAGAGGACTCTTATGCCTTTTAAAACATTATCTAAGTCATATTTGGCTATGCCTTATGTCTGTGGGAGCACTAGTTGTTGAGTAATTCTTGTTGTGTTGCTGGCTGCTTAACTCTTTGTTGTGTATACCCACTTATTGTTGTTAATCCATGCCTTGAAGTTTGTAAGAGAAGAGTACACACACCCTATGTACCCTATGTTGTGATTAAGGGGGTTCTCTATCTCAATGTATCAAGGAGGATTTGTTGTTAGGCAAAGTCAGTTATAAGTCATTGTTTTCATGTTTGGATTATAGGAGGGTGTTGGAAATAACCCAAACATAAAGACAAGATTAAAACCCAAGGTTCAAAGGTTATTATCCATGTAACTACAACATTGTAAAAGGCACAAGAGTCTAGTCAAAGAGGTGAAAAGAGGGCACCCTCCTCTGTAGAGAATCAGGGAGAAAATTGAGGCAGTGCCCACCTACATTCACTCCACCTCTCCTACAATAACTCTACCTCTCCACATTCCTCTCCATCTCTCCATCTCTCCTAAAATTAGGGCACCTCTCCTATATTCAAGGATGTACTCTTGGCCTATAAAACGACACCTTTGGGAGTGAAAAATCAGTTCTCGTATTTGATTCATGCCCTCCGCATGCTTGTGTGTTAGCTTAGTCTCATTTTAATCATATTCTTAATCACCCATCACTAATGGCATACATATGCTTTGATCTGCCCCCATAAATGCATCATTACCTCCATTTTCCTTCATTTTCAAGCATTGATGAACAAAGTGCTACAACCATTCCTCTTCAAGTTTGTATTGGTGTTTTTTTAATGAAATATTGGTGTATAGAAAGAGTTAAAAGGAGCACTTACTGAGTTCATGTGTGTGAAGGAAGTATTTGATGCATTGAGAGCCAACCAATTGTATGCTAAAGAAACCAAGTGTACATTCATGGAAAAGGAGGTGGAATACCTTGTCACATTGTACACATTGATGGCATAAAGGTAGATCCCAAGAAGGTGGAATGTGTGAAGAATTGGCCTACTCCCATCAATCTCACTCAAGTGCGGGGATTCTTAGGTCTCTCAGCATTTTATGATCGGTGAGAAGTATGCACATATAGTAGCTCCTTTGATGGATAAGTTGAAGAAGGATGCATTCTTTTGGGATGTTACAGCACAAAAGAGTTTTGGTGAGCTAAAAAGAATGCTTACTACGGCACCTATCTTGATATGCTCGGATTTCTCCAAGCCTTTCACTAATAGAGCAGATACATGTAGAAGAGGCATTGGTGCCATGTTGTATCAAGACCATGGGGTAATTTCTTATGAAGTCCACAAACTTGATGACAAGGATATGGGGATGCATGTGCATGACCAAATCTTACATGCAATCAAGAAATGCCATCACTATCTTTATGGAAGAAAGTTTTATGTGCAAAGTGACCATAGGGTTCTTTAATTATTCTTATCACAATCAAATCTTTCACCACCTAAGCAAAGAAGGTGTTTGGCTACCCTTCAGCAATATGATTTTGAGATCACATATATAAAGGGAAAGGAAAATGTGGTGGCAAATTCACTTTCTAGAATATGGGCATGTTCATTATATCAGACATCACAGAAGTGCATAATGATTGGATTGAGGAGATTCAAGAGGAATACATACTTGATTATGAGGCTTCACAAATAGTGCAAAAATAACAGCATGGTGTTTTTATGATTTACCTCATTTTCGGTTACAAAATGGTATCCTCTATCGCGCAAAGAAAGGGTGTATCTTATACCCCACTCATCCTTCAAGAAAAAGGTCATGGTGGATGAGATGCATTCTAATCCCATGGTGGGACATTTGGGTTTTTTCAAAACCTACAATGGCATAAGAAAGAGATTCAATTGGAAAGGTCAATGTAGGGAATTCAAAGAGTATGTTGCTAAGTGTATGCCTTGTGAACTCAACAAGGATACCACACACAAGCCCGATAGATTGCTTCAGCTCTTACCTATTCCGGAGGGTAATGTATGCATATTGTTATGGATTCAATGCCTGGCTTGCCTTCTACCAAGAGGGGATGGGATAGCATCTATGTGGTGGTTGATTGATTGTTGACAAAAGTTGCCCATTTTGTACCAACAGAAGTGAGACACTCGACATCTATGGTGGCACACCAATTCATGGAAAATGTGTTCAAGTTGCATAGTATGCCTCAAAAAATAGTCAGTGATGGAGATGTGAAGTTCATTGGCACATTTTGGCGTACATTGTTTGATAGCATGGGTACCAAGTTGACTCCTAGCACAACCTATCACCCAGAAACCGATGGGTCAAATCGAGAGGGTCAATAAGTGGCTTGAGACGACTTACTTGAGGAACTATTTCTATGAAACGCAACATGCATGGGATAATTGGTTGCATTTGGAAGAGTTCGCCTACAATAACACCTATCATAGTAGTATTGTAATGTCGCTTTGTAAGGCTATGTACGGCTACAAGGTGCATGTACGGATCATAGAATTCAAGAAAGAGAATGCAAATCTACATGTAAGGGAGGAAATGGAAAGAACGCAAACACTTTTGCAAACATGCAAAGAGAACATCAAGAAGTCTCAAGAGAAGATGAAGCATTATGAAGATGCACATCGCCGCCGCAGACCATTGGAATTCAAAGAAGGGGACTTTGTGTTCTTGACAACACCTAAGACTCGATATGGATCTCTCAAAGGTAGTACCAACACAAAGCTTGCACACCATTAAATTGGGCCATACAAAGTATTGAGAAGGGTTTGTGAAGAAGTGGCTTATCAATTGATACTTCCATCTACTACAAGGATACATGATGTCTTTCATGTATCACATATGAAGGTTTGTGTTAGGCTGGGGAGGTGCAAGTATTGGATGAGCTTCCACCCATGAGTGAATATAGCATGGTGGAGTACATTCCAGAGAAGGTGTTAGGAGGAGAAAGAGAGAAGGTGTTACGCAACCACACTTTTCGTGAATACCTTGTCAAAGGTTTTCCTTAAGATGAAGCAATATAGAAGAACACCTCTATGTTGGAGGGGATGGAACACCTTTTTGATATATCTAAGGTGGATTTTTGAGTCAAAACAGTGAAAAACAGCTTGTTGTAATTTACTATTTACGAGGCATAAGAGAGGCTTAAATGGATGCAATTGATATATACACTTCTTAGACATGATTGACAGTGAGTTGGGCAGCATTACACAAAGTTTTGGAGGTCTCAAAGGCTCAAATCATGCTCTTTTGTATAGTTTTGGCAAAGAAGTGTGAAGTTGTTCATTTTGATGCTTATGCAAACCATCCATACTATGGTTTTACTCTGTGCATGTTTTCAGGATGAAACATATTTGGGTGGGGATGGTTTGTAATGAAGAGGTGTGTGGATAGAAATTGTACATAGGAGGCCAAGGGCCAAGCATAAGTTGTATTAGGCCAAGGGGTCAAATGTAAGTGAGGGAGATAGGCTTATGGGCCAAAGGCCAAGTAGGGTGAACATTAATAAGTATGTGTGAAAAGGGGGCCATGGTATATAGACCAATATGAATTGTTAAATCACAATTAACTCATACTAAACAAGAATTAGAAGCTAACAAGATTTCATGAAAATATTGCCCTTCTCCGCTCATGGATGGTGCTCCTACACCCATGTTACCACTCCATGCTTTGAGTGGTCAATCATAGGTCATTGCATCATTGTTGAACCTTTTTCCTCAATGGGTTTATACTCTCACGAGGGAGTAAAATCATGATGGATGTATGAAAAATCTAATGAGGAATGTAGACGAGATTAAGCACAAGACCCACCATAGATACATAATGAGATTTAGTTGAGACAGAGTTACTCATGGGCATAGAGCTCATTTCGGATGAATGCCTCATTCGAAGTGGATAGTCTAACCACCAAGGGCATAGATTCATATCCCACCTCAAAACATCATGCTTCTAAAAGCGTTGAGGATACATGCACTCCACACTATTGGGGTTAGCCCATAATCAGATTTGTGGAGGGCATGAATTTAATTTCAAGGCCCTCAGTAATGTACCCACTCACCTAGCATACATGTCAATTAGAGTGATGCATAAAGAAGAGACCTAGAGCATGATGGAAAACTAAAACACCCCTTAAAACTAAAACACCCCTTACCTATACACAATCCTCTCTTAGTAAATAGTTGAATCTCTAGTTGCTTAGATGTATCACCCATGGGCTTCATATCTCTTACAATGTCAAGGAAGGCATCTTCTACATGGTTATCCCTTTCATCATTTAACCGCTCCACAAAACCTTCAAGTAGCAACAAGCCTCTCATATTAATGTCTCTAATAAGACCTCAAATAATACTTAGACTCTCTTCACACATGCAATGCCAATATGTGTCCTTCTTGACATAGGTTTTCAATTTTGCGCAATCTCAAAACCTCCTCGAAAATTTCTAATGTAACCTTCATATTTCACATTAGTTTGAATCATCATGTGCAAAATGGTAGATTTCTTGAAACATCACAACAAACAAAAATGGACCATCGCATGTTGTTGGGAAAAAACATGACAAACATAACACAAACATAAGCACCACATGTTAACCCTCCAATCTCACCTATCAGGCTCTAGACTGAGCAAGGGTGAGTATCTTGTCCCTCACTAGATAATTTTTCTTGTTCCAATCATATGCATAAGTGAATTGGAAAAATGCATCACCATTTTTGGTAGGGTTTGCAATCTGCAACAATTTGTATGTTTTGTCTTGAAAGACATTCTCCACCCCTCTAGCCTCTTTGATATGAGCATATGTGAACTCCTCGAGTGTCATACTTTCCCTATCCAACTTTGAAGTGGCCTTTTCAATGATTCAAAGAACTCTTCCTATGTAGGATGGAAATAAACATGAGTTGTAATAATGGAAGTGAAATGGAACCATGATCAAAACAATATCAATAAAGATTTTATCTTCCAAACTAGAGTAAGGACAATTAGCTAGTGCATTATACCATACAGTAGGGCCATGCCTATGCTCTAGAGACATCTCAACTTCAACCCAATGCCTTTCCTCATCTATCAACTGCTCCAAAAAAGATTTCTTATATGCCAAACCGAACTTTTGAAAGAGGAACACCTCATGTGCAAATGAGGGTGCCACATGGGCACGAGTAATCCTATACCAAATGTTAAAATATGAATACTTGTGTATGTGACAAGCAATAAAAACTAAAGTGAGACTGAGGCACCTACTCATCATTAGTGACTCTCAAAGCCAACAACAATTCACCCTGTATTCTTTTCTCCACATCGATGAAGTGGCAAACAACCTTCATGTACATTTGAGGTACATGCTCATAACCTACAAACCTAACTCATTATAAGGAGAAATAAAAGAGAATCAAATTATTAACTTAACTCATTCAATGTGAAAGCATTAACTTACATTCTTGTATGCATTGCATCCATGATTTGAGTCTTTGATTGCTATCCCAAATATAAAACTTATGACCCTTGAGATCGTGCTAGTCTTCATTGACTACTTCTTCCTTTATGGCATCCTTGAATGGGATTTTTCCACCCTTTTTTATTTTAGCCAATCCATTCCAAGAATACCATCATAAATATCAAGGGGCCTCACATGGAAGTAGCAGTTGGTTGGTTTACCATTGAGATCAAACTCTAGATCCCCTATGGTATGCTAAGAAATTACTTCCTTTGCCACACTAGCTAGCTCAATGACCATTTTTTGTGGATGGTTTTTGATTAAGAACTAATTGTTTGATGCAGTTTGGTGAAAGAAGTAAATGAGTACTTCCAGAATCAATCAACAATTTAAAATGCGTACCATGATGGGATGTTGGTGTCTAGATCACTGAAAATTATGATTTTCACCTTGGTGCTCTATCCAGCATAAACCCAGGCTGGCCTCCTCTTCATCTTCAAGGGCTGCTACCTCATATTTGATCACAGCAACTCTTCCTCTTCGACGACCCTGTACTTGATATTTCAAGGGCCTTGAACTCTATTTCTTTCTTGACTTGGTTGATGAATGGAAGCAATTCTTCCCCTAGATTAGTTTGTGGGTTCCTGGGAAATTTTGGAGGAGGTAATTTTGAAAGGTTAAGAGGCTTGGGGAGATGAGGGAATTCAACAGAACATGACCTGGTTGATGGCAATCGTGTCACACTCCACTTTGCCATGCATATCATTCTATAGGGTCTATGGGCGAGGAAAGAGTGGTAGTGAATTTCAACCATTGATCTCGGTCGATTGAAGGGTGGTCACTACAAGAGAATGAGAACATAGCTGCACAAACTAGAGAGACATGGAAGTGAGAGAGAGGCCATGGGCGAATTTGCGATGTGGAGGGGTTTACGCGGCTATTTACTACATAGCTATATGCATGGCTATATGCACGGATATATGCATGGATATATGCGCATCTATATGTGTGTCTATAAGCGTGTCTATGCTGATATATGACCCTTGAAATCGTGCTAGTCTTTATTGACTATTTCTTCCTTTATGGCATCCTTGAATGAGATTTTTCCACCCTTTTTTATTTTAACCAATCCATTCCAAGAATACCATCATAAATATCAAGGGGCATCACATGCAAGTAGCAGTTGGTTGGTTTACCATTGAGATCAAACTCTAGATCCCCTATGGTATGCTGGAAATTACTTCCCTGCCACCACTAGCTAGCTCAACGACCATTTTTGTGGATGGTTTTTGATTAAGACTTAATTGTCTGATGCAGTTTGGTGTGAAAGAAGTAAATGAGTACTTCTAGAATCAATCAACAATTTAAAATGCTTACCCATGATGGGATGTTGGTGTCTAGATCACTAAAAATTACGATTTTCACCTTCGTGCTCTACCCAGGCTCTGGCCTCCTCTTCATCTTCAAGGGTTGCTACCTCATATTTGATCATAGCAACTCTTCCTCTTCGACGACCCTATCCTTGATATTTCAAGGGCCTTGAACTCTATTTCTTACTTGACTCGGTTGTTGAATGGAAGAAATTCTTCCCCTAGATTAGTTTGTGGGTTCCTAGGAAAGTTTGGAGGAGGTAATTTTGAAAGGTTAAGAGGCTTGGGGAGATGAGGAAATTCAACACAACATGACTTGGTTGATGGAAATCATTGCACACTCCACTTTGCCATGCATATCATTCTATAGGGTCTATGGGGCGAGGAAAGAGTGGTAGTGAATTTCAACCATTGATCTCGGTCGATTGAAGGGTGATCACTACAAGAGAATGAGAACATAGCCGCACAAACTAGAGAGACATGGAAGTGAGAGAGGGGCCATGGGCGAATTTGCAATCTGGAGGGGTTTACGTGGCTATTTACATAGCTATATGCGTGGCTATATGCACGGATATATGCACGGATATATGCGCGTCTATAAGCGTGTCTATACTGATATACGACCCTTAAGATCGTGCTAGTTTTCATTGACTACTTCTTTCTTTATGGCATCCTTGAATGAGATTTTTCCACCCTTTTTTATTTTAACCAATCCATTCCAAGAATACCATCATAAATATCAAGGGGCATCACATGCAAGTAGCAGTTGGTTGGTTTACCATTGAGATCAAACTCTAGATCCCCTATGGTATGCTGGAAATTACTTCCCTGCCACCACTAGCTAGCTCAACGACCATTTTTGTGGATGGTTTTTGATTAAGACTTAATTGTCTGATGCAGTTTGGTGTGGAAGAAGTAAATGAGTACTTCTAGAATCAATCAACAATTTAAAATGCTTACCATGATGGGATGTTGGTGTCTAGATCACTGAAAATCATGATTTTCACCCTGGTGCTCTATCTAGCATAAACCGAGGCTCTAGCCTACTCTTCATCTTTAACGGTTGCTACCTCATATTTGATCATAGCAACTCTTCCTCTTCGACGACCCTGTCCTTGATATTTCAAGGGCCTTGAACTCTATTTCTTACTTGACTCGGTTGTTGAATGGAAGAAATTCTTTCGCTAGATTAGTTTTTGGGTTCCTGGGAAAGTTTGGAGGAGGTAATTTTGAAAGGTTCAGAGGCTTGGGGAGATGAGGGAATTCAGCACAACATGACGTGGTTGATGGCAATCGTGGCACACTCCACTTTGCCATGCATATCATTCTATAGGGTCTATGGGCGAGGAAAGAGTGGTAGTGAATTTCAACCATTGATCTCGGTCGATTGAAGGGTGATCACTACAAGAGAATGAGAACATAGCCGCACAAACTAGAGAGAGATGGAAGTGAGAGAGGGGCCATGGGAAAATTTACGATCTGGAGAGGTTTTCGCGGCTATTTACGTAACTATATGCATGGCTATATGCACGGATATACACGCATCTATAAGTGCGTCTATACTGATATACGACCCTTGAGATTGTGCTAGTCTTGATTGACTACTTCTTCCTTTATGGCATCCTTGAATGAGATTTTTCCACCCTTTTTTATTTTAGCCAATCCATTCCAAGAATACCATCATAAATATCAAGGGGCATCACATGGAAGTAGCAGTTGGTTGGTTTACCACATTGAGATCAAATTCTAGATCCCCTATGGTATGCTGGGAAATTACTTCCTTGCCCCACTAACTAGCTCAATGACCATTTTTGTGGATGGTTTTTGATTAAGACCTAACTGTCGGATGCAGTTTGGTGAAAGAAGTAAATGGGTACTTCTACAATCAATCAACAATTTAAAATGCTTACCATGATGGGATGTTGGTGTATAGACACTGAAAATTATGATTTTCACCTTGGTGCTTTGTCCAGCATAAGCCTAGGCTCTAGCCTCCTCTTCATCTTCAAGGGTTGCTACCTCATATTTAATCATAGCAACTCTTCCTCTTCCACGACCCTGTCCTTGATATTTCAAGGGACTTGAACTCTATTTCTTACTTGAATCGGTTGTTGAATGGAAGTAGTTCTTTCGCTAGATGAGTTTGTGGGTTCTTGGGAAAGTTTGGAGGAGGTAATATTTTTGAAAGGTTAAGAGGCTTGGGGAGATGAGGGAATTCAGCACAACATGACGTGGTTGATGGCAATCGTGGCACACTCCACTTTGCCATGCATATCATTCTATAGAGTCTATGGGCGAGGAAAGAGTGGTAGTGAATTTCGACCACTGATCTCGGTCGATTGAAGGGTGAATTCCATAGGGTCACCTTGAATTGGATGACTCGTGGTAAGGTCTCTTCCTATAAAGGTTTAGCTCAAAAAACTTCATCCTCAAGGCTGGTCGGCTACATGGATTCTAGCCGATGGTTGGGCGAGGGTTTAAGCATTGCACAAATCGGCTAATGGATTGAGCTAAGGTCATAGTTAGAGCATACTTCTTTGAGTCTAACAAAGTGGGAGTAGTAAGCATCCATTGATGAATTCTTTTAGGTCAAGCTATAGAACTCATTCATCTTCATGGTTTTAAAGTCTAAGGGAAGTACCTTTCCTTAATAACTCCCTTGTTTTGTTCCCAAGAGAGAGTGTTTTCTTGACACCCTTTTCTCTACACATGACTCCTTCCACCATAGCTTAGCATCACCAATTAGTGGAACGGCCCAACATAGATTAGTTGGCTTTATTAATACCAACAAGAGAGAAATAGTTAGTCATGGAATCTATCCATGCCTCTACACCTTTACCACATCTTTTCCTTCTCCTGAGAAGGAAGAGAGTCGCATCTGCTTAAGCACAAATTTCCTTTCAGCTTCTTCATCATGTTGGCGTGAAAAGAGAGAAAACACTTTAATACCAAACTTGGGGAAAAATAAAGAGGTCAAAAAGATATTAATTCTCTCTGTACTCTTAACATGGCTCTGATACAACCTGTAAGATACCTCCTATACCCTTCCTTCCTTCAGGGTAAAGAGGGATGTCACTACCAAACTTTCTATGAAGATCACCTAATCAGGAGCTAATTAATGACTATCCGATATACGAATATATTCATGATCTTGGGGGTATGACCTATATTATCTATATTTTTTTCTTTGGAAAGTTTTTGACTAGTTCGGTCCACCCTATGGCCCACTTTTCAGATTCAGGATACGATCAATGAGGTTTTTAATTACTAAGCACATTATTGGTACATATGCATCACATGACGAAATTCCTTAATTTAATTTCCTTCATGGGCTCCTTTATCCCTTAATGCCAACAAATCATTTTAAAAATGATACATATATAATCATAAGCTTCAATTACAATACAATCTGGAAAACATCCCTTGGAGCACCAAGTTACATATACAAACTAGGCATTGCAACCGTTGTGGTAATAAATTATCACATATTAGTAAGCTGAAATGTCCCCTCACTCACCTATACTAACATGAAACCTATCAAGCTCGGGTTTGCAATCTTCGAAGGAGCCCTCACCCTGCTTTGTGGTGGGTTAACCATTATAAGAAGTTGCCCCAACCCCATAAATACTCAAGATTTTTTTACCCTGGGTAGGGAATTGCCCACTTGCCCAAGAATGATCACTTTGAAATGGTCACCCCTAAGAAAAACATGTCCCTTAGTTTATTTTCAAAAACTTTAGAATATACTATTGGCCTTGTCCTAATCATATATCCACATTTGGCGTAACAATCCATGCAACAAAAATTCTCACATAAGAGAGATAACCTCTTCTATTTTCTTAAAGAAAAATTATCTAGTTAGATACATTGGACAATCCCTTTTCTTAATCAAGAACTTCTAGGGTTGGTCCCATTTACACGCTGAGGTGGCCGAGGTGCAATATTTGTGATTATGGGGATGTGAGCTGGTCCTCCACTTCCTTGGGAGACATTTGGAGCTACTGCTATTCAGTTGTATCCTCATCACAGTCAACTACCATTGGACACCCATGTCCTCTACATTGTGCATGTCCTTCACAAGCCATTATTCTTTATTGTGGCTTATTACCGAGAAGTAACTCAGATGGCTTGGGAGTTGAGTGGAGATCCTCTCTTACGTAGAATATATTGAGAAACTCTTGGAGATAGAACCTCTAATCTCTCAGTTTATTCTTCAACCACTAGGTTTTAAATATAGTTCATATCAAGTTGTAGTTATTTTCTTTATCCTAGCAGTGAAAAATGGAAGAAACGATGAAAGAAATTGATTGATTGAGAGAGAGAGGGGGGGAAAGGGAAAGGGAGAGCGAGAGCGAGAGAGGGACTAAAGATTGAGAGAGAGTGTGAAGGAGACTAAGATAGAGAATCTCGGAGGGAGAAGTCCATGAGTGGCGTGCGCTAGCAGATGAAGGTGGCAAGGGGGTGGGTGTGAGTAGAGGGAGTGAGGGGGCTGGTTGGACGTGGCGAGTGAGTGGGGAGGGCTATTAGGGACGAAATGGAGGGAGCCGTACGTGCCACCAGCCATAGTGGGGCTGGGTGACACTTTGTAGGAGTACAAGGGAAGGGGGGGGGGGGGTATGAAACAGTGTGTATGAGAAGGAGTCGTCAACGCCAACACAGAGGAAGAAGATGTGGCCGAATAGCATGGCTGGCCGATGCGGACGAAAAAAAATAAGGCACGCATTCACCGCCGGCAGCATGGCCGGTGGAATGAAACGACAAAGAACGTTTACGTTCCAGATCATCTAGCGACGAGTAGAGGACAAAAGGCAAAGGGAGGGGGGGAAAAAGAAAAGACAGGATTTTTTAACGAAGCATATATATATAAATATATAAACTTAGGAAATTGTTTTTACCAGCACAAAAAATAGAGATGAAAGAAGTCACTATCATTCTAGAGAATATGATTCAGAAGTAATAATTTATATCCAACAATGAAGTTAAGATAAATCTATGCTAGTTTGCCTCCAATATTTGGAAAAGATATCATGAAGGTTATTATGAATACTAAATTCCTCATTATGAATAATAATCCCCTCATTATGATAATTATTTTTATATGTGATAGTACTAGAAACATGAAACACATGTATTGACAAAACAAATTGACTACTTACAAATACAACAAAGATAGGAAAATAATTTGAGATACACTAATGATTTTTAGATATGCTTGTGATATGCCAAGTACATGTTTTGTACCTTAGTCGATGAACCTTGGATATCATAATGCTACATGTATTTGTAGACATTTCTCCTCATAATATGTCGATATGTATTTATAGGCCTTCATCCTCATTATGTCTTCTTTCTTTTGTGTATAGCTTTCTGATGAATGAAAACCTCATGTCTTTACATCTCAAAAACCTGGTGAGACTTAAATCAAAGCTTCAAGTTGAAATCAATAAGATAAAAGAGAGAAAAGTGAGTACGTAACACTTTATTATTTAAAATACTATAAAATAAGATTACCACTGTGCAAAACTTTACAAAATATCTTATGTTTTATACCATTTGAATGCAAATGGTATAAAATTTAAGCTCAAGTTCTATGCAAGAAGGTGTACTTATCAACATCTTTCTAATGTATGTTGACTTATTTCATGTTTTTTTAATAATATTTCAATATTTTTATATTTCACAAAGGCAATAGTTTTTTACACAAGTATGTGAGAAAAATCAATATAATTTTATTAGGCCCCTAAAGATGTGGAATTATTTTTTAAAAATGTTAAATCTCTTAGCATTATGCTCTCACATGCACATGTGAATGTACTCATGTGCATGCATCCACAAGCATGTGTGGATGCTAACACTTACAATTTTATATGCTTGTGAACACACATATATGCACATGCACATGTGTAGCCGTACTTGTAAAGCAAGATCGTATGGAGCTTTAGCATATTATGTAGTCTTCAGACTTCACTTTAGTGTTAGCACTAGGATTGAGAATCTATTCTATTCAAACATGGCATATTCTTATGAAGGGTACTTAAATAATGAAGAAGTTTAAAAATGAGTACATGGTGATAAGTAGTAAGGATTGTTTTTTTATAAACATCCATTATATATAATAAATGCTTGGAGAAGGCTAATTACTTGTACATGCGAACATATTATTGATCAATTTTTCTTTTCGTATGTAACTTCCCATGAACAATAGAGCCATAAATATTACTCAACCTCAATTAAAGAGAGTGTTCATAGAATTCTTCCTAGTTATCCAAAAAAACACTATGAACCAAAAGATAAATAACACCATGTACAATGTCTAAATTTCTTACCCAATGTGAGTCACAAAAGTCGATCTTTTGCAAAGGAGATAGCTTCATTTAGCTTTATCTATAATATAGTTATGTTCTTCACAAGGTAATATTGAGACCTCGTTTTCTCCTTTGACTTAGTCTAGACCTTGAAAATTTGCAAGGTTCATTCTTGATGGCTAGAGTTTTTCCTCCTTCCATAAGCTTGGCAAGATACAGCTAGCAAGATCCACATGATTCATCTCCAAAGTCCATTTCGTTTTAAAATGGTGTGACAAGGATATCCATAGTACCACTAGGTTATGGCCCATGGTGATTTACTTGTTGTATGTTAAAGGGAAACCTCTCTATTTGATGTGGTATCTCTTCAAATATCACATCCTAGCTTAGACCAATATTCTTTTGGTAAGAATTTAAAAGGTAATAACCATTTGGACTTCATACTACTTCCTAAGAATATGCATAATTTATGATCATATATAAATTAATATTCTCAAAATTTTGAAATGCACAAACTATTCACACCACCCAAAGTTTTTCAAGTGTGTAATGTTCACCCAAGTAATAGTGTTATTTGGAGTCATTCTTTTGATCTCCTTTACTCTCTTGATAACAAATTTGTAGACAACAATTTTCACTCTCTTAGTATAAAAGAAATAATCAAGATCTCTTTCACTAACCATACTTCTAGTATAAATAATCTATCAAATCTTTTTTTCCATTAAGTATATTACTTACAATTTCATAGGTTGCATGGTTTCTTATTTGTAATTTTTCTTTATTGCAAATTATAGACTAGAAAAAGCTACTAGTTTTACAAAAAACATATAGATTCAATACACGTGAATTATCATAATCCTCCTCCTCCTTCTCTTCTCAATATCTTGAAAAAAAAATGTATTCATTTTTATCATATCTAGCCATTGTTTACATTTTTAAAACTTAATGAGAATGCAAACTAAGAAAGTATAATAATACCATGCTATTTAGTGTTTAGTGTTTACACCTAATCAAAATTATATAAATTACTTAGGCTTTTGCCTATGATATAGGTGATGTTATACTTATGAGTACTTTGGATGTTTCTTTCAAAAAAAATGTGACAGAGGGTTGCTCACCTTATGAGGAGAGATTTTCTCACCTTATGAGGAGAGATTTTCTCACCTTATGTTAAAATATCCTCTAAAAATAAAAAGTTCAAATATTAGGTGAGATAAAACATAAACTTACAATGCCCTACTTATTAGTAAAGAAAAGGAGAAATCATTACATATGTGTTGCATGCTTGTGGAGAGAAGAGAGAGGAAAATCGAATTATCTCTTAGAGGAGGGAGATGAGTTTGAGGGAGATGAGGGGTTTGCCAAGGAGGGATATGAAAAGAGGCAGGGAGACAAGGTGAGGGTTTTCCAAGGAGAGATATGAGAAGAGGGAGATAATAGATGCACATGAGGGTTGCCAATAGAGGGATATGGAGGTGCCAAGAAATGAAATTTTAACTACATGAAGTGCTAGCTACATTGTAATGTATGGTAACATGAGATTCTTATCTCTAGTAATGGTGCTATAGGAGATTTTTTTTTCGTGTATGCATAAAGGGCTCTATGAATAAAGAGGCCTCTCTGCATAGAGATATTATGTATAAGAGGCCTATATACATGCATATTAGAGCATACACATGGGTATGCTCTAATATGCATGAATATCAGAGCATACACATAGATCTAATATGCATACATACATATGTATGCTCTATGAATGCATAATAGAGCATGCAAAGCTCTAGCATGCATAGAGCTATGCTTTATGCATGCATAGAGAATACATATGTTCTATGTATGCATATTGGAGCTATGCATGCATAGAGAATACATATGTTCCATGCATGCATATTAGAGCCATGCATGCTCTATGTGTGCTCTAATATGCACGCATGTATATGTATGCTTTATGCATGCTCTATGTATGATTTAATATGCATACATACAACATGAAAAGTGATCCAATTAATATGCATGCTTATAGAATGCATAAGAGGCTTCTATGCCTATGCACTGACTCTAGTCTATGATTATATGTCTTCTTCTATGCCTATGCATTGACTCTAGTCTATGATTATAGGTCTTCTTTGTTTTGGTCTCAACACCCTAGCCTTCCTATTGAGGTAAGCTGTAAACCTTAAACCCTTTCTGTTAATGGTACACATTGGGATGTATGCATATTAGAGCTCTATATGCTCTATGTATGCTCTATATGTATGCATATTAGAGCTCTATATGCTCTATATGTATGCTTATTGGAGCTATGCATGCTCTATATGCATGTTTATTAGAAGCTTACATTAACATTTCTTTTTTTCCGAATGCATATTAGGAGCTTTACATTAACATTCTTTTTTTTGTGATCTTAGTTTACCAAGAAAAAACAACCATGCTAGCTAAGTACCTAAGTACATACATATGCCCATCTCATAAGGGAGCAATCATATTCTCCCGTAGTAGCTAGAAGCTCATATGAGTTTTAAGTTTTTATGTTTATGCATGGGTAGATGGTAAAAAACTTGCAATGATATGGTGTCACGGTCTAGGATGAATTGTCAAATATGCATAAACTATGCATTTGAGTTTTAAGTATTTATGTTTATGCATTGACATTGGATAGACGGCAAACAACTTGTAGCGCAATATTACGCATGAAGGAGGAGTAGATACCCCAGCAGTCTGTGAGCAATGTTAACCCTTACCCTCTAGCTTGAATCATGAAGGAGATGAAAGGCAAGAGGCTATGTGAAAATTGAGGTTTCATGCAAAGAGAGGGAAGTGCAGTTTTTGTGGTCCAATACCCAAATTTCAACTGCATCACTCGGGTATTGGTTTCTAAAATTGATCATATGGCTAGGAAGCTCTTTATATGATCTTTCCACTCATGTAACTAATTTCTTTATCCTTTACTTCATTGATGATCAGAATTTCTCCCAAAGTTGCTAACTTTTAGCAGTTTTATATTCTTGTAGTAAAATGCTCATAACTTTTCGCTCGGTTGCCCATTTTCGAAAGTTTTTATATAGACGCAAAGCTCTCTTCAAGCTCTACGTACCTATGTAATCCTCTTTTGTACAGTCTAGATGGATTTAAAATTGCAATTCTTTGTGTATCTCTATTTTTATAGACTTTTGGCTATTATTTCTTCTTAATAATAATTAATTCCTCTTAATCTCTTATCAAAAAGCAAATCCTATGTATCTTATCCTCTTGTAAGTGATTGCTATATTGTTTTACTTTAAGATGTTCTGTCTAAATTGCCCAATTCGAATGGATGAACCTTACCAACATTCCCCGTAGGTTTCCGTTCACATAATCCTGAGTTGGAAGATTTTCTTCAAACAAAGAATTGCCTCTTGTTTGGAGCTGCAAGACTGATAGAAATTCTTGCTTTTCTTGAGCCTTTCATCTTTCCTTCCATGAATTATGATCTCACCTTTGATGTGTTTATCCTTATCTTAACCTAGGGGAGAGAAAGGGAGGTGAGGAGACTGTGAGGTTTCATACAAGTGTGTTTTGATTCTAAGAAGTGACCGAAGTCAAAACCCCAACTTTGTGTCACACTAGAATAAACATTACTTAATAGTTGTTGATTTATGTACAAGACCAAACATCTTAGTATTGATACATACCATATTTATAACTTTCTATAATATTGCATTCCAATATGTATAGTTATTTTTATCATCTCATCTAGTAAAAGACCAAACATCCTAGTATTGTTACTATCACTACAAGGGATTGGGCTCATACCCGCGCTCTTAGCCGCTAAAAATGACTTGTGAAAAAAAGTAGCGGGCCCGTGTATCAACGCGTGTATTCTCGCGGCCAGAGACATGCGTGTAAAAACGCGTGTACAGTGCCTCTCAGACGCGCGTATACACGGGTGTTTAGCCGCGTTTTTTTTTTCAGACGCGTTAATACACGCCAGTATACACGCGTCTTATTCTATTAGACGCGGTTATACACGGGTGTATAGCCGCATCCTGTTCAGTTCCAATGTCCCAGCCGCGTTTTTACTTGCGTCTGTACACGCGTTTCTTTTATTTAGATGCGCTTATACACGCGTTACTGCCAGTTTATACGCGTGTATACACGCGTTATTTCCAGTGTATCCGCGCAGATACACGCAATTTTTAGCAGTTTTGACGCGTTTATACACGCGAACAGAGAGCAAAAAAAAAATCCAGAGAGTGCTATTTGGTGCCTGAATACTGTTCCAGCATTCCAGCACCCAATAGCACTCTCTGGTTTAGGGTTTTTGGTGCATTAGACCATCCACGAAGAACATATGCACGAGGGAGATTAAGACAAGAACGACATGAATGCATACATTGTCATTACACGATTCAAGACAGCCATGAATGTAATACTATCGATCAATCAATTCAATATTACTATCAAAATTTCATACATGTATACAAGGGAGTCCATATCTCGAAGTAGCCCATGGCTTGAGTTTACAAAAAAATATATACAATCACATCCTAAATATGGAATGTGATACTACAAATCTGAGTACTACTCAGACCCAGATGATGACTCGGTGCTCCCCTCATGCTCAGATGAGCTCGCATCGGTCGGAATGTCCGAGGAGTAGTGCTCACGTCCACCCTCTGCAGCGGCGGCCGGTGGATCATCAGCAGCTTGTGCCTGTTCAAGTAATATATAGTATATAAGTATATATATATATATATATATGCAATTCAATAAACCAAAACCATTCGTTACGAATTTTCAAGTACCTGTCGACCGTATGGTCTCATGGCCAACTCAAACTGCGCGTCCGTAATACGTCCCTCGGCTCTGAAGATGGCCCACGTGTCACGTCTGCTATGCCGGCGAGCATACGCAGTATCGTGGGTTGTGGGCTTCCTCCCCGTAACCCGTCGCTGTATCATAATCAACACAATTTGTAAGATTAAAACAATTCATAGAATCAATGAATTAAGTAAACAATCAAATAAAGTGACAGGATACTTACGAACTCTGCCTCCCATGACTCGACGCCGCCAGATCCGAAATGCGAAGATCCAACGGTCTCCATCTGGATCCGTCGTGCCTCCACATGCTGCCTGCTCTTCACGCCACCCTCTGCTCGTTTCTTTGCCTCCTTCCACTCGCGTTTGTGCGCAGTGGCAGGTTTCTCGGCAGGATAGCCACCCGCAGCTACATTTAGCCGGTCATCGTACGCGAGTTTTTTAAGGTGAGATCTTTTATTACTTAAGATCTCCCTTATTCGCGTCCTTCCCCATACATCCGAGAATGTAGCATGTGGGGGATTGGGGTACCGACTGTGTACAGCCTCTATCACCTCCCCAACTAATCGGCTATTTTGATCTTTGAATTTAATAAAACAATTTCTATATGAGTTTGATACTACCCCACGCATGTATTCCATTACCTCCCTCCCCCTCGCATCCATCACTATCCCGCCCCTATCCGTCACATCATAGCAAACCACTCTCTCCATCTCTCTCATCTCCTCCTCTTCCGAACTGTCTCCTCTAACTCTTCTCCCTCTATCTCCTCTCTCACCCCGTGCCCTACTACCTCCCCCACCTCCCCCACCTCCCCCACCAAAGCACCCGCCGCATCCTCCCCCACTCCCACTCTTCCTACTGCTGCGGGTGGAGTCACGACTGGGGGATTGTCTACGTGACGGTGGCTGTGAGCCCTGACGTGACGGTGGCTCTGAGGGAGCACGTGATGGTGGCTGTGAGGGTGTACGTGAGTGTGTCTGGGACGAGGTATGTCTCCTCGGTGGACGTGGAAGAGGAGAAGCTGCATGCCGTCTCGTCGGACTCGGAGGAATAGACGGCACTGGAGTGCCCTGGATACTCGCGACAGGGGTATAGACACCAGGCAGGGAAGGAGGGGGATGGACATACATATACTCTGTAAGCTCAACCGGACCAGGTTGGCGCCCAAAGTGATTCATCATCTCCATCAACCAATTGCTGTACGCAAATGGATCGGATGAAGAACCTGGAATATCCATAAAGAACCTGCAACAAACATCATCATGTACATCATGGGCTGTCTCTTGACTCACACATTGTCATTACACAAGTCAAATGCCTGCAAACCCTGAAATCTGAAACGCGGCAGTTTTTTGTCTGCAGAAACGCGTGTATACACCCGGCAAAAAACGCGTGTATATACCCGGCAAAAAACGCGTGTATATGCGCGTGGAAAAACTCTGCAGACAGGTTACACGCGCTCCTACACGCGTTCCTACACGCGACCTGAGAAAAAAATTTCTCGAAAAGACCGACCCCCCGACAAAAACAGAATGTCCTTACAAAAGGACCAGCCATTGTCGCCCCTGTCAGGATGCAGCAACCCAATCGTGTGCAAAAAGACAAACCCAAAGAGCAAAGAGCAAAGTAAACAAATCTGACAAAAGAGACAAGGCACAGGACAAAGTGACTCACCTCTGAAAAAGTGAGTCCTCTCTGCTCCTTCTCTGCTCCCTCCTTCTCCCGTGTGTGTGCTCCTTTCTCTGCTCCCTCTTTGCTGTTGGAAGAGGCGAAAACAGGCGCACTGTTGATTTCTAAGTTCAAAATCTATATTTGGGGAAGGCGGGCTATGTTTAGTTTAAATATGCCGCCGCGTTTATGGGTGCGTTTATGTTCGCGTATATAAACGCAGGTATATTCGCGTGTACATGATTTTAGCTGCGTTTATACACGCGTTTTGCAGATATTAGCCGCGTGAATACACGCGTTTTTTAGGAAGTAGCCGCGTTTATACACGCAAATTGTAGGAGATAGCCGCGTGAATACACGCGTTTTTATGCTTTCATTAAAAATATATAATGAGTTTGTGTTTTCTGATTTGTACACAGGATGTCATCAACCTCTTCAAGCAGTTCTGAGGAAGATGAGACAATGCGTCATCGTAATCGCGATGTGTGGTTGGGACAACGGATCAAATGTATGTGTAATCGATGTCAAGGATGCATTGTACGAGCACGTCGAATTACCTTGAATCATATCTCCATGTATGGAGAATGGAATCAAACAGGTTTGGAGGTGAGTAGATGTAAATTGATGGTATTCAAATGACTCATGGTATCCAAATTAAATTAATAGAGTTGTAACATATAATTTGATAAATTGAAGCAGGATGCAGTACCACACCCTAACATGGTACCCTACGCGCGACGAGAGCACGTAAAGCGTCGACGAGATGATGCTGGAGCTTCGGGATCTAATGTCAGAGATGAGTGGGAAAGGGACGACAATAGCCCTGCACCTCACGAAGTTGTGGAAGAGGAGGTGCTTGATGATATGGTGCGAAATCTTTTTAAGGATGATCCCAAAGGTATGGACGACGATGATATGGAACAAGAGCATCTTTATAAAGCTTCATCGACACCGGTGTTTGAAGGGTGCACATTCTCAGTTTTACGTGCTTCCCTTGAACTACTTAATATACAAACAGTTTATGGATGGAGCAATGCAAGTCTTGACGCATTGTTGAAGTAAGCATTCTAACTTATAAATTTGAATTAGTGGTTTAAGGTTTAGGATTTAAGACTAATTATAATTGATGATATTGGATGCAGGCTATTGTCAAATATGCTTCCAAAGGAAAATAGACTGCCCACCTCAAGAGACATAGCGAGGCGCTATGTGACATCTCTTGGAGGACTGGATTATGATAAAATACATGCATGCGTCAATGATTGCATTCTCTTTCGTGGGACGCATAAGGAGGCTCTGACATGTCCCACTTGTGGTGAAGCAAGGTACAGAACAGATATGAAGAGTTTTGATGTACCTCGTAAAGTCTTGCGACACTTTCCTATAATTCCTCGCATCAAACACATGTTCAAGTGCAAATCTATAGCAGAGCTCATGTCATGGCATTCCTCACATCGATCGGATGATGGCATGTGGAGAATTCCCGCAGACACTCCTGCTTGGAAGCATATTGAAGATGAGTGGCCCAGCTTTAAAACAGAGCCCAGAAACTTGAGACTTGGCCTGGGTATGGATGGAGTGAATCCATTTGGTTTCAAAAGCACCGCGTACAACGTGTGGCCAGTTGTGCTGGTGAATTATAACCTTCCACCATCAATGGCGATCAAGAAGGGACATCTTATGTTATCCCTTCTAATTCCAGGGAAACATAAAGTCAAGCATATGGATGTTTATCTTGAACCACTGATTGATGAGTTGGAGGAACTATGGAGAGGTGTTGCGGTGGTGGACATTAGTAGGCCTCCCTCCTCTCGACACTTCGACTTAAAAGCAGTGTTGATGTGGACAATGCATGACTTTCCAGGATACAGCGATTGTTCTGGTAAGACGTCTAATTACCTCCCTACTCTATTACTATTGGCTATATATATTAATTAGACGGTTTGACTTTATTATTCTAACTTTTATTTATATTTTAACAGGTTTGAAAACATCGGGTAAACATGCATGTCCTGTTTGTGGCCCTTCGTTAGTACATGAGTATGCTGATGGTTTGTGTAAGACTATATTCGATAATCATCATCGATTTCTCCCCTCAGATCATCCTAAATATGTTGCTAGTAAGAGTAACATTCCTCCACAAACACTTCGTGCAAAAGATTGGAAGCGTATTTGGGAGTCTACAACTATTCTTCCTCCAGATGGCATGAACAGGTATAGTGATGTTTTTTCAATCTTGTTTTGTGTAGTCTCTAATTGGATTAAAGGTCACATAGAGCAATCCCTTGTGCAGGTACTCCATTTTTTTCCGGCTGCCATATTGGACCCATCTTAAGATCAACCATCTTCTTGATCCCATGCACATCTTCAAGAATGTGGGATCTGGTATTTGGGAACATATTACTGGTAAACGAGACAATGTTAGCGTACGTGAGGACTTGCGGGTCGCAGGACGTATGCGTCAAGCTTGGCCACGAGAGGTGGGTGGGCACGTTCGTCTTCCGCCTGCACCATGGATTATATCAAAGAAAGAGGAGAAGCAGGTAAAGCAGGCCATCACCACTTTGCGTACTCCCACTGGATGCATGAGATCATTGAAGGGAGCCTTTACAACCACTAAGAAAAGAGGCGTTGAGCAACTATATGGGTTGAAGTCCCACGATTGGCACAAGATGCTTCAAGTAAGTGTTTTCCAAGTCTTGTACGTACGTTGAAATTAAATTTTGTAATGCCATAAACCATAAATGTGCTCTTATGTGCGCAGTTCATACTACCTACTAGCATCGACCATTGTGCGAATAAGAGTTTGAAAAAATGTATTTATAAGATGGGCGAGCTTGTGAGGTATGTAAAACCCATGCTCAGATCACCCTTCATTATACCTTGCAAAATGAACGTGCATGAGGTATAACGTACTATTTATTTATTTTTCAGATATGTTAGTTCCAAAGCAATTGATCCAGCCACGTTGGATGATGCGCGTGTTATGGCAGTGGAGGTGGTTTGTTTGGTAGAGGAGACTTTTCCGCGAACCATTCTCACAAGTCAACTACATCTCATTGTGCATTTAGTGGACGAAATTGCTTTATGTGGTACTGTGCATGCACGTTGGATGTTCTTCCTAGAGCGCTTCATGAAGACCTTAAAAGACTTTGTGAGGCAAAGTGCAAGGCCTGAAGGAAGCATGGCCGAGGGTTGGTTGATACAAGAGTCGCTTGTATATATTTCAGAATTTCTTGGTCAGGTGGACAGCTCTTTGCCACGACTATGGAGCAATGAAGAGGACTTGAGGATGACCTCTATTGTGCCTCAAGGAAAAGGACAGAGTAAAGTAATTGACAGAACGTTGATTGATGATCTCAATTTCACTTGTATCCTTAATAGTGATGTGATGAGCAGATGGGTTACAAGATATGAGGATGCAAAGACAAAAAGGCAAGCAGAAAGAGCTCTCTTTCGGAGGCAACATGGCTCTCGGAAGGCGTACCCTAAGCATCTAGCAACACTTCCGAATGATATCCATGTTGATTGGTTGCATGAGGAAATGGAGAGAGCAGAGAGTGACGAGGGGCTGCATATCACGGCGGAAGAATGGGAGTATGCACGAGGATGCATGTCAAAGGTACATAGAACTAATGTTTTGCATTAGTTGTAAGTGATTTTCTTTTAATATTTATTCACATTGCTTACACAAATATTGTTTCTATTTTGGTCCAGTGCACTATGTTCAATGCTATATGGTGTGAAGGCAAGCATTTTCGAACACAAAGAATTGATGAAAAGAGAAATACACAAGATTGCGGTGTCATTAGTAGCTTTGAGGGAGCTAATGGAAAAATGGATGATTATTGTGGCATAATCCAAGACATATTTAGGCTTGACTTTCGTCGCTTCTTTGTGTATGTTTTGGATGTCAAATGGCAAATGAACGTGGTGGAAAAAGGGCCTGATGCAACGATAAAACGCCATGCAAGTGGATATGTAACTATTGACTCTACAAAGTTCTGGCAAACAAAGAAAGATAGGCTCGTATTGCCACAACAATGTGAGCAGGTATGCATTTTTTTACTAATGTGTTTCATGTACATATATATCTAAGCTCGCGTACCCCTTGACTTTTGATATGCTAATTAATTACTGTACTGTGTGTATTTGAGTAGGTTATCTATCTACCAATGGTGCATGACATCAAATGGTGGTACGTCATCCCTATTGCACCACGTTCCAAAGTGATGTATAATACATTCACTGATATGGAGCATATGGAGGATGTAACAAGCCGCAATGAAGATGACGTCGAACATGCCATTGAAGATGTTGTGATCGATGATCAAGAAATAAGAGATGATCGTGATAATGAGGATGAGCATGCCATTTCTCATGATCATGAGAATGACCCTACCATTGAGGATGATGGTGATGTTGATGAGGATGATCAGGACATCGATACCATTATCAATGGAGTACAGAATATCGATAGTGGAATAAATTTAATCGTAGCCTTACCAATTGATCAAATGGATATTGATGTTGATCGTTTGGCAAGGATGGATCTTATTGAAGATGAGATCGAACCCTAACCAATCCGTCACTGTATGTTCTAAATTGATGACATTTCCATCATCTCATATGCAATATGATTTATTCTTGAATATATTTCATTGTTGTAAATGCATGTAGTGGGATTGTGTAATGATGTATACTGTAATGTACTATGACATGGTTTAAGGAAAATAGTTTTTAATTTTGTAAAGGAATTCAGTTTTTTTTCAGTTTTTCTCTGCCATGCGTGTATTAATCCGTGTATAGTAGCGTGTATTTATCCGTGTATAATAGCGAGTATTACCCCGTAAATATTATCGTGTATAGGTGCGTGTATTACTGCGTGTATATAGACGCTTTTATACACGCGTTTATTAATGCAAATATACACGCGAATTTAAATGCAAAAATACACGCGCCCGATTCTATTCAAATACAGGCGCGACCATACACGCGTTCGTAATTTATCGCGTGTATGAAACGCGTGTATGGCAGCATTGTCTTGTAGTGTATACTATATAGTATATTTAGAAATTGTTATAATATTTCTTTTCCAGCATGTGTTTATGGGTGCACGCACACATATGTGTGTGTGCATATATGCTATATAGTATGCTATACTATATAGTATATTTAGAACTTGTTATAATATTGCTTTCCAGTATGTATTTATGGGTGCACGCACACACATGTGTGTGTGCATATATGCCCATGCACAAGTGTGTGTGTGTGTATGTGTGTGTGTGTGTGTGTACGTGTGAGCATAATGCTAAGAAGATTTGACTTTTATTCTAGTATTCATTTTTTTTAATGCCACATCACTGGGATCCCAATAAAAAATATTTCATTGTTTCGTATACTTGTGTAAAGAGCTAGTAACTATATGAAACATGTAAATATCAACATATTAGTGAAAGAAACAAAGTAGGTCAATGTATATTAGAAAGATAAGAAATGTATCTTCTTGCAAAGATCTTGACCTTGAACTTCTTCCACCATTTTCATCTAAATGGTATTAAACATAAGAGAGTTTGTAGTTTATGGCACACCTTATAGTATAGTTTTTTAAAACAATAAAGTGCTTTCAACATAATTTGAATATACTCACTTTTTGCTCTTTTTATCTTACTGATTACAACTTGAAGCTTTGATTGAAGTATCCCAAGGTCTTTGAGATGTAAAGATGTGAGGCCTTCACCCATCAAAATGCTGTAAAATAGGAAAGAAGAATTATTAAGGAGAAATGCCCACACATACATAAAGCCTCTATTTTCTTGAAGTCCAACTTTGTGATGGCACATAAAATGTAGTTGACATATCAAGTATATCTCAAAACATAACATGTAGTTGACATATCAAGTATATCTCAAAGCATATTCCTATATCTCAAAGCATATTCCTAAATCTCAAAGCATATTCCTACCTTTTAAGTTTTGAATGTGTGCTTAACAAAAGATTATAAACAATAAGAAAGAGGGTTTGAATGGCATCAAGCCATAAAAGATAATCACCATTATTCTATTATGGCATCAAGCCATAAAAGATAACCGCCGTTATTCTTTTATGGGATGAAGCCTAAAAGAGGCTTTTTATGGCATCAAGCCAAAAAAAATATAACCACCATTATTCTTTATGAGAAGGTAATATTTAAATAAAACATTAACAGAACATACTTTTATATGTATTACTCAATGACCACATGAAATAAGAAATAGAGTACATGCTGAAGAAACATCACACATGTGAAGATGTTCCATTTTTGATATTTTATCAAGCATTGAATATAATTGATCCAGAAAAGGTTATAAAAGAGAACAACTTAGGCTTGAATGGCATTGATCCATAAGATGGGCATTGTTATTCTTTTTGAGAATGTAATATTGAGGCTTGACTAACATTGATCCATAAGATAGCCATTGTTATTCTTTTTGAGGAGGTAATAGTCAATCAAATGTTAAATGACCCTTACTTATGGATAATAAATAAGTAAGGTAACATTGTAATTTATAATACTCAATCAGGTGTTGTTACCCTTATTCATGGATAGGAGGTAAGTAAGGTTATTCATATTTTTCATCTTTTCTAGACCTATCAATAAAGAAGATAATGTGAGAATAGATGGAGCTTAAGTTAAAAAACTTGATAAATTTCTAATACTCGAATTGGCAGGTTCCATTTCTATTGAATTAGGAGGTTCTAAAGTGATTTGAAATAATTAGAAATGTATAGTGAATTTTCTATTGAGATGGAAAAAACAAAAATTAATCGGAATTATTTAGCGTATCATAACTAGAAACAAAATTCAAAGTATATCATCTTGTCACCCCCTCGCCAACCTCTCCCTCTTCAACTTTCTCGCTCTCTCTCAGGCATCTATCAACTCCCCTCTTCCCGCTCTCTCTCTTGATCTCCCCCTCTCCTGGCTCTCTCCCTCACTTTGTCCCTCTCACCCCACTTCTCTTATTTTCTCAACCCTCTCTCACTTTCCTTCCTTTCTCTCTGGTGGACTGGCCTCTCTCTGGTGGACTGGCCCTCTATGTCCCTCTCTCCATCTCTCACTATTTCCCTCACAATTTGTCTCTCGCACTCTCTCTCTCTCTCTCTCTCACACACACATGCATGTCTTACAAGCTTGAAGCTATGAGAGTGACGTTCTTGACTGGGAAAAATCGAAATAAAGAAGACCTTTTGGAGATATAGTAGTGTTTCTTTGCACCTCAACTCCCATCTCACTATGTTTCTCCTTCTCCACAGTCAAACATAATAGTAAGATGTGAGTGCACTCATGGCTTTCCACACTGCCTGGTCTTCAAATCCTTCATCATGGGGGGACATGGCAACAGAACCTTGCAAGAGCCCATGGCTTGGGATAATGTGTCATGTCAAGGGCACACAAGTCCAATTGCTCTCATCAATCAGAAAGTAATGGGAATCCTTCCTCATAGGAGAAGTGTCAAATCTAAGAGACTTGGATCTGTAAAAAAATCCAAAGCTAGGTGGGACACTACCAAAAGAGATAGACAAATTCACAAACCTTAAACCTCAAGATTGTGAGATCACTAAGAGGAGGAGAACTGATATTGTCAATTCAAGTACAAGGTGGGGTGATGTGAAAGGACAAGGGAAAAGATAGACCATGCCAAGGAAACATATGAGTGAAAATGAATATTGTAAGCAATTATTACGTGCATCCAGGTTAGCTCTCTTTATTTTTTCTACTATATGGACTCAGCTTTGCAAGTAAGTCCAATCTTAACTCAAAACCTTTTCATAATTATTTGACTACTTGGAGAATAGTTTAAACTGATTTTGTATTTGAAAGTAAGATGAGTTGATACAAAATGAGATGATCACCCTAGTTAAACCATCCTAAGTTATGACCAAAATTGGAATAATGGGGTTCATAGTTGGTCTACCACAGGACATGACTTGATTCCTCCTAGGAGTTAATTTGTACCTAACCCTATCATGTGATTTACCAAGACCTCCTATGATTTGGCTTGGCAATGCCATTGTTCTATTAAGTACTAGGACAAGATCTGAATTGTTGGCTAGTAAGCAAAATTATAGAGCAGTGATAGGACTTCCAAAAAGGTGAATGGCTCTTATATGGGATTATCTATTTTGGTTTTATAAAGATGTTGACAAACACGGTCTCAAAGTGTGAATGATGTTGACGATGAATTTGTGAATAAGGGAACTCCCCCTAAGGAAACCATTCTGAAATAATTGGTTTGGGGAAACCATTTTGATGTAATACATTTAGTGATTAGTCTGGGGCAACTAGGTACTCCTCACTTGGGGAAACCATTCTCATGTAATATGTTTAGTGATATGTTTGGGGAAACTAAGTACTCCTCACTTAGGGCAACCGACTCTAGAAATACTTGGAATAAACGTCAGGGCAGTTGCCATCGTTGTAACCCACCACGAGAGGCGAAGTGGGGGTTCTTTCTAGTAGTTACAAGCCTGAGCTCAAAAGGTCCTCCATAGCAAGAAGACGATGAAGGGGACACTTCTTGTTATACTATGCAAGTGACTTTTTGTCACGATGTTTGTCAGCTCTAGTCAGAGTAATTGTCGAATGAAAGGCCTGGGCAAAATACTTCTTGGACCATTACCAACCAATGTCAACAAACTAGAATGGAATTTTTACTATCCTAAGAGGTAATTAGAAAAACAACCCAAGACTAATTTTCACTTGACATTGTGAGGGCTCTGGATGATGACCTCTATAACAACACCAGATACCACACAAGAGTGAGATTGCAAGAAATGGGGGATCACAAATCACCTACTCAAGAAGCACTTAACAAGTCAAGTGTTACCCTCTGAACCCTTCTGAATAAAAAGAGGCCCAAACAAACTTTTGTTACCTCTTTGGAGAAATGGATGTAATACCTTGCTCTTTCTCTAGACCCATATACTTTTATCCACCCTAAAACAACTCAGCAAAAAACCCCATGATGATAGCCTACACCTTGACCACCTTTTGATTCTATATCAACCTCCCTACTCAAATCCAAACCTGTCTTGCTTCCCACTCCTCTAAATAACAAATATACCCTATCTTTCTTCCCACTCCTCTTAAAAACAAATCTGCCCTAGGTTGGCTCCCCTCCTCACAGTCCAAAGTAACCTATCCCTTGTATCCCTTAGGGTACCTAGATCCAAAACACAAAACAAACCCCAAGCATATAGAGCTAACCTTCAGAGGTGCTTGATCCAGCGAATCACTCTTCCTTGATCTCCCAAAATCTATAGTTCCACTCCACCCTCTAGCTTCAAAACAACCTAGACTAAACGTTCCCCAGTTGGACAAACTCTACTTCTATACAGTACCTCAATTCAGGTCTGAAATTCTAAGTTCCTCAGGTTATTTTGATCCAAGTTGTAGATCATCCAGCAGTTTTTTGTATCTCTTACCTGACTTTGTCCAACTAAAACATGGAACTCTTAAACTTAAAAAACTATGTTCACAGATGAACCTCTTTGAACCGATCGTATAAACCAAGTCCCATTCTATGGTTAGCACACTATTCAATCTCTAAATTCCAATTGAATCCATTCAGTTAATGAAATCAAAACTGTATAATCAAACACTCTGATCATAGTACTCACAAACTCAAAATCCAAAATTCATAGTAGACCACAACCTGCTCAAACATCAACACCTCAAATACAAGCTGTTCTAAACAACCAAATTGAACTCCAATTTTGACAGATTCAGCAACACTTTCTCCTAAATTGAACCCTTAAAGGAAAGACAAAAAATGATGACAAGAATTATGATTTCAATGTTGAGGAGCTTGAATCAAGTGAGGAGGAGGAAGCTGGCTATTATCTATTCCCAACTATAATCTTTCAAATCACAGCAGAGCTGACATCAGATTCAACCATGTTGGAACCTAGGGAAAAAGCCAAGTTCCAATAGAGTGTCCTATATGTGCTTTGGTCCTCGAATTCTTCTAGGCCTTCATCTGCTCAATAACCTCTACTCTGGCTTTGGATCCCACATGCTCAAAATGTCCAAATCCTTCTATACTTCCACCACACCTTCTCATAGTAATGCTTCCTCTTCAATTTCTCTTTGATTCAGCCCCTTTGAACATCCAATTCCTCCATCCCCTGTTGTCCAACTTCTTTGATCATTCAGAATTCAAGCTCTCTCCTCCTGTGTTTAGCTCCACGTCATTTTCCCTCTCAATCCCATGTTGTTGTGCACCATGCATTCCCCTAATTAGCAAAACTACCTAGCTTCCCTTGGCCCTTTCCCGGCTGGTGGCATCTTCCCCCTATGCCAAGTAGACTAACATCTATGTTTAGACATTGGATATACACACCAGTGCTGCGTCATCCCCATGTGCATGATCAACCATGAGTTGTTCTTAACACCATCTTATATACACTCACTTATCTCCCATTATCCCTACATCATGGACATGCTATGATTATTTATAGTCATCCTCTCTTGGACTTACACTCCCAACAAACCTATGTCACCATGTGAACAAATTACATGTGGATGCGAGATGCAAATGACCATGCATCAACATCATGGACATCATTCACCATAGCTCTTTCTCATCACTCTCTTCATTCACTCAGCCACCTACCATTAAACACCAGACTATCAAGATCCAAGGACTACCTAGAAATACTTTTTCTCATATTTACACCTACCATGGGATTTTGCTAGGGCTCTCATCCCGCAAGCATCACCAAAATTCTCCTCACAACCCTGTTAGGGGTCCATAATGGTAATCTTGGCATGGATTGGTTAGAAGAAAATAATGCCAATCTCAATTATGAGACTTGGAAAGTCTCAAAAAGTAGTTACCTCGGGGAGAACTGGCAAATCCAAGTCACAGTTAATTAAAAAATTAGGCAAATGATAAAAGGTTCTTCAAAATAATTTAAGGGTGTTTGTAGTTAAACTCATCAAAGTCAATGATGATACTAAAAAGATGGACCCATACTGACAACAAGAGTTTGTGAATCTCTTCCTAGAAGAGTTTACTCAGATGCCATCCATATAGGGAAATTGACAATGTGATAACGCACAACCAGTGGTGGTAAACAGGCATATGACACTACAGCAGCACATAGGGAGCACAACAACGTTTTTTAGTAGCGTTTTTGGAAGAAAACTATTGAGGGTTTTATGATGCTGAGCAGAGATTTGTCGCTACTTCGCAGCATTTTCTCGCTGCTCAAGCAACGTACATAGTAGTGAAAAAATGATGCTATACTGTAAAAATATCCCGCTTCTTTGATGCTTCATAGTTTTTATCTTTTGAATACAATAAACTTGTACTCTGAGTTTTTTTGCAAGTTCATGCCTTTATCTATCACTTCTACCTCTCCTACCCTATCCTTCTCAAGCTCAAGTAAGTATATCTACTCTTTTCCTTTATCTCCTATGTAAACAAGCTTTCCATGAAAGCTTTCTTGTGAGTATTTCGTTTCTATTTCCTCTCTTTTAGTTTTTCTTTTCTTCTTTTTCCCTTCTTATTGAAGCTTAACCATTACAAGTATTTTCCCTAATTAAGAGCTCTCCATTTAAGCTTCATATGGTAAGAGATCTTGATTTTTCTTAAAACTTTTTTTTTCTTTACTTGGTTTACTTTTGTAGATTTTTAACACATACAAGCCTCACAAGAGATCTCTTTCTTGTAAGTTTCTTCTTTCATTCTTTTACATGTTTAACGGGTTTGTAAGTTTTAGGGCTTTTAAGATTAGGGTTTGTTATTAATACTTTTTTTTTAATTTGGTTTGATTTTTTTAGGTTTTTAACACATACAAGTCTCACAAGGTAAGATATCTCTTTCTTGTATGTTTCTTCTCTTATGCTTTTACATGTTATAGGGTTTGTAAGTTTAGGGTTTTAAGATTAGGGTTTGTTATTTTTTCCATGCTCTATGGATAGCCTTTATAGATCTGTGCTTCTCTCAAGAGATATCCATATGCCTTAGCCTCATGCATGATACTTATGCATGAGCCATATGCACAAGCAATATGCATAAGCTTTATGCATGAGGCCATATGCATGCCGATAGCTACATAGGCATGCTGGTAGCTTCCAATCCATGTTGGTAGCTACCTAGGCATGCCCGTAGCTTCCAATGCATGCCGTTAGCTACCTAGGCATACCGGTAGCTTCCAATGCATGCCGGTAGCCTCCAATGGGAGAGCCAGTAGAAACCTAGGCATGCCAGTAGCTTCCAATGCATGTCACTATCTTACTAGGCATGCCGATAGTTTCCAATGCATGCCGGTAGCTTCCAATGGGAGCCAGTAGCAAGTTAGGCATGCCGGTAGCTTCCAATGGATGCCAATAGCTACCTAGGCATGCCGGTAGCTTCCAATGCATGTTGGTAGCTATAGCCATATGCATGCATTAGCCTTATGCATTATCCATATGCATAATCCTCATGCATTGAGTATGCAGAAGAGTTTTAAGTATTTATGTTTTTTCTTGGACTGATGGCAAATAACTTGCAGCGCGGTGTTACACATGAAGAAGGAGTCAATATCCCAATATTTGTAAATAATATATTAGCCTCAAACTGTTCTTATCTTTTATCTAAAGAAGGTTATCTTAAATAACAACATAATTGTAATGTTAATTTATTTGTATGTCTATATCTTGAAGCAGCCGCTCTCTACGCAAAATAAATATGATTTTACATTATAACGGTGTTTGGAAGCTCTATTTGAAAGGGTGCAAGATGAAGGATATATTGTTACTGGAGGACATGATTGGCAAGCATGGCAAGTAAGTACATTCAACGGTGGTGCAAATGTCCAAGCAAGAAGCAATGGAAATGTGAGAAGCAAAGGGGGTGGAGCTACAAGGAACAATAATAATCGCAATGCATGAGATGTAGACTCCCTCAATGTAACCCCTAGCTCCATAGATTTTTATTAGACTTTATCTTGTATATGAGTTTTTTGGAATTAGACACTTATGTAATTCCACCAAGTATTGTAATTGAATTTCGACAATCCTAAAACCATGAATTGAAATTGTCCTTTTTTTTGTATTTGTCAAGTTTTACATTACACTTGTTGATGATAATGAGTAGGACATGAAGTTGTGTTAGTTTTACTATGTCTACATTAAAAAAAAAGAGTTGGGATAGACTCGAGAGTCTTATGTAGACTCCCAGTCTGCCCCAACTTTCTTTTACTATGTAGTACATTCGCTGCTTACTAGCACAAATAGCAGCAATATTTTGCTACTGTAGAGCAAAATATCACTACTATTTTTGTTGCCGGCGAATAACGAACCCGTTTTGCAGCGAAAATAGGCCCAAAATGGGGCCAACATCTCCGTACCCTTTTGGTTACAAAAGCGCTGCTATTTTCGATGCTAAACCCTCATTTTGTTATAGTGTGAAATGTCACTATGTGAGTGCATAGAGCTCAAAGAAAAAATCTAACAAATGTTGAAGCAAGAATTCATTAAGTCGAGTGTATCACCTTAGGGAATTCTGATCCTATTTTAGAAGAATAATGATAGAACCTTACAGTTATGTATTGACTATAGTAGGCGGTCTAAATATGAAAAAAAAATCCCTAGGATTGACAAACTTCTAGATCAACTTCACAATGCAAAAGTTTATGGGCATTATGAATACATTGTGATACCAATCAAGTAGACTAATGCTCCATTCAATAGGATCATGCAAGATATATTCAGGAGGCAGCTAGATAATCATGTCTTGGTGTTCTTTGATGATATTCTGATTTACATTAAGGATGAGAAAGATAATGAAAGCCAAGTTAGGGAATCCTAAGAGAGCATAAACTCTTTGCCAAGAAGAGTAAGTGCATCTTCTTTGTATACAAAACTGAATGCTTGGGATCCATTGTCTTAAAATAAAGCATTTCAATTAACCCAGCAAGAGGTTAAGATTAAGTGGATTGACCTCAAAACCTCAAAAAGTTAAAGGAATATATCGATCGCAAAAGCTACCAAAAAAATATTGTTGGCATAGTTCTTGATTGTAAACTACCCTTAGCTAACTCTAGCCTAACGTGTTATCCAGAAGTTGATGGTCAAATAAAAAGTACAAACCAAATTCATTGAAGACATCCTTAAGTCTCAATGTAATCCAAAGCTATAGTTGCAATACCTACCATTGGTAGAGCTTAGCCTAGCATAGGAGTATAGGTATGTCTTCTTGTAAGCCTTTTTTTTTGTCAAGATTGTATAACACCATAAAATTGGTATAATGAAACCAAATTCATTGAAGACATCCTTAAGTCTCAATGTAATCCAAAGCTATAGTTGCAATACCTACCATTGGTAGAACTTGCCTATAACTCAGCCTAGCATAGGAGTATAGGAGTATAGGAGTATAGGTATGTCTCCTTGTAAGCCTTTTTTTTTGTCAAGATTGTATAACACCATAAAATTGGTATGATGAATAGGATAGAAGCCCCTAGAAAAGTTATGGGTGTCATGGATCAACAAATGAAAACTGTCAAAGCTGCCCAAGATAGACAAAAGCACTACGCATATGCTAGAAGAACTTAGTGATTCAAAGAAGGAGACATGGTCTTCCTAAGGGTACATCCAAAAATATCTAGAAAAGTACAAAAAGTTGAGCCCTCACCTTATTTCACAAACGAAACAATGATAAAGCCTATGACCTATTGCTAGCCCCCCTCATTTAAAAATGCATAATATATCCCATGTAAGCCTTTTAAAAGCCAATGTACCTAGTCCTCACCATATCCTAGATGATGAGAAAATTGTTATGCCTTCCTAGAGCACTTTGTAAATTCACCCAGTTAGAACTCTCAATCTTAGAAATAGAGTCATTAGGGAACATCTAGTTCGGTGGAAAGACTTCTTGGCAAAAGATGCTACTTGGGTAGATGAGTCTAAGTTGTATCAAGATTTTTCCTACCTATTGTGGCAAGATGAGGACATCTAAATTTCTTTAAGGGGAGAAGGATGTAAAATTTTACATTTTCTCATATGTCACGACCTCCCCTTCTGCATACATACATATATATATAATAAAGGAGGTGTCCAACACACACACACACACATAAATATATATATATATATGTGTATAATAGAGGAGGTGGCCAACACCTTTCCAACCACCCACCCCATTAATCTTCACACTAGCTCTAGTGTTGCCTTCTCCACTAATTAGCCTCACAAGTGCTGGTCATAACTAGAACCCCCACATTTTTCTCCCTCTCCTTTCTCTCCTATAAAATCCCCCCTCCTCTCTCTCATCCCCTCTCCCTCACGCCCTTGCCTAGCCACCCCCTCACCACCCCTCACGTGCTCTCTCCCTTTCTCAACCCTCATAGCCTCTCCATCCCCCTATGGATACCCCTCTCCATCCTTACCTACTCTCATTCCTTCTCCCTCATGCACCCTCTCGCCACCACCTCTCTTATTAAACAGGTGACACACACACCCGCGCCAACTCTCCCCCTTCAACTCTCTTGCTCTCTCTCAGGCCCCTATTGTCTCCCCTCTTCCAATTCTCTCTCTCGTTCTCCCCCTCTCCAGCTCTCTTGCTAGGAACTATTAAAAAGACCCCTGAGTGGACAGGTAGTGAGCGTTCTGGTTGCCAATGATGCCATAGATACTCTGATGAAGGAATGATTGGAAATTAAGATTCAACCGGATATTTTGGAGGATTGTGATCAGTGATACTATGGTTTCATTAAATGATTATTTTAAAGATGGCTGAATATGTGAAAAAGGCCATTTCATATTGGGTGTGTAAGTGGCATGACTGGTGTTAAATTTGTATGAATATCCGGCTAGGGGGCCTAGGAACTCTTTTCCCTTGTACCCAGGACAAAACCTAACCAAACTCTAAATTGGATCCCATCACTACAGTGGTTGGGCGGTTGGCTAACCCATGGGACTAGGCTGGACTGATGGATCCGTAAAATAAGACTCAATTCTGTTATAATACGATAGATGAAGTAAATCCCAAATAGTAATTGTTCTATGGATAAGAATCAACAGCTGTGCCTCTCGATGGGAAAAAAAGCGTTGATCTCTATGATCCAAGTGTAAGTTTCTTCCTTGATCTGACCGAGTGTCTTTATAGGTTTGGTCGGATAAGTTTGGTTAGTAATGACCTTGACTACGTTAGAGTAAACTTATCCTGGAGGAATCGCCCGTGCTTTTCGGGCAAGGAAAGTTTTTCGTTCAGGGTTCGATTTTTTGAAGAACCGAGGGATTAGTCTCCTGTGCGGATATCCGTGGTGGGCGAGGCCCCGAGTGAGAGGACCTGCACCACGCAAGGAGTGCTTCTTCCATTGCTAGCATCCCCAAATCTGTTGCGCGGAGGGGCCAGGGATCTTTCAGCTGGTATCAGAGCGAATTGGCTAATGAGGATCAACTGAGAAGCCAAAAATGTCAAAAATTTATGAAATAACAGTAAAAGGTTGGAATTGTGTGATGAAATTCATACAAATTGGTATTCAGACTGAAATTCATAAGTTAGTAATTGGGTCTTCAGATGGAAGTACCGCAATTGCAAGAAATCCCTGACTTGCTTGAGGCCTAGACATGATGGTATTTACCTTATAAATCCAAGGACTGTGACTACCCGTATATACCGAGGGTATAACTGCAGCTCTTTACTGGCAGTATATACGAGTTAATCTAAGACCTTGAAATTATAAGCAAAAATGCTATCCAGATGATGAATTCGAATGTGGTTGATATGATTTTAAAATTGGTTGATATGGTTGAATTTGAATATGGTTGATATGATTTTAAAATTCTGGTTGAGAATTGATGAGTTGATTTGGATTCTGATTGGAAAAAGATGATTCTTGAATTTTGGTTAAAAAGCGTTAAGCTGAGCAAAAACCACAATGAGGATGAATAGGACAAGTGCCTGTGATAATGTTCGTAAACTGGAATGATGATAATGACTTCAGGAAATCATTATGAGATTAGTAGATTGTGCTGTCAGATTGCTACTGTTAACACTTGACCCGGTGGATCAAGTTAATTGGATGACAAATTGAGGACTTGCTTGACTTAAATTTCCATGGTCAGAAAGAAATTTTTCGGTCTAAAGGACCATTATTGTGTTAAAGATATGAATGATATGTTCTGAATGACTTATTATCAGATGATGAGTTCTATATAAGGGATCTTTATCCCAGGATTCTCTTGGATTGACCAAAATATAAGGAACCCTAAAATCAATTAGATCTTAAGGGAAAGAGTTGTCCTCTAGTTTGCGAGATGAGGACATCTCGCGTTTTTTAGGTGGGGTAGAATGAAGATTCCTCCCTCCAGCTTTTTGAGGTGTGCAAGTGTAAGAACCTCCCCTTCTGATCTTATAATTATTCCCCTCTCTGAAATAAAAGAATGATTCTGTTTTACCGTGTTTTGATCTAGAGAGAGAAAATATCTAGAGAGAGGTAGTCCAAAATTGATATATTTTTGGATATAAAAATTCTCCTAGTGTCTAAAATGGGTTCCCCTAAAACAGAAATTCAAAAAGAACTTTCCAATGTGCAATTGGAATTAATTGGAAATAGGTATAAAGGACCTTAGCCTAAGGGTCTAGATTTTTTAAAAAAATTAGATTATGGTCCAATTAAGGTTCCTATGGGCCAATAGAATCAATTCATGTGGGGAGGAGATAAATCCCATTTGTAAGAGAAGATACCCAAAAATGAGTGAATGCCCACATAAGATGAAGAGTATTACAAAAAAAAAAGAGATTTTGGGTATAATGATTCCATTTTGACACATGTGTAAGGAAGGGGAGTCCCTTCAAGGAGGTGCCTACTTCACACGCTTGAATGAGTTTTAAACTCAAAAATAATGTGATATTTTTATCTCCCCTCTCTCTTGGATCAAACCAAATCAAAAGGGAACCAAACTAGGTCCAAATCTTGTCCAAATTCAACCAAACTGAACCTGAAAATTTCTAGAAATTAGTTGGACTTGGCTAGAGGCCTCCCTCACCTATAAATAGATCCTTAGCCTTTGTGAAAAAATAGGAGAACTATACTATGCCAGTATTATGCTGAAATAATGATAATTTTTACTAATCTCTAAAATTCTCTCCAGATTGAAGAAATTGGAGCTTCCCTCTTTCTTCAATCTCCATTGGTGGCTCCATCAACATACCAAACTAATTGATTGGTTGGGGGCCTTTACTGTGATCAAAGAATCAAGCAATTTATAAGGTAAAGGGTGAATTTTGATCTTTTTCTATAATTTCTCAATGTTTCTCTCTTCTCAACCCCTCTCAAGCTTGAGAAGCTTAATTGGAATGGCTTTTTAATGCTATTGAAGTTAATTTAACGAATGGTAGTAAGGAAATACATAAATTTTCATTTATGCTTAATTTTAATGGTTTTTATGTAATTTCTCTCTCTCACTCAAAGAATGGTCATTCCCATGACCTATTCTCAATCCAAATGAAGCTTCTCATGAAGCTTTTTCCTAATCCAAGAATAATTTCTATGCTTGTTTAATTGGAGGCCAAATTAATGACTTTTTTATGCTTTTAAGTTAGTTCTTTCATAAAAATTTATGATTAAATCTATAATGGGTTAATGATCCAATTAGGGATCATTCTAATCAAATCCATAATGTTAAAGTTCATTCTTTTAGAATAAATAATAGCAATGGAGCTATGGCGAAATTTCTGTAAAAATTACACATAAAACATTTTCATTCAAAGTATGAAAAGAGAACTTCCTACCATATTCTAGGAATTATCATCCTAGATAAACTGATTGATTCTCATTGTAATCATAGAAATATTGATTTTTAGATTTATGCATAATTCATGAATTTTTAGATAAATTTATTTATCTATGAGAAATGATTAAATGTTAAAAGAGGAATTCCCATTACATTTGGAATTCCATGATTGGATGGGAAAAAGAGAATTTTCTATCATATTGAAATTATGAAATAATTCATTTAATTTTAAAAATAAATTTTTAGATAAATTTATTTATCTATGAGAAATAATTAAATATTAAAAGAGGAATTCCCATTACATTTGGACTTCCATCATTGGATGGAAAAAAGAGAATTTCTTATCATATTGTAATTATGGGATAATTCATTTAATCTCAAAAAAAAAATTTCAGATAAATTTACTTATCTATGAGAAATAATTAAATGTTAAAAGAGAAATTTCCATTACATTTGGAATTCCATCAATGGATGGGAAAAAGAGAATTTCCTATCATATTGGAATTATGGGATAATTCATTTAATTTCAAAAATAAATTTTTAGATAAATTTATTGATCTATGAGAAATAATTAAATATTAAAAGAGAAATTTCCATTACATTTAAAATTCCATCATTAGATGAAAAAAAGAGAATTTCTTATCATATTGGAATTATGGGATAATTTATTTAATTTTAAAAATAAATTTTTAGATAAATTTATTTATCTATGAGAACTAATTAAATGTTAAAAGAGGAATTCCTATTGCATTTGAAATTCCATCATTTAGATGGACAAGAGAAATTTCTAGCATATTGAAATAATGGATATTTTAAATAAATTTTTTTTATAAGAAATATTTGATGAAAAAAGAGGAATTCGCATGGTAATAGGAATCCTAGAAATTAAATGAGAAGAAGATGAACTATTTTAGTATAAATTTGATTTATGATTATTTTACCATAAGAGAAAATATGGGTAGAATTGATCTCTACAAATCCCATGAATTCTTTTATTCAAAAGAAGAATATTGAATATAATTCAATTGAGGAATTGAGAAGGAATACGGAACTAGTTGTCAGAAAAAGAATCTTTAATTAGGTCAAGCAATTGGCTAAAATTTAAAAAAAATCTTATTATCGGTATCAATCTAGAAAAAGCTATTAAATGGTAATAGCATGTGACTGGATGTGATAAGAAGAAAATAGGATGTGATAAGATGTGTATGGGCTGTCATAGAATGACAATGGATGTGTGTATGGAATGCGATAGGATGTGAATGAATGTGATAAGATGAAAATAAGATGTGATAAGATGTGATATAATGGAAATAAATGTAAATGTGAATAATGAGATGAGAAAAGGGTTGAGAGGATATGTGAAAGGGTGAGATGGAAAGTACACGGATGTGAATACGGATGTATATATGAAAGAAGGGATATGCATGTGTATGTGGATGTATAGATGTGGATATGGATGTGGATGTATGAATGTGGATGTGGATGTGGATGTATGAATGTGGATGTGAAAGTGGATGTATGGATGTGGATGTGGATGTGGATGTGGATGTATGAATATGGATGTGAAAATGGATGTATGGATGTAGATGTGGATGTGGATGTATGGATGTGGATGTATGAATGTAGATGTGGATGTTGATGTATGGATGTGGATGTGGATGTGGATGTGGATGTATGGATGTGGATGTGGATATGGATGTGGATGTGGATGTGGATGTGGATGTATGAATATGGATGTGAAAATGGATGTATGGATGTAGATGTGGATGTGGATGTATGGATGTGGATGTGGATGTGGATGTGGATGTATGAATGTGGATGTGAAAATGGATGTAGATATGGATGCAGATGTATGAATGTAGATGTGAAAACGGATGTATGGATGTGGATGTGGATGTGGATGTGGATGTATGAATGTAGATGTGGATGTGGATGTATGGATGTAGATGTGGATATGGATGTATGGATGTGTATGTGGATGTGGATGTATGAATGTAGATGTGGATGTGGATGTGGATGTATGGATGTGGATGTGAATGTGGATGTATGAATGTGGATGTGAATATGGATGTATGGATGTGGATATATGAATATGGATGTGAAAATGGATGTATGGATGTAGATGTGGATGTGGATGTATGGATGTGGATGTAAATGTAGATGTATGAATGTGGATGTGGAAATGGATGTATGGATGTAGATATGGATGCGGATGTATGAATGTAGATGTGAAAATGGATGTATGGATGTAGATATAGATGCGGATGTATGAATATAGATGTGAAAATGGATGTATGGATGTGGATGTATGAATGTATATGTGGATGTGGATGTATGGATGTGGATGTGGATGTGCATGTATGAATGTGGATGTGAAAATGGATGTATGCATGTGGATGTGAAAATGAATGTATGGATGTAGATGTGGATGTGGATGCAGATGTGGATTTATCTGATGATAAGTTCTATATAAGGGATCTTTATGCCAGGATTCTGTTGGGTTGACCAGAATATAAGGAACCCTAGAATCAATTGGATCTTAAGGGAAAGAGTTGTCCTCTAGTTTGCGAGATGAGGACATCTCGCATTTTTTAGGTGGGGTAGGATGTAAGATTCCTCCCTCCAGCTTTTTGAGGTGTGCAAGTGTAAGAACCTCCCCTTCTGATCTTATAATTATTCCCCTCTCTGAAATAAAAGAAAGATTTTGTTTTACCGTGTTTTGATCTAGAGAGACAAAATATCTAGAGAGAGGTAGTCTAAAATTGAGATATTTTAGGATATAAAAATTCTCCTGGTGTCTAAAATGGGTTCCCCTAAAACAGAAATTCATAAAGAACTTTCCAATGTGCAATTGGAATTAATTGGAAATAGGTATAAAGGACCTTAGCCTAAGGTCTAGATTTTAAAAAAAAATTAGATTATGGTCCAATTAAGGTTCCTATGGGCCAATAGGATCAATTCATGTGGGGAGGAGATAAATCCAATTTATAAGAGAAGATACCCAAAAATGAGTGAATGCCCACATAAGATGAAGAGTTGACTATGTGTACAAGGTTTATTAGTAAAAGACTATAAGTATTACAAAAAAAAAAGAGATTTTGGGTATAATGATTCCATTTTGACACATGTGTAAGGAAGGGGAGTCCCTTCAAGGAGATGCCTACTTCACACGCTTGAATGAGTTTTAAACTCAAAAATATTGTGATATTTTTATCTCCCCTCTCTCTTGGATCAAACCAAATCAAAAGGGAACCAAACTAGGTCCAAATCTTGTCCAAATTCAACCAAACTGAACCTGAAAATTTCTAGAAACTAGTTGGACTTGGCTAGAGGCCTCCCTCACCTATAAATAGATCCTTAGCCTTTGTGAAAAAATAGGAGAACTATACTATGCTAGTATTATGCTGAAATAATGATAATTTTTGCTAATCTCTAAAATTCTCTCCAGATTGAAGAAATTGGAGCTTCCCTCTTTCTTCAATCTCCATTGGTGGCTCCATCAACATACCAAACTAATTGATTGGTTGGGGACCTTTAGCGTGATCAAAGAATCAAGCAATTTATAAGGTAAAGGGTGAATTTTGATCTTTTTCTATAATTTCTCAATGTTTCTCTCTTCTCAACCCCTCTCAAGCTTTGAATCTTGAGAAGCTTAATTGGAATGACTTTTTAATGCTATTGAAGTTAATTTGACGAATGGTAGTAAGAAAATACATAAATTTTTATTTATGCTTAATTTTAATGGTTTTTATGTAATCTCTCTCTCTCACTCAAAGAATGGTCATTTCCATGACCTATTCTTAATCCAAATGAAGCTTCTCATGAAGCTTTTTTCTAATCCAAGAATAATTTCTATGCTTGTTTAATTGGAGGCCAAATTAATAGCTTTTAAGTTAGTTATTTCATAAAAATTTATGATTCAATCCATAATGGGTTAATGATCCAATTAGGGATCATTCTAATCATATCCATAATGTTAAAGTTCATTCTTTTAGAATAAATTGAGATTTATCAATAATAGCAGTGAAGCTATAGCGAAATTTCTGTAAAAATTACACATAAAATATTTTCATTCAAAGTATGAAAAGAGAACTTCCTACCATATTCTAGGAATTATCATCCTAGATAAACTGATTGATTCTCATTGTAATCATAGAAATATTGATTTTTAAGCTTATGCATAATTAATGAATTTTTAGATAAATTTATTTATCTATGAGAAATAATTAAATATTAAAAGAGAAATTTCCATTACATTTAGAATGCCATGATTGGATGGGAAAAGATAATTTTCTATCATATTGGAATTATGGGATAATTCATTTAATTTTAAAAATAATTTTTTAGATAAATTTATTTATCTATGAGAAATAATTGAATGTTAAAAAAGAAATTCCCATTACATTTACAATTCCATCATTAGATGGGAAAAAGAGATTTTTCTATCATATTGGAATTATGAGATAATTTATTTAATTTTAAAAATAAATTTCTAGATAAATTTATTTATCTATGAGAAATAATTAAATGTTAAAAGAGAAATTTCCATTACATTTGGAATTCCATCATTGGATAGGAAAAAGAGAATTTCCTATCATATTAGAATTATGGGATAATTTATTTAATTTTAAAAATAAATTTTTGATAAATTTATTTATCTATGAAAAATAATTAAATGTTAAAAGAGGAATTCCTATTGCATTTGGTATTCCATCATTTAGATGGACAAGAGAAATTTCTAGCATATTGAAATAATGGATATTTTTTAAAAAAATATTTATAAGAAATATTTGATGAAAAAAGAGAAATTCGCATGGTAATAGGGATCCTAGAAATTAAATGAGAAGAAGATGAATTTTTTTTAGTATAAATTTGATTTATGATTATTTTACCATAAGAGAAAATATGGGTAGAATTGATCTCTACAAATCCCATGATTTCTTTTATTCAAAAGAAGAATATTGAATATAATTCAATTGAGGAATTGAGAAGGAATATGGAACTAGTTGTCAGAAAAAGAATCTTTAATTAGGTCAAGCAATTGGCTGAAATTTAGAAAAAGTCCTATTATCAGTATCAATCTAGAAAAAGCTATTAAATGGTAATAGCATGTGACTGGATGTGATAAGAAGAAAATAGGATGTGATAAGATGTGTATGGACTATGATAGGATGAGAATGGATGTGTGTATGGGATGCGATAGGATGTGAATGAATGTGATAAGATGAAAATAGGATGTGATAAGATGTGGTGTAATGGAAATAAATATAAATGTGAAAAATGAGATGAGAAAAGGGTTGAGAGGATATGTGAAAGGGTGAGATGGGAAGTACACGGATATGAATACGGATGTATATATGAAAGAAGGGATATGCATGTGTATCTGGATGTATAGATGTGGATATGGATGTGGATGTATGAATGTGGATGTTGATGTGGATGTATGAATGTGGATGTGGATATGGATGTATGGATTTGGATGTGGATGTGGATGTATGAATATGGATGTAAAAATAGATGTAGATGTGGATGTGGATGTGGATGTGGATGTATGGATGTGGATGTGGATGTGAATGTGGATGTGGATGTATGAATGTAGATGTGGATGTGGATGTGGATGTGGATATATGGATGTGGATGTGGATGTGGATGTATGTAGATGTATGGATGTGGATGTGGATGTGGATGTATGGATGTGGATGTGGATGTATGAATGTGGATGTGGATATGGATATGAATCTGGATGTGAAAATAGATGTATGGATGTAGATGTGGATGTGGATGTGGATGTGGATGTGGATGTGGATGTATGAATGTGGATGTGAATGTAAATGTGAATAATGAGAGGATATGTGAAAGGATGAGATGGGAAGTACACGGATGTGAATACGGATGTATATATGAAAGAAGGGATATACATGTGTATGTGGATGTGGATGTGGATGTGGATGTATAGATGTGGATGTGGATGTGGATGTGGATATGGATGTATAGATGTGGATGTGGATGTGGATGTGGATGTATGAATATGGATGTGAAAATGGATGTATGGATGTGGATGTGGATCTATGAATGTAGATGTGGATGTGGATGTGGATGTATGGATGTGGATGTGGATGTAAAAATATGGATGTGGATATGGATGTATGGATGTGGATATGGATGTATAGATGTGGATGTGAAAATGGATGTATGGATGTAGATGTGGATGTGGATGTGGATGTGGATGTGGATGTATGAATGTGGATGTGAAAATGGATGTATGGATGTAGATATGGATGCGGATGTATGAATGTAGATGTGAAAATGGATGTATGGATGTGGATGTGGATGTGGATGTGGATATATGAATGTAGATGTGGATGTGGATGTATGGATGTGGATGTGGATGTATGAATGTGGATGTGGATATGAATATATGGATGTGGATGTGGATGTATGAATATGGATGTAAAAATGGATGTATGGATGTAGATGTGGATGTGGATATGGATGTGGATGTGGATGTGGATGTATGAATGTGGATGTGAAAATGGATGTATGGATGTAGATATGGATGCGGATGTATGAATGTAGATGTGAAAATAGATGTATGGATGTGGATGTATGAATGTAGATGTGGATGTGGATGCATGGATGTGGATGTGGATGTATGGATGTATGGATGTGGATGTGCATGTGCATGTATGAATGTGGATGTGGAAATGGATGTATGGATGTGGATGTGGATGTATGAATGTGGATGTGAAAATGGATATATGGATGTAGATGTGGATGTGGATGTATGGATGTAGATGTGGATGTGGATGTATGAATGTGGATGTGGATGTATGAATGTGGATGTGAAAATGGATGTATGGATGTAGATATGGATACGGATGTATGAATGTAGATGTGGAAATGGATGTGTGGATGTGGATGTGGATGTGGATGTGGATGTATGAATATGGATGTGGATGTATGAATGTGGATATGGATGTGGATGTATGAATGCGGATGTGGATGTATGAATGTGAATGCGGATATGGATGTGGATGTATGAATGTGAATGCGGATGTGGATGTGGATGTATAGATGTGGATATGGATGTGGATGCACGAATATGGAGGTGTAGGTGGAATAATGAATGCGAATGTGTATGTGAAAGGATGTGACGTCGATATGAGTGAATGGATGAGATGTGATGGCATGTGAATCAGGACATGAATGAATGATATGGGATGTGAATGAATGATATGCGATGTGAATGAATCTGATGTGATGAGATGGAAAATGATGTGATTGGATGAGAATGGGTACACATATGAATTGAATGTGGAATAAGTAATGTGGACTCACGAGGGATAATGTGGAAAGACGAGAGTTCATTATAGAAACTGTATTTGTGACCTGTTTGTAAATGACTGTTTTATGTCAAGAATGTTGGGAAAGCATTTTGATCGTCTTGTGAATGTCGTGGAGATCTAACTGATTAAGTTACAACAGCTGACGGAGAGTCAACGGAGGACGTCTCGCGTAGCAAGATCGGCCGAGGTCTTGACCAGCCTCGGTTCGATTTAAATGGTAAGCTTCTGGTATGGTGGATGAGGGACCAAGGAAGCGGCCTATGAGTGAAGCTCTAGGTGACCTGCGAAGGATCCTAGAGGGTGCTGACCATACAGTGCTTGGGGTCGGCTCTGGGTCGCCGAAGATACCCACATGTGCGTCGTGGAAGATATTGGAACAAGGGGTAAGAGTTGTTTTCTGAAACCAGGCATGGATCTGGTTGACTGACCTTGCTGGTCCTCAACAACGGATGAGTCCATGGCTTTTTTTATATGGATGGTGCATTGTGTCATAAGTAGACTCCTTAGGATGCTAACTCCTAGACATGGCTCAAACCTACCTAATGAGTTGTTGTAAGTTGAATGTGAAGTTTTTAATAGAATATGGAACTTTCAATGCACCTAGCCATCTATTTTGTATCCAAGTTAGACCTTTTTCGAGTTCAAAAGAGGAGTTTTCTCTGACCTATCATGTTCACATACTTGTTGTATATGAAATTTTGTAGCCCTGAGATTTAAAAAAATCCTTAAATCATGTGTTACTAACTCAAAGAGTGGAGTATCACACATTATAGAAAGTGTTTTGGGAGATGGTTCAAAGGCAATGTAAATAAAGGAAACCACAACAAATGACATGGTTTGTTGCAACAAAGTCACCAACATTGAAATAAAAACAAGGCTAACTTTGTGTGAACAAATAGAAATGACGAGCTAGAGAACAACAATCATGGTTTTCATACCATGCATGATTCATAGATTCAATAATAAAAAGAACCTTAATAACATGGAGAACGTGATATAGGAGATCTCAATCATGAGGACACCTTCAAAGTTTTACTCCTCCTTGAAATCCAAAACCTTTATTTTATATCTCAATTCAAAACTCGTGAATGCTAAGTCCAATTTATTCACGTGCTAGAACCTTGATTTCTTTTTTGAATTTACAAATATAAGTCTCTTGCTTCAATGAATATATACTACTTATGAAACATAATCATAAACAAATATTATTATAATGTTTGTATATAGATATTTATAAACACATTTGTAAATACTTTTAAATAAATTGATGGATTTATATGTATCTACTTTATATTAATCTACCATAACAAATAATCTACTTTAATTATTATTATAGCTATATAATATGATTTTCATGAAAACTAATTAGCAAATCTATAACTAATTCTTAATAAATTAAAGCTATAAATATGTATCTAGACAAATATACAAATTCATTAATAAATAATTATACTTCTCTATGAAAATATATATTTTTATACATTTCATAAAGACTTTCATTTTTATGTATATATCTTTATAGATTTAAATAAAATAGTATCCTTTACATTTCATAAATACTTTAATTGTCATACTACTATGGACATATATAATATTGTCACCGTCATTTTATTATTATTTATTTTAATTAACTTCACGTACCCCCTAGTCATCTTCTACACCAAATCAAAGATAGCTTGGAAGCTCTTCACAACTTGACAGGCGGGCAATCAACTCTTAACTCTTGACTCAATAAGAAGCGTAGGAAAGTGATCGACTCTTAACTTGCAACTTGGTAGGCATGTGCTAAACTCTTAACTCCTCTCGACTCAACTTGGTAGGCATGTCATTTGGGAGATACAACGGATGTCCTCATTAATGTCCATTGCGACCCTTCTAGTAGTGGGGTACAAGGTACACTTTCTTGGCGATTTGTGTTTTTTATTAAGCGTACATATGACATTCATTGTCTCTTGGTAGCCATAAGAGGGTTCTTCAATCATTTCTCAAATGGGAAAATCATGGCTTCAATATTTTGAGGACTTATTAGTTCATTAAAAGTAAGAGGTTGTTATAGCTTCTCAAATTTAAAATGCTTTTACCAACATAATTTAATTGAGACTAACTTTTCAATTTGTACAAACCTAATTACTTTCACTACCATAATGAAATATTTTTATTAACATAATAAAATGCTTTTATCAACATAATGAAGTACTTTTACTAACCTAATGTCTTTAAGATAATACAAACATAATGAAATTAAGCACTTTATATATTTGTAGTGACATAAAAGCACACTAACCTTATTACTCAAAAAATTGATAATTATGAACTCTTTTATATGACCTTGTATGCCATGGATTTATGTTAATTAATAGGTCTTCATGGTTCCCAATGCAAAGAAGAAACTACAAAGATAAAAAGGTGTTGGTGAAAGTTCAAAACCACAACCGCGTGAAAGCAAGTGAGTGGAAAAATCTCTCCATTGTTTCTTGTGTAGGAAATGAAGGGACTCAAGAGTATGTTATGACACTATATAATCTCTAAGTGTAGGGTTCTTGATGTCCCAAAATTCCATTATGTAGATTGTTTCCATTTTCTAAGATGGGAGGGCTTAGAGAAAATGCCCTTGCATTGAAGACAAATCTAAAGAATGAAGGATATGATATGGACTTGAAAAGGGAGTCTTTATTGTGTGTTTATTTAAATTATGGGTGGTGATGTGGGCATAATAGTCTTCTTGTTATTATAGAAGCTATACTCTCTTTCCCTTGAAGAAGGGTGCAAGCATGAGCCCCATTTAAAATGTAGCTATGTTTCTTTGATTTATGTGTGGTGGTGGACATAATAGTATTATTGGTATGTTAGAAGGATCAACTCTCTTTCCCTTGAAGAAGGTTGCAAGCATGAGTGGCCCCAAGCCAACCAACAATAGTATAGCTACTACCTGTTATATGCACATTATGTGTGCATATACTAGGAGGCTAACCCACATTAGGCTTGCGAGCATGGGAGCATGGGTTAGGACTAACCTTAAGGGTTAAGGTTAGGGTCAGGCATCCAAGGGTCACACATGGGAAATGGAGAGTCAAGAGTCACTTGAGAGCCCTCCTATATAATAGGGGCATGGGGTACACTCAAGGGAGGCTTGGAGGCTTAGACTATGGTGTCTTGTGTAGAGGATCATAACTACTCACCTAGCATACACACTATAGCTACATACTATTGGATTGGAGTTATACCTCTTGATGGTATGGGAAATCAAGGTAAAGGTATGATGTATTTAATTATATTTCATGTGTGCATCCCTTGGGCTCGGTCGGGTGGAAGAGTTTATGCATGATTTATGCATGTCTATGCATAACAATTATCTAGAGAGATCTTAGGGTTTTAACAATGGTATCAGAGCAATCTCTAGTTAATTGTTGTTAATTTTATTTTTTATTGTATTTTTTAGTTTTTTTTAGTAAATTTTAATATTTACTAATAAAAATGTTATTTTGTTGATTTGTGTTGATGATTTGCATGTGGATCGTTGATATGGCAATTGGAACACATGTTACTACTATTCAATGGACGAATCGACGTTGCGAGGGAATTCAGTGAGTTTAATGCTATTTTTTGTGGTTTAAAATAAGCATTAATGAAAATTTTTACAAAAATACCACATATTTTATTGTGGATATTTTTGGTAGAATGGAAGACCCGAAGAAATTAAGCACAAGCCCTAAGAATTAAGCTAAGATACCTGTCTAGAGTCATTTATCTTCTTTCTTAGGATTTATACCCACTACAACAAGCATCCCAAAGGGATCTCTTTGTGTGGAAAGCCAAGGAACATGAAGCCTTTTTGCAAGGTAAGGAAATTTTGAGCACACTACTAGTTGTTATGCCCCTAGACTGGACTAAGGAATTCTTTATAGATCCTAGTGTAGGAGAAGATGCCATAGGTGTAGTGCTGTTGTTGGTTGTAGCAAGGAAGAGAGCATTCTTATAAGGCTGGTATATTTTGTGAGCAGCAGAACAAAGACAATTAGAGAAAGGAATTATTTTAGCGCACAACTGGTAATGGTATCTGTGGTGTTTGCCTTAATAAAATTCAGGTCTTACTCACTTCCTAAGCCTTTCACTATACTGACACATTACTCTTTACTTCCCCATTTGATTCAATATGACCTTCCATCAAAGAGATTTTTTAAATGGCTGGTTGAGTTGTAAGAGTTCCGATTCACTTACATAGTGGAGTGAAAAGATGTAGGGGAGAACAAAGCTTGATCTCTTTCAAGCACACACAGACTCACACAAACCCTAGAAGAGAACACACAAGGTGAGAGGTTAAAAATTCTTCTTCTTCACACAACAAAAGAGGTCTACAAAGAAGATAAAGTGACTAACACACATAATAGAGTATATACAAGCGGTCCATAATGTGAACACGCTAAGTGGAACGGGTAGATGTGGATTAGTCGGTGTAGTCGAGCTGTAGGTGTCGGTGCCAGCTACCGAACCCGCCAGTGATATAAATGTCGAACAGTCATGCAAGCACCTTGTGAGAGTGTCAGCTTATGTTGAGCTTGACATCTCAACACTCCCCCTCAAGCTCAACTCTAGCTCATGAACTCCAAGCATATCTTGAAATTTGCAGAGCTTCTCATCTCTCCCAAGACCTTCGTGAGAAGAGGTTAGTGACCTAATCCTATGTGCTGACGTAGGCTAAGTCGATGTCGCCTTCCAAGACTCTCTCCCTGATGAAGTGGTAATGTACCTCAATGTGTTTTGTCCATGCACGGAGAACTGGGTTCCTGGCCAACTGTATACTGCTAAGATTGTCACAACATATAACAACCTTTCTCTCCACATGCAACCCTAAATCAGCATGTAGCTTGCCTAACTAAGCTACCTCACACACGCTGCCACCGTAGATCCTCTATGCTAGACAAGGCAACAATGGGCTGATTCTTGCTGCTCCATGTCATAGCAGCACTCCCCAATGAAAAATCCCCAATGAAAACATAAATCCACTAGTAGATCTCTTGTCTGAGATGCTACCTGCCCAATCTCCATCTATGTACCCATATAGCTCCAATGGTACACCTACTACATAAAACAATGCATAATCAACAGTTTCCCTCCAATATCGAAGTGTGCATCGCACAGTGTCAAGATGTGGTTTGTACGAAACTTGCATAAACTGGCTCTCTAAGCCAATAGTGTAACTCAAATCTGGCCTACTGATTGTGACATAGATCAAACTCCACAATCTTCCTGTACATAGTGGGATCCTCTAACACATAACCTGCATCCGCGCTAAGCTTGCCATTTTGATCTAATGGAACCGAGATTAACTTACAATCAGCCATGCCATACTTGGACAACATGTCCCAAAAATACTCTCTGTGGTGATAGAGCCAAATACCCTCAGGTGTGCGAATGACCTCAATTCCCAAAAAGTAGCGCAAATCTCCCAAATCCTTCATCGCAAACTTCTTTTTCAGAAGACTTTTCACATACTCAATCTCTTCCAAGTTGTCAACCCCAACAATAAGATCATCTACATAAATGATGATGATAACAATACCCTTATCACTCTTGTTCACATACAAAGAGTGATCTGCATCTGCCATATGAAAACCAATAGTTACAAGATACTCAATAATATTTTCATGCCATGCTTGTGAAGCTTGCTTCAGCCCATACAAGGCCTTACAAAGCTTACATACATACTCTGGGTGGTGACCTGTATCCTCAAAACCTCGGGGCTGATCCATATACACCTCTTCTTGTTGCTGCAAGTCACCATGCAAGAACACATTTTTTTACTCTGGGTAACCTATATCCTCAAAACCTGGTGGCTGATCCATATACACCTCTTCTTGCAAGTCACCATACAAGAACATATTTTTTACATTCATTTGATGTAAAAACTAGCCTGTAGCTGTAGCCACCGTAATCACAACTCTCACAGTTTCCATCTTTGCAACAACAGGGAAAAATGTCTCCTCATAATCAATCCTATGTGTCTGCACATATCCTTTGGCTACCAATCTAGCCTTGTACCTGCTTATGCTACCATCACTATTATGTTTCACCTTATACACCCACTTACAGCCAATAGCTTTCTTGCCTTAAGGAAACGGTACCAAATCCCAAGTCTCATTTATATACAACACATTTCAAATAGCCTCATCAAAACATGTGGGTTCTACAACCTGCACAACTTTCGCCATATAAGCATAGTGATGTGCCACATAACCATCATAAGTCAACCTCTGCATAGGGTTTTTGACTCTTCCAGATCTTTGTAACTTTGCATTCATGGCTTCCATAGCCTTCTTCACACCAGGTGTCCTCATTTCTAGAATCCCAAGCTCCTCATCAAGGCTCATCTCTAAGCCACTAGACTCTCCACCATCAACAAGAGAATGCCCTGCAAAAATATCTGGCATACCAAGGGGCTCAACCCTTTTCTCTTTACCTTTATGTGATGTGCCAACTACATTTCCAAGACTGGTATTATGATGCAGCCTGCCACTCCATGGTCTATCAACAGAACCACTAGATGAGGATTCTCCTAGTCCACTTAATGACTGTAGTTGCTGACTTGCATTCTGTGCAGCCACATTTCCACTTACATCCAAGAGCATCTTTTTCAGCAACATGCCAGCTACTCATCTCATCAAATACAACGTCCTTGCTTACCCTCACATGTAGCAAGATTATAGCATCTATATCTCTTTTGATCAAGGGAATATTCAATAAATACACATTTTTTAGCCTTTGGATCTAGCTTAGTACGCAACTCATCTGGCATATGCATATATGCTATACATCCAAAAACTTTCAAGTGAGACAAGTCAAGTTTCTTATCAGTAAACTTCTCCTCTGACGTTACATCATGTATGGCTGAAGTAGGAGTAGGAGTCCTATTCATTATATAAATTATTGTAGACACATCCTGAGTCCAATAGTTATGCAGCATATTCTTCTCTGCTATATCAATGCTCGTGCTATCTCTGCAATGTGCCTATTTTTTCGCTCAGCAAATCCATTTTGTTACGGAGTGTATCTACATGTAAATTGTCTCTGAATGCCATTCTTTTGCAAGAATTCAGAGAACTCATTGGAGAAGTATTCTCCCTCTTCATCTGACCTTAGGCACTTCACATGCTTCTTGTTTATTTTTCAACCACCATCACTCTGAAATTTTAAAAATGAGTGAACACTTCACTCTTCTCCTTCATAAAGTACACCCACACTTTCCTGGTGTGGTCATCAATAAATGTTACGTAGTACTTGTAGCCACCCATAGACATAGTCTTTGCAAGATCCCATACATCTGAATGCACAACATCTAGTACATTCCTGCTCACATTTCTGTCATATGAAAATACATGCTTTGTTTTCTTTCCAAATTAGCATGCCTCACATACTTTCTGCATACCTTCAACTTTAAACTTAGGCAACCCTCTCACAATTTCTTTAGTCTGCAGCATGGACTTCATTTTTTGCACATTTACATGCCTAATTCTCTTATACCAAACTTCTGTATCTACAATAACTCCTGAACCATTTGCAAACATTGCAGTACTCACTTCAAGCATATTTACATTCAATGTAAACATTATTCCCAATCTATTTTCTTTTAAAATCAACCTACACTTATCCTTAAAGTCTTCTACATATCATCCATGAGGGTTAAACCAGACCTGCAAACCATGCTCAATCATCTGGCCAATAGAAAATAGATTCTTTGTAATGTTCGGAATATGAAGTACATCGACAAGGTACTTCACCTTACCATCCTGCATAAACAATGGCACATCTCTAACATGGACAATCCGATGAGCAGTGCCATGCCTTGTTTCAACAAAACCTGGTCTTTCAAGACTCTTCATTCTCTTAAACCACTCACATGACTTGTCATGTGGTTCGAAGCACCTAAATCAACATACCATACATCATATTTATATGCTGTTACATCATTTTCAAACACATCATTAACCATATATTGCATAACAAACAACCTCTCATTATCCTCATTATTTCTGCTAGAGGATGCATAATTGTTTTGATGTACTTTTTTATTTCACATGTCACTCAGCTTCTTATAGCAATATGCCTACACATGTCTAGGCTTACCACAGTAAAAACAACCTTGTGTATCATTATGCTACCTTTGCCAATTACCACAACCTCTTTGACTCCCCTTGCCTCTAAACTAGCCTATTCCACCTGTGAGTTGTTGTTGTGAATCCTGGGATTGTTGCTACTGTGATAACCATACTTTTGATTACGTGTTTAGCCACCACCTTGGCCATGTCCACGACCTCTACCTCTTCCTCTACCTAAACTTGTGTAGAAGGCCTGCTGCTCTGAACTATTTTTGTTTTGTGAGAGACTCTTGATCTTCACCCAAAGTCTTCTCTTGAATGATCAGCATTGATAACACCAAATCTGTGAAGTCGGGAATGCTCTCCCGAGTCTGAATAGACATTTTGAACGCCTTGTATTGTGGCTCGAGACCACGTAGACACACACTTTCACCTTATCATCATCATAACACCAATTGATGCAAGGGATTCCACAATGCCCTTTATCTTCAAGGCATAATCATTCACATACATTTTTCTTCTCCACAGTATGAAGTTCATTCTTTAACTGAATCTTTCGTACCTTAGTCTTAGTTTCATACAACTTCACCAAGGTGTCCCATGCCTCCTTAGGTGACTTGGCATCCTATATATGCCCAATCATAGTGTCCTCTATGCTGATAAAAAGCTAATACATGACTTTCCTTGCTCCTTGATTTCAATCTTTGAATTCTTTTACATATGCAGTAGTTGGATTAATCTCCGGTATCTCTGGTGCCTCCTCATGTTCACCTTCAATGTACCCAGTAACCTTTTCCCATAGGAAGTTGGTCAATCTAAACCTCCAAGCATGGAAGTTATTCTTGTCAAGCTTCTCTGCAATAATCTGGTTTATTCCATCATTTAATATCTTATCTACAACACAAACTTACTAAAAACAACACTCTTGTTTGACCTGCACAAACTGCTGTATTCTCTATAGGCGGTACTATAGTGCACCAAAACTGTCACAACCAAGGACCTCAATTTGTATACATACACTTAATGAAAACTTTGAGACCTATTTGCAGTACACAGTGTCTACAAAACCAAACAACCTTCATGCAGTTCCAAAAATAGAGTTTTGCAGAGAATCGAAACTTATCCCCGCGCAATAATCGTGAATGCTTGGCGGACTAAAAAACAGAGGTCCAAATGCGCCCGAAATGCATTTTGACCGAAAAATTTAAGTCCAATAGATAGTATAGTTGCCCTCTGTAGCTCTCCTCCCATGAAGAAAGCTCCTTAATCAGAGTTCGTTTTTTGGTGCCTCCCGAACTCCTCTTGAAGAGCTCCCGACAAGGGTATAGTAGCCAACACAAAGGGGGAAGAGTAGATGAAGCTCTTACCCTTGTACCGGTTCATGTGCTTCTCTTGCTTGCCGCTCAACCCTTAGCATAAACCACACTCGGATACCATGAAAAGATGTAGGGAAGAAGAGATCTTGAGCTCTTGCAAGCACACACATACTCACACAAACCCTAGAAGAGAATACACAAGGTGAGACTAAAAATTCATCTTCTTCTTCACACAACAAAAGATATCTACAAAGAAGATAAAGTGACTAACACACATAATAGATTATCTACAAAGAAGATAAAGTGACTAACACACATAATAGATTATATACAAGTAGTCTATAATGTGAACACACTAAGTGGAGTGGGTAGATGTGGACTAGTCGGTGTAGTCCAGCTAAAGAATCTCTAGCAAAGATATGTCGATACCAACTACCAAACCTGCCAGTGATATAAATGTCGAACGGTCATGTAAGTGCCAAGTGAGTGTCAGCTCATGTTGAGTTTGACATCTCAACAACATGGAGTATAGTACAAGGACTACATTAGCAAATATTTTGACATACAAACAAAATCCTTTGCTATTAAGGGAAGAGATAGTTGATGAAGAAGACGGTACCCAGGTGAAAAGACCCTAAAGGAGATATGTTTAATGCTTTTACCATGGATTTTGATGGATCCTTTAAGAGAAGCTTAGGGGTTGCCAGTGGAGGAATTATTTTGTTAAATCCAAGAGGTACATTAGTATATTAAGAAGGTATTAAGTTGCAAGTGTATACTAGCAATGAAGCTGGGTATGCCACTTTAGAATATGGACTCCAACAGTACCTTAAGAGAAGAATTAGCACATTTATCATCAAGGGATACAATTTATGGGTCATTAGACAACTTCACAATGTTTGAAAGTCCAAGAATCCCAAGTTCAAGGAATGGTGCTTCCAAATCAGAAGGATGCTGCAGAAATTTCAAGAGGCCCAGATTCAACACGTGAAGAGGAAACAAAACCAAGCTACAGATACATTAGACAGAGGGAGTTTAGGCAAAGATTTGGATGCATATACCATAATTGTAACCCACCCTAGTTATGTTGGAAGAGAGATTTTACATGAAGTTGAAAGGTTTTTGCACACAGGTCTGGTACCTTCAAGTTTATCCAGAAAACATAAATATGATTTCATAAGGAGGGCTCTGCAGCAGTACAATATTGTTAGCGATCAATTCTACATGAAGGGCAAGGATTTGGTTTTGAGAAGGGTCCCAACTAGAGGAAATCTTGGCCATAATGGATTTATTTCATGAAGGGGTATGTGGAGGGCACTTTTCCTTAAAGTTAACTCTGAGGAGGATTCTTACTGTAGGTTATGTGTGGTCCAGTTTAAGGAAGGATGTTTACCATTGGTGCAAAAGCTCTGAGACATGTGAGAACAAGGAAGAAGAGTGTTGCACCATGAGTTCAGGAAAATTTTTATTTCATATGGAGATTTTGAGAAATGGGTTTTAGATGCAATTGGTCCTCTACCCAACCACAACTGTCAAGGGTAGGACCTACATCTTAGATTACTTAACCTGGTGGGCTAAGCCTAGATGTGTAAAAAGCATTACTTCAAAGAAAGTGGCCAGGTCTGTTTTTGAAGATATTTGTGTGCAAGATTTGGCATTTCCTTGGAGTTGTTGACAGATCAAGGACTTGGTTTCTGAAGCCATATTGTAGAAGAGCTTATGCAAAAATTCAACGTTACACACAAGTTTTCAACCCCTTATTATCCACAATGTAATGGGCTAGTTGAAAGGTTCAATGAGGAGTTGTGTAAAATTTTCACCAAATGTCTGGAAGAACATCCCAAGAAATGGTACTTACATGTATCTTCAGCTATGTGGGTCTACATGACAACTAGGAGAAAAGCTACAAAATTTTCACCATACCACCTAGTTTTTGGGAGAAAGGCCTGATACCCATTGAAGTGGAAATCCCCAGTTTGTAATTTTTGTTAAAACATCACGAGAAAGACATAAATGAATATAAAGAGATGTTGTTGGATCTTCAAGAGCTACAACTGGTAAGGAAAGGGGCTTTGGATCACTACATCCAACTAAGTAAAATAGGAGGGCTAAGCTATTTAATGAGACAATGAAGGATAAAGATATTAAAGAGGAGGATCTAGTGCTTAGGTACAACACCAAATTGGATAACACTTTCCAGACAAAATTCCAAATCAAATGGGAAGGACCTTTCAAAGTTTTGCACATCTAGGAGAATGGAACTTACAAGCTGACAGATCTGGATGCTAAAATTCATTCAAAGATAGTAAATGGATATAGATTAAAGACATATTGGTGCAGAGTTATGATAGTCTAGAAAGATCTAGAGAAAGTATATGAAGACTTGGTTGATGATGCTGTTGCAGTAGAAGAGCATGAAGAAGGTTGTTGCTGGATGTATTATTTGCCAAAGACTATTTCAAAGAAACCATAGCCATTGTTTGAGCATGAATGCTTCAACCATCGGAGCGTTTGGAAAAAGATGATAGGTTTTTTTGTGGCCAAGGGGATATGCTCCATGAAGATTTTCACCCCAACCCCAAGAAAAGAAATAATGCATTGGGTAGTATGATCAAAGACCTTAGGTAACATAGGATCTTGCATGGGTAGCTCAACATTGGTAACTCATTATAATAAGATGATGTGAGGATTGTTGCGTGGTGGCTAGCTGACAGGATTGGGTAGGGTAGGGTAGGTAGGAGTATGCATGCAGATAGAAAGTAATTGCGCAAGAAGGATACGGGGATATGTAAGAGTTTTTTGGAAGAGAGTTCTACATGAGAGCTTGGTTTTTAGAAGAAGAGTTTTGCAGGAGAGAGTTGGTATATGGTTGAGAAGATAGCTGTGAATTTGGTTAGCATTATGTGGGTTTGTTATGTGTAGAAGGTGATGGGGAATGGTTGAGGAGACTTATATTTGTCTAGAGTAGGGGGTTGCCAGAGTGATTAAGGGTTCTGTGTGGAAGATTGTGTCCTTGAATTCTTATCATGCACCACTATTGGAAATTGGACGAGATTAAGGATTGCTCAAGAATCTCCCAGCTGTATTTTCCAGTTTAAGCCTGCAAGCTATGGCAACATTTTATATAGTTGTTGATGATTTTGTTGAAGTTGAGAACATAGATCTGGTTTCTTTCATTCTCATGTGTGAGAGATCTCTTGTTTTGTTCTGGTTTTCATTCATTTGCTTAATCTTGACTCCCAGATTCTGTTAGGTGTTGCATAATCTTCTCAAAATATACATATAATCAAGTTGTGTGAATTAAAGAGTTGGTCTTTGGTTTTGGTTCAAGCAATAAGTGAAGATTTGTATAATATTGAGTTTATGTTGGGCCAGTCAGCCTGAGTAGGGGTCAATTCTATGTTAGCGAGACATCAGAATAGTCAAGAGGTTGTGTTGGAATCCTGTTCTAATCTATTTGGGCTGATAGGAAGAAATTGTGAGGCATAGCTGACTGTTTTAGGTCTATCTAAGGACAATTATGAAAAGGCTTATTGTTTTATAGGGTGTCTATGTTAGCAATCTGACACTGGTGGTGGTTAGCTTATAGTTTTTGAGGATTGGTTCTGGTTGTGTTTAAGTGTCTTGAGATCCTTGTGGTGTTAGCTGACTTAAAGGAGAGATTTGTTGTGTCAGCTAGGTCAGTTAGGCTAGTTGGGAGGAAACAATCCTTTCAGAGGCAGTTGTGGAATTGTAGTAGTCAACAGAGAGGTTGAGAGGTGAAATTTGGTTAAGTTGATTGACATTTGAGGGTTTATAGCTGCCAGAGGACATTTTGGGAAGTTTCAGTTTGACTTTGCAGGAGGAAAATGAATGAAAGGTTAGAGGAGGGTCAACAGGACAATCATGAACGTCTAGGGACTATCTCTATAAGTCTGTGGATGCTGGAGGATCGAAGCGGATACTAGAGGATCAATTTTGGACTACAGTATGCTATCCAACTTCGAAAGCAGAAGGCATACAAAAACTGACTTGTCTATGGCAACCAAGAGAGTTTATGGTCAGACAAAGGTCAGTTGCTTAATTTTGAGAGAGAGGCTTTAGGACAAGGATTTGAGGCTAGCGGATGCTGGAGGACACTTTGGGACTCCAAACAGAAACTTTTTGGCAGGATACAAAGGACTTTGGAGGCATAATGTGAGCACAGCTAGAGAGGAGTTTAGTCAGATGGATGTCAACTATGGTCAAGAGAGGCTATTAAGTGATAGATTAGAGTCGTTGGAAGTGAGAGCTAGCCTTAGAGGACATTCTAAGTTAGCGGCTGGATTGATTTGGGAAGTTGATAGAAGGTATTGACGTATCCCATTAGGGCAATTGAGGACCAAGGGATAGTGGCTAGGTGTTCTAGTGCCTTTTATAGTTATTTTTTGTTGGGCTATGGTGCTTGTGATAGACTCCTCTCTCAATGGTGTTCTTCTTCAGATGAAGCTATAGAGGTGGTATCATGATGCCATCAACGATGTAGAGGCCTCCCAGATTGAATGGAAAGCTGAAGGGTTTCACGATCAAGGACATAGATCTCGTGCCACCCGAGTCGAAAGGGTAAGTCTTATCTCCCTTCACCACAAGTGTATAGCCACGTGAGTCAAACGTGAAGTAACACTGCCCCATTGTGAAAAGGTGATCTCGGACGATGCCTGGATTGAATGGAAAGGTCAGTGGCCTCCCACGATGATGAGGCTAGACAAGATCCGGCTTGGATCAAATGAATACCAAGGCACTCTAAATCTAGGACAATGGTCCTGTGACAATCTGTGCAAGTGAAGAGGCTAAGGGACCACCGTCAATGGAGAAGTTAGTCATGTACCCTCCAAGATCAAACAAATAGGTAAGGTATACATCATTGATTCTCGATATTAATGTCGTTGTAGTACCAGGGTTGAAGGGAAAGACTGCAAGCCTTTTTGAATCCAAAATCTGAGGTATCCACCAAGTGTAATCAACACTCCTCAGAAGATTGTGGAATGGTCTCGGTGCAAAAGAACCACCATGTATGTCACCCGACTGAGATGTGCTATAGGTGCATCACAATGATGTGCCACATAGTCGGTCACCATGTCCCCAAAGTGACATAGAAGGCACCCATAGGAAAATGTCCTGACCCCAAAGAACATTGGTTCATGTTTACGCCCATGGGAGCCAAAAGAACATAGCTCAAAGTTGGCATCGTGCACGATCAAGTGCAAACCAATGCCATCATCCACTAAAGCACCACTCAAACAATCAAAGGCACAATCCACTGCATTGATGTGAGTATAAATATGATCCAAACCATGCACTTCATCCTTAAGTGCAAGATCCTCTATGTGTGCGTGATCCATCAAGATAGAAGCATGGTCAATAAGATCACCATAGACCTCATCATTACTAAAGATGGATAAAGTGCCTATACATGAAAGCTAAGTAGAGTCCCCAACCTCAGAGTATTTAGGATCACTAAGCACCCCTATAGGAATGATCTATACTAATCCATGATGCCCCTATATGACCTAGATCCCAAGACAGATCTATCTCTAATAACAATGGACCTAAGCAATATCTAGATCAAATGAAAAGCTCTCTAGATCCTTATGCATAATCCTCTCTCTACTTTGAGGTCTCACCGCAAAAAAATCATCGCTTGCTATGATCATGTGCAATGCTTGGCTACCCAAATATATACACTAAACCCAAGTGAAAGCTACCAACTATGCTATGAGATCTAGGAGTAGAGATAGAATCATTAGATATCCATGTGGATAGAAGACCTAAAAGAGTAGCGTGATTCATCTAGCACTAGAAACTTAGGTCTATGCTCCTCATGCACTGTCGTATGCTCATCAACAAGTAAAGTATCATCATACCCAATCTCAAACATGTCAATGGATGTATCACTAATCAAAATTTTATCCCCATGATATTCTAATGTATCACTAATACACTCAAAGCGTGTGAGAAGCCCAAGGTAAATAAGCAAGGTAGATGGGGAGTGTAAATAGAAAAGTGTAATGTCCAACCCTAGTGTGAATGGGTTAAAGAAAAATAAGTTAATTAGGCTAGAACGAAGATGTAAAGGGGTAAAGAGAGAAAATAAATCCTTTCTTTTTAACACCACTGAGGTCCTTACATTTCAAACTCCCTTCTTCTCTCTTTTTTTTAACACTACTGGCAGCCATAGACCACTGTAATGAGATGGACTGAGAGCTTTCTTCAAAAGCACAATAATGCATTCTAAAGCTGATCTGTTTGCAGTTGCTCTTGCACGTAGGCCAAATTTGGCTCTTGCCATATGATACGCCAAGAAAGTAACATCTAGCTTAGCCATGGATTAGCCTAATTAGCTTGGATTAAACAAATCTTGAGAGATTAACACTAAGGAAAATGGAAAGTAAAGAGTAATGATAGATGAAAGATGTCAAAAGGTTCAAAGCTACAATAGTCCTAGAGCACATGCCTTTTATAGTCCCAAGACCCATGTGCCCTAATCCCACATGTAAATGATCCTAAGTCCATGTGCATGTGTATCCTAAAAACACTTTATTAAAAACCATCCCCTCTTAACATGATTTTGTCCTCCAATCGAAGGGTGGTCGTGCATGACAATACACATACAAGAGGCTATATATAAAATCCAAAAATTAAACAAATAGTCCGTATACATCCAAGTGTGGAAATGAAGATCGGGTGACATAAACAGTGTAGAGGCTTCCTGGATTTAATGGAAATTGGAAGAGTCACACGATTAATTACATAGATCTCGTGCCACCCACGTCGAAAGGATAGATTGTATCTCCCCATGCCATGAGTGTGCGGCCACTTGGGTCAAACAAGAAGTAATGCCACCCCATTGTCAAAATGTGATCTTCGACATTGCTCAGACTGAATGGAAAGTTCATTGGATGCCCACACGATGATGTGGGTAGACAATATCCTGCTTGGATCGAAAGGAAATCCAAGGCACTCTAAATCCAAGACAATCTAGTGTGCAAATGGAGAGGCCAAGGAACCACCATGTATACCATGACCAAGATGTGCTATAGGTGCATCAGAATGATATGCCACATAGTAGGTAACCAATTGCCCAAAGTGGCATAGAATACACGCATAGAAAAATGTCCCGGGCCCAAAGAACATAGTCTCGTGTCGACACTCATGAGAGCCAAAAGAACATAGCATAAAGTCAGCATCCTGCAGGATCAAGTGTGAACCAATGTCATCGTCCACTAAAGCACTACTCGAACAATTAAAGGTAGGATCCACTTCATGGATATGAGTAGAAGCACGATCTGAACCATGCACTACATCCTCAAGTGCCACATTCTCTATATGTGTGTAATGTATGAAGGTAGAAGCATGATGAATAGGATCACTGTCTACCTCATCATCACCAGAGACGGATAGAGTGTCTATACATGAGAGGTAAGTAGAGTCACAAAACTCAAAATCTCCAAGATCACTAAGGTCACTCCTAAAGAATGATCTATACCAATCCATGATGCCCCTTTATGACAAGTATATGACCTAGATCCCAAGAAAGATCCATCTCTAATGACAATGGATCTAAGTAGATATCTATATCAAATAAAAATCTCTCTAGATCCATATACATAATCCTCTCTCCTAAGAGGTCTCACTCCAACAAAGTCATCTTCGCTATGCTCATCTGCAACGCTTGACTGTCCATGTTACAAGGTGTGCTATGAGAGCTAGGAGTAGAGATAGAATCATAGATGTCCCTGTGAATAAAAGACCTAAAAGAGTAGCCCGACTCATCTAGCACTAGGAACTCAGATCTATTCTACTCATGCACTATCGTATTCTCATCAACAACTGAAGTATTATCATCCCCAATCTCAAACGTGCATCACTAAATCAAAAGCTAATCCCCATGATAGTATAATGCATCACTATGATCCACTGGAAAAGGTAGGAGACATAGGTGTATCATCAATCATAATGCTCGAGATGGAAAGCTTGAGGGATCAACACTAAGTATAATGGAAAGTAAAGTGCAATTTTAAAAGGTTCAAAGCTACAATAGTCCTAAAGCACATGCCTTTTATAGTCTCAAGGCCCATGTTCTTTAATCCCACAATGTAAATGACCCTAAGCCTATGTGCCTAGGCCCATCCCATGTGCATGTGCATCCTAAAAATACTTTGTTACTACAGGAGACTTGTTTCCTTTCATGGAACTTGTCAAGTAGCATTAGTGTAATTTTACTCAAGAATAAGGTTCATGGGCTCGAAACGTTAATTTAGTAAGTCTATATCAATCTCTAATACAAAAAGATAATTTAAAAAAAATAAACTTATTAGCCATTATACAAAATGTATTGCATGCAATTTTACTATTTATGAAGATTCAAAACCAATATGCATGGTTTCCTTAAGAGCTTCTTTAATATAATGACAATACGGTAGTAATATTGAACAAAGAGGATAAGACTGATGTACTTGAGAAAAGGATAGTCAAATGTATTTCCCTTCCCTACAATCACTAGAAAACATAGAAATGGTGATGGATCAAAAGCATTAGTAAATCCATCCCAAAATCCTTAGCACCTAATCAACCACCTCGTGAATCTTTTCTCTACTGAGGATGATTGGGTACTCATTTATTTTATAAATGAATATTATTTCTTTTGAGTAATATATTCATTTTTACAATAGGTACTGTAGTGGCTTCTATTGTCAAACATGGAAGAAATTGCATATCATCAAAGAAGTAAAAGACACAAGCCTCTTTTATCTAGATCCACATAAAACGTGATGTGGAGTTATTTATTGAATATCAAGAGGTTGATTCTATGATACTGAAAAGCAACAAGAAGTTCCAAGAAACATCTAAAGAGATCATGCCTCCTCCTCACAAGGAACCTTGAAAGCTATCCTTATCCAGTAAGCATGGAAAATTCCTCCACAAACGAAAAAAAGGAATTTTAAAAAAGAAATGAACTACCACAACCAATTGATGTTTAATTTTGATTTGATTTTGTTTAATATGTAGTTTGATGTTTGACACTTAATTTTTTTGCACCATAGGCAAGATATTAAAAACTCATGTTAGGATTTATGGTTTGGCTTAGAATGTTATACTACCATGTGAAAGTCTTATTTGTCTTAAGGATTTTTATTATTTTAAATATTCATGTAAATAATAGTGGCTTTTAGCAAATATAGAAAATCACACTTGTTTTTATTTTGAGTAAGAAAATTTTTGTTCGTTTCATTGAATATATATTTTAGATTTAGCTAATAAGCTTACAAATTATGTATGGTGGTACTCTTAAAGTAGTTTCATAATTAAGAATAGCTACATACCAATTATATATATTCTCTAATATACATTTTGAACTATGTCAACATGTCTAAGCACTACTTCTGGTATTAAAGTAGTTTTGTCATGAAACATAGCTACATACCGATCATACATATCTTTTAATATAAATCTTGAAGTATGTGCCAACTTGTATAAGCACTAAGTCTTAAAGGATTTTTCTGATGAAGCATAGCTACATACAAAATCTTGCATATTTTACAATGTAAATTTAGAAGTATGTGTCAACGTGTATGAGAATAAGTAAAATTTTCAAAGTACACTTCTATTGCAAAGACTCATGTTTGTTTATAGTGTTACATACATCTTTTTCCTAATTATGTATTTCTTCCAACAAGTAAGATGAGTTTTGGTGATAAGATATTTTTATCTTTTTTAAAAAAATATGTGTAATGATGATGCAAATCCATGTAAAATAAAACTTTATTTATTTCCAATAGCCATAAGAGAAAGAGAAAAGGGAAAAAATCTTAGCTACTAAACCTTGAGAGAGAAGTGTAATAAGTTATACTCTCCTAAAAAGAATAAATTATCGAGAAAGTTTTTTTAAAACTATTAAGGTTCTTATTTATGACACATCCCTTAATAATCACATACATATTGCAAGGCACCTAATACCTTAAAATTTTTATTTAGTATTAGAGTAACTGTTATTTTAAATAAACTAATAAATTTAAGACCTTTAAGACACAATCATTTTCAATATATTTTCATCATAGTAATCAAGCATTTACAAATGACACTAAAGGACGTCTCACTAGGCATTACCAAGTGTCAAAATTATGTCACTATATTAGAGAGATATTTAGCTAGAAATTAAGAGATTAAAAGCATGCATAAGAACTCAATACAATGAAATAAAGTGAGATATTTGAAAGCGTTCATAATACAATATTGAAATCTTCATGTGGGACCAAGTGTGTGAGTTAAATGGCTAGTTATGCAGTAGTGTGTACATGTACTACATATACATCTTGTTTTAAAATCTTCATGCAAAAATTGGTATGTGAGTTAAATGACTAGTTATGTGGCACTGTAACTTGTACTACATACACAACTTGTTTTAATCAAGGATGCTAGCAGGCAAAGTAGATGGTAGTGACAAAAACTTTAACCATTATAAGTACTTACTTGACTTGTGATAAAATACACAATGGAAACAATTCCTAATAAATAAAAGATAAAGTGAGATGATTGAAAAAAAAACCCCTAAGTATTAGATTATAAAGTGAATCTAGCTAAAAATGTATTAAAGAATAACTAGTTCAAAATCTAGATAAATATAGAAATATGGAAAGATAACTATATATGTCTGTGTGTGTGTGTGTGTGTGTGTGTGCATATATATATATATATATATATATATATATATATATATATATATATACAGATATATATTTATGTATATACACATATATACATAGACATACATATTTTTGTATATAATTATATATTTATAAATATATACAAAAATACAATTGAGTGTGTGTACACGTAAACACACACACATATATAAAGAGAGAAGGAACAAAATGAAGAAAATAAAAAGTTACCCTAATAAACATCTACTCATAATACAAGCTAAGCTCACTACCATGAACACAAATTTTAAGAAAGTGAAATACTAGCTAAAAACATTCATAAGGGTAATTTGGATAGTTAAAAAGAGAGACAAAAAAACAAAAATATATTCACACACACACACACACATATACACACACAAACAAACATGCGTACACATACATAGACATGTATATATGTATGTGTATATGTCTATGTGTATACATATCTGTACGCATGAAAATATGTGTGCATACATAGACACGTATGCATGTTTATGGATACATGCATGTGTGTGTGTGTGTAGAAAGAGAGACAGAGAGAGAGAGACGAATAAGAGGTGGGAAAAGAAAATTGCAAAGGTCCATAAACATCTTATCACATAACCTAAACTCACTATCATGGACGAGATTTGAATAATGTGACCATACCTCAAGATTACGGATCATGTGCCCACTTGTTTATGTCCTTTCAAACTCTTAATATCTTTCCAAGGTTTCACATGCACGAAAAGAAACATTAAACATGAAAGCATGAGATATAATAGTAATTAAAGACAGAAACATTTAGTTGAAAGACTATATGTGTGAATACTCTAGATGAGCATGTAATTGATAAGTTTTAAAAATTGAAAGAGTACATGTGTGAATACTCTAGATCGTCATATAGTTGATAAGTTTTAAAAATTGAAAGACTATATGTGTTAATACTCTAGATGAGCATGTAATTGATCAGTTCTAAAAATGATATTCTTTACAAATAAATAATAACAAAAAAAATCTCTAATAAAAGGGGTCCAAACATATCAATGCATTATTAAAGAAATCAAGCAATTAGTACTAAAAAGAGTGTAAAAATTGTCCCATTCCTTTCATATATGTGCATGAAAGCGAAAAAATGTTAACATTTTGGATTAAATTAAAGGCACACTTGGAGTTTCCATGAGCTTTACTTGGTATCAATTACACATTTAAAACTTTTCATTGCAATTTCACGTATATAAATGAATCATGATAAGTTATCTTGGAAAACAATGTGTATATTCAATGGAAGAATCCCCAATACCCATAGACTTCTTAATTGTTTATCACATTTCATTTATGATCTTAGAGAACTTTTTAAATGATAACATAAATCAAGAGTGAAATCTCTTTATGTAAAGAAATATAAATAATCATTTTCTTAAGGCTACAAAATAAATACTTAATTTTAAAATATTTTATCCTTGATTGAGCTTTTTCTTAATATCTTATCCATGATTCAACGTTTTCTAGGTGTAGTCTTTCATATTCATAAATGTCTCATACATAATTATCTTCTTTGAAAATCTTATTAATAATGAAAATATTTTCTAAAGTTTTATTTTAGATTTAGGGATTTGATAAGTAATATATATATGTATGTAAATAGCTAGGTAGTGTTATAGGTTTATATGTTTGTTTATAGGTAGGTATATGTATGCATGTGTGTGAGAATATGTGATATAATTTACACACACAAATGAGATGAGTCTCTTAACTCAAACAATAAAAAAAAAGATCCATATAATCCACCACAATTCACTTAAATAAATAAGGACCTGCTACATAAACTGAAGAGAGAGAGAGGGAGAGAGAGAGAGAGAGAGATCTTAAGTCTCTTTTACTAGAGTCTCAATAAGTCTCTCATCTTGTTTTATTAAAAAATTAGCTTCAACTTAAAGATGTAAATACTTTTAATAAGTAAGCTCATAGATAAAAGGTCATCATTAAATACTTTTAATTATCTACTAAAAATCAATTAGTAAGTGATTGATCTTTGAATCAAACGACTTTTTAAAAAAAATTCATTTAAAAAAAATCCAACTAATATTAACTTCAAATCAATATGTAATTAAAAAATATCAAATTATTTATTTAACTTTAAAAAATAAAATATAATCTTGATTAAATAAATCAATTCCACTTGCACAAGAATTATATGATTAAGACTAATTACTCATTTTAAATAGTTTTACTACCGTTTAACTAAAAGTTACTACTAGCTAACAACTATTTGAAACTCTTGATGACTACTCAATACACCTTCATCATATTATTAGATAAATTCTAAGTTTATTTTAAATTACGATGATAAATAAAAGTATTTTAAAAGAGAAGAATGTATTAGAGATTAAGACAATAAAAGAGAAATCACTCAAGAAACTTTAGAAAACAATTAGTTGTTTATATACAAAAAGTTTTAGTTTTTGTACATCAAATTCTATTCACATTTTGACAAAATAAACTTTAGCCGAAAATTTATACCATGCCCTTTATTCACTATATAGTTACATAGATATACTTGCAGTGACTTATTAGACCCACATGTATCTCTAAACTGAGTATATATATATTTGTTCTTAAATTTTCTTTTGACTTAAATAAATACTCATTTACAACCTCAAACAATCATAACTTTACACATTTTGACTTTTTAGTTATGCACTCATAAGGTTAACAATTGTGTGTTACTTTAGAAGTCTACATGCTATGCAATTTACATATGTTATTTAAGACTTAGATTAAATTACTTGGACACTAGAGAAGATCATGACTTCATCCTGAATAAAGAATAATGATTTGTAGCTTATACATACACAAAACATTAAACCTTATCTTAGTCTACAATATTGCCTCTACATTTAAACCTTTAACTATGGTAGGTTACCTACATTCTTGCTACTATTGACACGCAATTTAGATATAGTTTTGATTTGCCATGTAAAATCTCACAAACAACTTATATGTGCTCCTCCTTTTGCTGCCTACAAAAAGAGTCATGATTTGTGTTTAGCATTTCTATATTAATGTATGCAATTTGTTTCTAATAGAAAGATATTCAACATGATAAAAGAAAGCATGCTATTTAAATAATGTTTATGTGTTGAAGACAATATGCATGGAGTGAAGATATGCACAAAGATAAAGAGCTCTCTTTATCAACAAAGATATGTTTTATTTAAAAGCTTAGCCCATAAGACAGTTGAGGTAGACACGGAGAGAGAGAGAGAGAGAGAGAGAGAGAGAGAGAGATTGATTTTCCCCCTTAGCTCACAAGAGAGAGAAGATTTTTTTTAAAACTACATTACGTTTGAGGACCGTAAAGAAGATATTAATTAGGGTAGTAATATCGAGTGTTACTCTTCTAAGACAAGGCTAAATGTATTAAACACACCCAATAAGCTAGCTACTCTCCTACATGACTTTTGACATCTTTTGTATTAAATGCACTCATATCTTTTTCTTAATTAGCGTCTTAGATGGATAGGCAACGTACACATGACCTTAGAAATTCTAAATCCCCTCCATTATCATGTAAGTAGTCTCATTTTTCTTCTTTGTAAGTCTAATCTTCCAATTTACTATCATAAGATGAGGTAGCGAACGCACCAAGGAGGATAACATTGTAAGTCTAATTTACTATCATAAGATGAGGTCGTGAACGCAGTCAAGCGTTGATTTAGAATACATATACCAACTTGATCTTTACAGGTAGAACCAACAACGACTGCCATTTTAAGCCAAAGGATGCGCACCGCAGCGTCAAAACACACACAGTTTAGCGGCAGATCTACAGGTGGACCGTGGAGGGCTGGAGGCCTACCTGGGGCTGGCAAAGTCGGAGGTAGAGGAGAAGACGATGAGCGCCAGCTGGTCGTAGGCCTTCTTGAGGAGGCCTTGGAGAAGGTCACCGGCGGGGTGGTCGAAGCGCCGGAAGGCCATGGGCTTCCTCCCGCCATGGCTGGCTGGCTATAATACTCAGGAAGCTGCTCGCTCGTTCATGTGGTTGGCACTCAGCAAAACAGAAAGGTAAGCGGCACCCTCTCTCTATGTATGTATGTATGTATGTTCTTCTTGAATGCACCCCTTGTGCTGCACACCAGCCATGGCTAATAAGCGAGAGCCCAAAAGCATGCCCTGCGCGCGTAGAGAGAGAGAGAGAAAGGAAAGATGGACTGTCACCTCTGCGTCAAGGAACAACCTCTTCACATGGGCCGATTTGACCGTTCAATATTTTATTCCAAAGACTCCCAAAATCAGGGCCTTTTCATACACAGGAGTGTGTGAAATGTGAACTTCCGGATTAGGGTGGTCACGGCTCAGATTCTTGTGTAAGACAAGACAACATGCACACTCAAAATATGTTCTTTTCTACTCGCCCCTTCCTTGTCTTCCTATGGACAATTTTTGATTTTTTAATTTTTTGGCAAATGGATCGCACCAACATTGTGACAAAAACTTGTGTTAAATTTTTGAGATTTGAAAGCCATACTTCATCAAGTCGAGTCATTTGCCAATTTTTGAGGCATTTACAATATGGCCCCGTTATCTATCTATGGCAATGGGTATCCTATTCACCAAAATTTAGTATAGATGTCCAATTCACCTATATTTAATATGGGTATCCTATTTATTAGCACCCATTTAATTGTGTGTGTGTGTGAGAGAGAGAGAGAGAGAGAGAGAGAGAGGCATGTCCTGAAAACCCTAATTTACGTCCTCAAGCGGAGAGATATATATTTCCTCCATAAACAAATCTTGAACATAGTAAATCACATCCAATAAGCCTAGAACTTCCTCCCATAAATCACATCCAACATCTAATAAACTTGATAATCTAAAGTAGAAGACACAGTTTTCTTTCTTCTAAAGAAATCAAATATTCTTATCTCGAGGAAAGTATTTTCGTGTGAGAACTAAAACTTAGTTAGCTTTGAATTGATAGTGTATGGGTTTATTGTTTGATAAATTGGATATTATGTGGTTGAAACCATAGACCAATATCGTGCATTTTTTTAAAGGCACTTTTGATAAGAATAGATGCTAGTTTATTTGTAGCATGATGTAACTCCTATAAGGAGGTTCTACACCTTTCTTGATAATAACGAAAAGGTATTCTCTTTTTGAGTAGTGCTCCTCGTGCAAGATGTTGTCCTTCAAGCTTTTTTTGTGTGTAGAATAAAGTAGGTTATAACTTAGATCTTAGATATTCTTTGTTCTTTTTTTCAACATTTATATTATCGTTAAGAGAAGCACTACCGCATGGAATCTTAAGCACTCATTTTCTGCTAGACTAAAATTGATGAAAAACTAAGTCTATCTTTGATTTCTTGAATCCTATCACTAGTTATGTTACATGACGCTCTAACCTTTTAAGAGTGCAACATATATTCTTAAAAATCATAAACTTGATAGTGCCGATTTAAGATTCGGATTAAAAACTTGGCTTCATGAGAATGAACCACCAATGAGTCAAGATATTTGATTGTTTTTTAACATTATGAGATAGTTTATCTTGTTATATTCAATTCTACTTGCCTTTGAGATGCTTTCCACTATCTTATTATATTCAATTTTTAACTTTATGAGGTGGTTTCCACTATCCTATAATATTCAATTTTATTTGCATTTAAAAGTGATTTAGACATATGTGGCATAAATAAAGGGAGAAAGTCATATACATCTGCTGTGTGCAATTATTTCAAATTATTCATTCTTGTGCATGATAACGCATGGCTTTAAAGAAAGTATGATTACCCTTGTGTCTTAATCTTATAAAGAGGGCCACTACATTTGAAATTTCTTCCTTTATGGAATAATAGTACACATCACATGGTGCATCTCTACTAGTACTTTCTTTTTACTACTTAAAGACTTGCATTAAAAAAGACCCTAATTATATACCACAATCATGTAGTAACAATGTAACATGCCTAGAAACAAGGGGGTGCTTGAGAACTCTCTTTAAAAACCCTCCTCCATACATGATATACATATCTTTATAATCTCTTACTAGCATACATACATCAATATACATGCTTCTACAAGTATACTAAGCCTTATCTTGAAACCCTCTCTTGTGCAAAAAGGCGTGAAACAAAACAAATCAAAAAAGGCATATTTTTGACCCATGTTTAGGGGTTGGTTAGTGTTGTATGATGAAAATTTAGTAAATAGGAAAGGAAAGTCATGTGGAAGGGGGGATATATAAGCTACGAAGGCCTACTTAAAACATCCTCTCTCCACACCAGGCATTTAGACACAAGAAAAGCTAAGGTGAAGGTGATGTATCTTCTAGCAATGATCATGCACCTCTTACTTTATTGTCTAGGATGTGCTAGGAACTATATTAAAGTGGTAAATAGCCACTTATGATGTGGTATTAAAGTCAACTCTACAAAGAACTAATCCATTCTACTTGCTTAAATGGGGTGTTTTGGTGGGCATGTTTCTCACACATATTTGAGGGCTTGTAGGACATGCATTATGGTCCTTATGTCCATGTTTAAGGAGGGCTATATAAGCATTCAAGGGTTTCTTCATACATTCAATCCCCCACACCCAATGTTTCGAGGTGGTGGAGGGGGGGAAAGGAAATGTTGGGTCTTTGTGAGTACCTCTAGCCCTCCCTAATAATATGGTCTTCAAGAAGCTACATTTGTGTTGCTTTAATGTATCAAATGAAGAGCTAAGATAAACTCTCTTGTTCTGATGATGGTTTCAACATTCCTCTAGACCCCCCACCTTCTCTTCTCCATTTCTCACAAGCCTTAGAACAACTAATAACTTTAAATAATCAATGTAAACTTACTTGTGATTGCCAAAAAGGAAGAAGGAGAAGAAGAAGAAAAGAGAGGTAATCACTCGCAACAACAACAAAAATCCCTACCCCGTTTACTAACTTCATCATTTACTATCTAGCCTCTCCATCCCTTCCAGATAAACATGACCATTTCACTTCCATGCAACAACCTAAGCATCATGAAAATAGCTTCTCAATTCTACATACAACACAGTCTTCTACTCGATCAGGATACAATTGATAATAGGAAGGGGTAAATGTTAACCCATTTTGGAGTTAGTAGGATTTTCCAATTTTATTTATATCAAATAACAAAGACAGAGAAACCAAAATAATTTATGATCAACCTATGAAGAAATGGTTTCCAAATATATAACTAATATGGGTGCCCAAAAGGGTATGACACAGTATTTATGGTCATTTCCACTCCAACAAGAGCATGTGGCAAGCTAGAATGGATTTCCATGAATGTAATTTATGCATGTAATATAGGATTAAGCTTTGTACAAGCAATAGGCCACTGGTGTGCCTTGGTCACCTAATCGACCACCAAAGTTTAAGTGTGTGGGAACCCTTATGGCCTTATATATAAGTCACTTTCTCTCATAATATAATATACTCCATTCTACCATGTAATCTTGCTCTTGTGCAAATACTCTCTCGAATCTTCTTCTCTAATGCATGTTAGTGACCCTGTATGAGTGTTGTGAAGTGAGAGGAGGGACAAGGATTGGTAGTCCCAATGCAATGGTGTGACAACACTCTCGCAGGAGAGATGGTGACTAAATGTTTTCCCCAAGGAGGTGTGGAGCTTAGAGAGCTTAAGGGTTACAAGCTCGGCCACTAGAAATATCCCCAAATATCTTGTGATTATGTTTACAGAACAGGTTGAAAGTGCACAATAACATTCTTAAAAATGTTATAGCTTATTCACAAACTCACTAGAATACTACCCTTCTAGAAAATATGGAATGAACAACCATAGTAGGAGACTTACCTTGCTTTCAGCTCCAGATTCATAGCCTCTAATCTCCACCAATGTGGTGGTTGCTAAATCCAAGATCCTGTTCTGTTGCTAGATTTAAGATCCTGTTCTTTCCTCCTTGTTGTCACCTTCAAGAAGATACTTTACCTCTTTGCTAGGACTCACCTCTCTTACTCTCTCACTATCACAATGATCAAGAGGCACGCATATGAAGAATCACACACTCTACTCTCAACCCTCTCTCTCTCTCTCTCTCTCTCTCTCAACAAGATATGAGAAAGTAGACATGTAGAACTCAATTGGCACAAAGGGGGATTGTGTTTGTTGATTTTGATAAATTCACTTATATTGTATAAGTTACACTTATTCACACTTTGGAGCCCAAACTTAACCCTAATCTACTAAGCATATTCGTTTGCTAGCTTCTCTCAGAATATATACAACTTTTGGAGTACTATTGACATAACACTTATTGGGCTACTTCTGTGTGTAGTAGGGAGTGCCTGACTAAATGGGATTAACAACCAAAACGTTATAGCTCATTCACAGAGTTACTAGAACTCTAGCCTTCTAGCAAATGTGGAATTAAGAACAACCATTGTGGGGGAATAACCTTGCTTTCGGCTCAAGATGTATATCTTCGAGGCTTCATGAGTGGTTTTTCCCTCCAAGCTCCTATGCTTTCCTCCTTGTTATCACCTCCAAGAAGATATACTACACCTCCTTTCAAAGGAATCACTTCTCTCACTCTCATACAATGAGAAAGAGGAACACATACCAAGAATCACATCCTCAACTCTCAACTCTCTCTCTCTCTCTCTCTCTCTCTCTACAAGATAAGAGTAAGTAGACATCCATAACTTAATTGGCACAAAGGGGGAATGTGTTTTTTCATTATGAGAAATTTGCTTATATATAATTGGTCCTTATTCACACTTGGGCACCCAGACCTAACCCTAATATACTAAGCTTTGTCATTTGCTAGCTTTTCTCATAATATATGCAACTTTTTAAGTGATGTTTACATAATATTTATGGGGCTACTCCCATGTGTGTTGTAGTAGGGAGTGCCTTTGTTAAGCCTCAAATGGGGTTAACATTCCCCTAACTAATGTATATTCTATCCTCAAAACATTTAAGGCCTAAAAGGCATATCTCATAGCTTGAATTTTTTATGATTGTTTCTTAACTACAGCTTGCACAGAGACCTCTTTTGAAGTATGTCAGTGGTGTCCAAAAAGATGTAGTTATCATTTCTTAAAAGGTGTAGTTATCAAAAAGATGTAGTTATCATTTCTTAAAAGGTGACATTCATGTAACCCAATAGGTAGCAAGAAGACGATGATAGTAATACAAAATTTCCTGCTCTTCAGGTCCCTTGTTCATATCAAAGCATACTACTTCTCAAACATTTATGTTGCCTTCTTTTTTGGATTTAACCAAACTACGATAAGCTTGAATAAATGGTAGCAGTCACATGCAACATCTATAGATAGATTCAACATTTGCCCCCATGTTTTGATCCATAATAATAGCCCTTTTTCGCTTTCTCTCTATGTTGTCAAATGTTTTAGGCTCAAAAAGTTGAAAGTTACAACAAACATGAGAATGCCTTTTTGTTATGTTGTAAAAGTGGCTGGGGTGAACTGCCTCTTGATTAGCATTTATAGCGAGTGCACCCACTATGTTAGAATCAACCATATGTAAATGCTGTCATACTCAAAAATGGTAAGGAATTATTACCTCCATTCTGGTTGAATTTTAAAATCTTTTTTACTTTGCATGGGCTTATTTGAATATCCACTACGTGTCCACTCATCAGTGCTCCTTCCAAATGTAATAATTGTAATCTAGCATTTATGTGATAAGGCAAATATTAAGCAAATCTTGTAATTGTGGCTTGGCCACCTTGGTGGAGATTGCCACATTTTCTCATCGATTACCCTCCCTTTCCATTAGCATTAACTTTCCCCATTCTAGCATGGTGATTGCTTTGATTGGATAGGGAGTATATGGTAGGTGGTGAGGAGTTGTACTATAAGACTCAAAATATTATTATATTGCTAGGTTGAACTGAGTCACCTATAAGAGCACCTTGAAGGACAACTTTGACCTTAGTAATGGGTTTCCAATTCCGATTAAGTCTTTATAATCTGTATTCAATAGCTACACTAAAACGTCATCAATAGGATAGTCAGCTAGCAACAAAATATATTGAGAATTTACCTCTCGTGTAGCTTGATGATGTAGAATTTGGGGCCGTTGTCTCCTCGAGGGCTAGTGTATCAGTGGGACAGTCATTTTATAGAGAAGAAGATTCTATATTAGTTTGTCCCTCATTGTTAATAGGCTCCTTATGAGATGGAAGGGGTTTAGAGGATAGAGGCCTACGTAGTGGATATGTATATAGATATGCACCTTCCCTCTCTTTATCATCATCACGCTTGGGGGGGGAGGGGGTTTAATAATATTTAGAAATGAACCAAGATCTAACTGTTCTTTATCCATTACAATAGTAGGATATTCAATATGTTTTAATGAAAAGTCATATACCACTAATATTAAAATTTGTTCTAGATGCTTATATATTTTTTGATAAATTTTTAAGATATTGTAAGGATGGTATAAAGTACTTTCATGAAGACTTGTATATGTATATGTATCATAGGCCTCAATCCACCCTTAGTTTTGAAACCAAGAAAAAGTGCTAGAAAGGGTTTCAAAATTAGCAAGGGTGGAGGAAAGGTGCATAAAAAGTTCTTAAATCTCTTATCATCCAAAATTATAGAGTTCATCAATACTCTATATGATGACCTAAGATTAAGAACTATAGGGTGCATTGCATATATATACATGGCCATATAGTTAGTAAGGTAGAGATCATTGTGAAAAATGGCCATGATTATAGCAGGTTTGGCACCCCTATTAGAGTTCTATTATATGAGGAAAAGGTAACCTGGTTACCTATTAGAGTTCTATTATATGAGGAAAAGGTAACCTGGTTACATCCTCACTAATGCTAATATCAAATTTTAAAGAGAGGGTTATAGTAGCAAAGAAAAAAGTAAAGGTTTTAGGAGGGTCCTGAGGAGCCACTGGCTGCCAAATGAATTGCTAGGCATGCCCATGACGTTCATTAATCATGTATTAGGTGTTACTAGATGTGGCTAAAGTTGTTGCATTGATTGTGAGCTAATCTATCATTTGCTCCTTTTTTATAAGGAGCATTGTGATGGCTTCTTCTCTCATTGTCGCCCATGCCTCCAAAAGCTTGTCATATGTGGCTATAGTGTACCTCTTTTTCCAAATATGTTAATATCTATTCAAGTGTCTCCTCCTTGGTTTTTATTCTATCCTAGATTCTTGGAGAGAGGTGGTTATGTTTTCCACCACTTGCTATTGTTGGTGGCATTTCAGTTGTAATGCGAGTTGTTCTCTTTACTCTCCTTCATGTTGTGTATTGTGTTCTCTCATTGCCTATGCATGCTACCTATTTAGCTCCTCCCATACCTTCTCAAGAGAATAAATTCTTTATATTTTTACCTCTTCATCTTTGTGTAACACTAAGATCTTTTTTTTTTCTTCGCTAGCTTCTTGTTTGCCTCGAAGTCCCTTTGTAGCTGTTTGTAACTTCTCTTGAAATTCATGGACCTTGCTTACCTCTTGTTGTAGTCTATGTTCAAATTTTTGTTTCTCATTTTGGAGCTCCTTCACATTCTCTTTAACTTGTGCCTATAGCCTTTGGGAGCCCTCTTCATGGGCCATAAGTTTCGCAACTTTTGTGTCGAGATCATCTTTCATGCCATTGATATGGCTCTTCATTTTTATCAAAGTAGTTTGATATACATGTTTTCTATTTTTGAGATCCTATTCCATTGCCCGTGTTTTTGTAACTAGGCTCAAGAAATTCTTATTTTTATTTCTAGATCTTCTTACTCACAAGATTCTAGCCTCCTTTTGTGGAGTGTTTGATTGTGGGTAAGGATATAGCTTGTCAGCAGGTTAGACCTAGTTTCCCTTGCACTTGGCTTAACTGGGGTTGTTTTCATCGTTGCTCCCTCAATCTTATTCTTTGCATCCATAACCTAGCAAAACTTCCTTGGTATTGGCTTTGAGTTAGTCGGGGCCTCCCCTAGATTTTCCACGACATCCTTTTGTGTGGTTTCCAAGGGGAGTAGCACACCTATGATATGGCTTAATAATTTTGCGAGGAGATAGGAATTTAACACCTTGTTTTGATTGCTTTTTTAGATAAGTATAAAGCTCTTTGTGGAGATAATAGGCCTAGTTATCCTTTGACAACTTCATATGGAATTTCTAAAGCTCGTGTAGCTCAATCCTATTATACATATCCACACCGACTTGATTTGCATGATCATGGATATGACCCTTATTTGACAATTGAGCTTCCTCATGGTGTTTTTCACCCCGCTATTATTGAAGACAATCTCCTTTAGCATGATACTAAGGGTAAGTACTTTTTTTCAATGCGATGAGTGTGGGTGTTCCTTTCTCATAGATAATCACCCTTTGTATGCTCCTATTTTATCATAATACTTGATGAGTTTGGCATAGATATATGCATTGATGACCTTTAGTAGACGTTCAGAATAATGATCTGGCTACTAGCTTGTAGTTTCTCTCTTACCTTAGGTGCTCCCAAGAAAAGTAGGCATTTGGGAAATTGTAATAGAAAGAGACTTTTCCTTTTGCTATTTTAACCTTCCTATTGATCCTCCCTTTTGATGATGATGGTCCTAGACACATCTTATAGGTATGGCCTAAGGTGAGAAAAGTTTAGGCCCATGACACCTTTTTTTCTTTCTTCTTGGTGGGGTAGCACTTGACCTTGCCCAAGCCTCTTGGTCCAAAGATGCATAATCTAAATCTTTGGTTTTTATTTTTGTTGGAGGATCCTTATGGTCTACACACTCTTCTTTCTTTTCTTTTCCTTTTTAAAGGCAAGTTATTGCTACGTGAAGCTTTCTAGAACTGGGTTTATTAGGCATGAAAATCCAGTTTGGTTTTTTTACAGCCATAAATATCCACATATATTTATGCCAAATGGTTGGTAGCTATTAAAAGAAAAATATTATTAGGATGATTCAATGATAGATGTATGGCATATATTAAGCACTTTTGAGTACTAAAGATGAATGAGTTATCTTTGAGAATATTTAATTAGTGGATATTATGTCATTTAAGCATAATTTTTCTAGCATGAAAAACTAGATTGGTTTTTTCATAAATGTGAATATCTAGAGATATTCATACCATAAAGTTTTCATCTCCTTACATAGGTAATGCATGAGAGTTGAAATGAAATCTTAATGAAATGATGCAGTTAATAATAGTAAGGGTATGAAAAACTAGATTGATCTTTTTATGCATGAATTTGAGGAGAAAATCATGGTTTAACACTAGTTTGGTAGCTCAACAGGACATAAATATGTCTGTTCAATGGTTTACCAAAAAATTCATATCTTGTGAATAGGAGCGGTATTTTAGCATTTCTCTTCTAAGACACGAATTCATGAATGTGGAAAACTTTATAAAACTATTAAAATGATAAAAACAACATTAAATATAATTGAAAAACCACCATAAGTAGTGGTATATCCAACACTATAATCCGAATAATTTTTTACAAGGTAGGTTCTTACATGCAAGAAAAAAAATGATCTAGACTCATTTATAAATATCTCCTAAACCTTACATAGTCTTTAAGAGATGAGAGCTAGGTTTTTCATGACAAAAAAATGTATTGCATTAATAATTAATTCAATTCAATTTACTTCTTAGAATCTCTTTTTATTTGTTGAGTCTTTAACCACCAAAATATGACAATAGTGTGATCTTAAATGGTGATTTACGTTAGTTATAGTAATAAATCAATGTATCCACTAAAGTAATTTGTGAAGAATACATATCTAGATATTTGAATTTAGTTAGAACACTACAATAGAAAGAGGGGATAGCGGCACGTATAGTGTGGCTTTTATAAAGTGAACTGGAAAAGTGTCGAGGTGTAAGCGTCGTTGTAAACGTTGCCTATAAGCGTCGCTATAATCATCACTGAGCGACACTAAAATAAAGAAATATTTTGGACAGACTAGGATATTATCCCCAATTTTTCCCATTTTGTGTATGAAACCTATTATGTATATAACGAGTGTATAACATACATATCTATTAGAGGACTTAAAAAACATATCTGTTATGTGTATAGTCTATGTATACATAGAGCTTTATGTATAAACTTATGCATTGATATTTAATGCATAAAGCTTAAACGCATTGAGCTTTAATGCATAAGCTTGGGAATGTATAAATCCTTATACATAAGCTTTATGTTTTATGCGCATGAATTAGCTCTATGCTTTATGCATAAGCTTAGGCATGCATAAAATGTTTACATAAAGCTTAGGCATAAGCCTTATGCACTAAGATAGGGCATAGAGCCTTAATGCATAAGTATCATACAATATCGAGCCTCATGCAAAGATCCTTAATGCATAAGTGTTAGAACATGAAGTCAAGTTGAGCTAGTTTGTGAGTTCTAGTCTAGTGTGTGCTATGGATGCCACATGTCACATTGGGATTTATCCCATAAGCATAGTGGTACTATTATGTGTTTGTGTGTGTGCTCTATAGGAGAGTTGTACTTGTCCTTGTCACATAATGGAGTCTACATCAAGCTTTCATATCATGTGAGTACTTTGGTTATCAATGCTTTGCACTTGTGTCTTCATTTGAGTCTTTCCATTCCTTGCCATGTGCCTTCATGTGGTATCAGAGCGCAGGTTACTAGCCTGCTTTTTCCCTTCCTCCTTGCTCTTCCAAGGGATTGAGGTGAGGGAGGCCAAGAAAGAGAAACCTCTCTCTCTCTTTCTCCTTGGAAGGATGCCCTTCCCCTAATCATTGGTCATCGACTGGTTGCTGCCCCCACAAGTCATTGCTCTTCATTAACAACAAGGAGCTGCCCACAAGCTCCTCATGATTCCACCCACCATTCTCTGCTAAATTTGCCCGCCCCATTTCCCTCTTTATTTGCCTGCCATTTTTTGCTTCAATCCTGGCCATTTCCTATGTGACATTCCTATCAGTGTGGCCTGCATCTTCAGCTCTCCTACTGCGCGACATTCCCATCCTGTTTATGGCATGAAAAAGCTTGGGCAAATAAAGTATCATTTCATGCTGATTTTGAGCATGATTTCCTGAGCAAACATCATGCCATTTCATGCTAGTTCTGATCATGGCCACCTTTAACATTGACGCCCTATTCCTCTGAGTCTTTTCTACCTCCACTATTCGTGTTTTTTTGCTTGTGCACACTGAGATGCTGCCCGACAACTGAAGTAACTAATCCAACTCAGTTCAACACTTATTCTCTGTCTGCTATTCTTGCACTTATTTCCAGCCATGGAGCCTTCGAAATCAAGTGTCATTATTGAGAAGTTCTCTGGTAAGAATTTTCCTACATGGCAAACCAAGTTGCGTCTTCTACTTATGAAAGAAGGAGTGGGGGAAGTTGTTAATGGAAAAGACAAGAAACCAGCATCCGATGACAAGCGTATTCTACAATGGGAGTCTCTTAGTGACAAAGCTCTTGCTCTCATTGGTTTGGGTTTGGGTGATCAAGTTATTCATCATTTGGATTTTGATGACACTGCACATGAAATGTGGGACACGTCGGAACGCTTATTTGGCAAAAAAATCATCAACTTCAAAGTGTTTCTCATACAGGAATTCTTCAAGCTTAATATGAAGCATGAAGACACTCCAATGAACATATGAATCACATGGAATCTCTCATCACACAACTTGCTACTTTGAAGGCCCCTGTAGGGGAAGATGATTAGGTTGTTGTCCTCCTCTCGAGAGTTGAGGAGATTCCTAAGTTTCGTGATATCATACCTGCCCTTCGTGTCTCACGGGACATGTCCTATGGTGATATGGTTGCCATGCTTCTTGATCATGAATAGAGGTATACATATACTCCTCACACCAATGCACTATTCTCTAAAGGTAAAGGTAAATTCAAACCTCTCAATCACAGTGGGAAGCTTGGTCACACCGAGGATCAATGTTTCAAGAAGCTTGCCAAGCAACAAAACAAGGATCATGCCAATTTGGTTGGGGCTACAGCCTGCAACTAGTGAAGACAAAGAATATGACACCTCTACTCCGACCCATGCTCTCACTACTAACATCCAAGATCTCTCTCTCCATCCAGAGGTCTATGAACCTGATGATCGTAAATATTATTTCTGATTTCTTCTATGTGTGCTTGGGTACTCTTCCTTCTTGGGTAGTCGCTCAAAAATGTTTGTAATAATGATCATGTCTTATGTCCTTGAGTCAATAAAGGTACTCAGCCTTGGATTGTCCTCCTAAAATGATGTAATCTTTTTCTATTTTTTTGTGTGTGAATCCTTGCCATTCTGTTCTAGAGTCAGGAGGGGGATGTGGGGAACTTTCTATTGGCTTTGATGGGTCTATTTATCAGGCTTGGTTGAGTTCCAGGATGTTGGTGTATTCCCTAGACCTATGAACGGGTCATGTAGCCATGCGATGATATGAGTCTCTGAGTTACATGGGGTGCATAGACTAGCAGTCCATCATTGTCATGCTCTATTCTTGGTTCCATTCCAGTAGTCCCTCACCTTTTCTTCATGGGGGGTGTTAGAACATGAAGTCAAGTTGATCTATTTTGTGAGTTCTAGTCTAGTGTGTGCTATGGATGCCACGTGTCACATTGAGTCTACATCAAGCTTTCATATCATGTGAGTACTTTGGTTATCATTACTTTGCACTTGTGTCTTCATTTGAGTCTTTCCATTCCTTGCCATGTGCCTTCAATAAGCCTCATGTATAGAACCTTAATGAATAAGGCTCATGCATGCATAAGGACTTATGCATGCATAGAGCCTTCTTGGAGAAGAAACCCTAAAATTAGCCACAAAAATCAAAGTTTTTAGCTATGAATTAAGTTTTATGCATAAGGTCATGAATAAAGCTTAATGAAGCTTATGCATAAGACTTATGAATAGAGCCTTATGCATTAATCCTTGTGCATTAAGCTTTATGCATAGAGCTTAATGTATAAGGCTCATGTATAGACTCTAATGCATGGAGCTCATGCATAGAGATTAATGCATAGACTCGAATGCATGGAGTTCATGCATAGATCTTAATGTATAAGGCTCATACATAGAGTCCTAAATGTTGAAGCCTCATGTATAGAGACATATGCATTAAGCTTTATGCATAGAGCTCATGCATAGTCTCATGCCTAAAGCCTCACGCATAGAGCTCATGTATAGAGCTTAATGCATAAGGCTCATGCATAGAGTCTCATGCATGAAACCTCATGCATAGAGCCTTATGCATTAAGATTTATTCATAGAGCTCACATATAGAGTCTCGTGCATGAAGCCTCATGCATAGAGCTCATGCATAGAGCTTATGCATAGAGCTTAATACATAAGTCTCATGCATAGAGCCTTTATGCATAGAGCATCGTACATAACCCTCATGCATAAGGTCTCATGCATGCATAAGGCCTAAAAGCAAAACATATGCAAGAAAAAATATCCTTGGTACTCTAAGGTGCAAAAATAACAAAGATCAGGGTCATGAGGCTTACCTCTTATGCTTGTGAGAAGGACTTGTCTGTGGTTGATCTTCTTTAGAGAAGAAACCCTAAACCTAGCCACAAAAAGCATTAAGATAAGAACTTTTTTATTTTTAAAAAAACTATTAATACAACTACTTAATCATTCAAGAGAGAAAACAAGCAGACAAGAGACAAAGGTGAAGGGGCTTACCTCTTATGCTTGTGAGAAGAACTTGTATGTGGTTGATCTTCTTTGGAGAAGAAACCCTAAACATAGCCCCAAAAATCATTAAGATTAGCAAAGTTTCTATTTAAAAATCCTATTAATATAACAAGTTAAGCATTCAAAAGAGCATACAAGCAAGCATAAAAGAGAAACAACTGATAAGTCTCAAATCCTAGATTAAGCATAAGCTTAAAGCATGCATAATCTTTAAGCATGAATTAAGCCTTATACATAGAGCTATATTAATTCTTTAAGATCTATGCATAAGCTTTAAGCTCTATGCATTAAACTTTATGCATAAGCTTTATGCATATATTGCATAAGCTTAGTGTACTAGCTAAACCTAATACAAAAAAAGAGGGCTTAACTCTTTATTGTCAAGCCAAAGGAGAGGATTAGTTCAAGACCTATAAAATATTAAATTAAAAAAAGTGATTATTAGTAACTTATCTAATGAACTCTACGTACAAAAAATAAGAGACATAGAAAAGACCAATACATGTTAAGCATGCTCACAAAGAGGAGAAGGAGAAGAAAATAAAAGAAGGTTAGTACTGTAAACTTTAACCCTAATATCATTATGTACTCTATTAATCATTAGGGTTGAGCATAAGAGAAGAATACCTTCATTAGGTCACACCATAGCCATGCAATTATGAATACAAAAAGTGGAAGTGGAAGAGGAAGAGGAAGGAAGTACAAATTCATGGGATAGAGGTAGATTGATGGAGTAGATGGAGTCAGTGTGCAGTCCTTTAAAGAAAAAGGAGTGGAGGAAATACTTTGGGGGGAAAAAGAAATGTGTCATCGTTGCGATACCACACGGTTTTGAAAAGTTATTTATCGAGCATCACTGGGCGTTGCTTATAGCGACACTTATATATAAACGATGCCTAGCAGTGCTTATAGTGAAACTTATAGTGTCACCTATAGCGATGCTTATAGCGGTGTAATGTAAAACACCGCAAATAAGTGCCGCTATTGCTTGCTTTTGTTGTAGTGGAAGACAAGGTGATAGTCTGAACTTTCAAAATTGTATTAATGACAAGATAACATATATGAACCCTTGCATATATTTAGATTATATAGTGAGAAACTTATAAAAATAGTATTTATTATTATATAAAATGACCAGATATTCCACTTAATGCCTTACAAAATGTTTAAAAATGCGTGAAGTAGTCTCTTATTCTATAGTAATAAATATGGTGCAAAATTTGTAAACTTTCATCTAAAACAAAGTGCCTAAAGGATAGGTTGACTCTCACAAAATGTACTAGAAAAGCATAACATTGTATACTACATATGTACAAGATTTGATCCTAGTCTATGATTATTTGATTAGCTATAAAAATCCTCAAAGTTATTTTTATTTGAGACAGCTAAATACATTAGAATTTTCATTAAGACCTAAATTTTATAGTTTTAATTGAATTTTGAGCCTAAGATGGATTGTATTACACCATATATATGTTTGTGAAGCAATGCATATCCAAAAACTATGGAAAGCAATGAGAAATTAGCTAATTAAAGTCTTTGATCCAAATATAGTCCAAAAAACTTTGCATTTTGAGAGTAATTTGGCCTATGAATTCTTATGAAATTAAAAATAATAGAGGTAACCAATGTGATTCAAAAAAATCCCATATGATAAGAAAAATAAAACATTTGATTTTCACTATCCACGTGTTCTAAATAATTCCATAAAGTTGGTTAGTAAATAGGACATAAATATGTCCACGGACACTTTTATGTCCTATTACCAAACTAGTGCTAAAAATGGCAGTTTTATGTTCAAAAATGATGTTAGTGAGAGTGTTAAAGAGGTTACAAGACTTTTTAGTTAGTTTTTGGCTAGGGTTAGTTTTGGCATGAAAAACTATTCAATGGTTTCTTACAAGTGTGAAAATATGAGATTTTTCACATCAAAAGTTAAGTGATAAGAACACCAAATTTATGTTTTGGGGGTTACTTATGGTCGAATGAGGTCACTTGCCCTCATTTCAGAGTTGGCTATTTTGGCATGAAAAACCAATTTGGTTTTTCACCAACATGAGAAACGTATCGGATCTTTCACGACCAAGACATGTTTTCACATAGATATTATTTGAGTAGTTTTATGATGCTTAAAGAATGCAGGTTGTAGTTAAGATTTGGCAAGTAGAGATTTTATGGGTTTCAGTAGGGTGCATATTTTTTAGGGTTTACCCTTCAACATTTCAAAAATGACAAGGTGTCAAGTTGTTTTGGCCTATATATAAGGAAGGTTGAAGGGATAGTAAAACATAAAGGCATATGCGAGAGGAGATTAACATAGCCCAAGTTTCAATTGTGTGCAATGTTGAAGTTTGAGAAGCATTAAACACATAGCATAAGACATTAAGACATTAAACACACATCATAAAAAGACATGCTGAATTTTGAGAAACATTAAACACACAACATAATAAATTAAGACATCAAACACACAACATAAGACATTACCAATAGTACAAAGAGAATAGAAGGACCAAGAGTTGAACCCTTACCTTGCTGTGGTCAAGGAGCTTTTGTGCAAGCGATGGAGGTAGCGATAGAGAGAAATAAGTGATGCACAGGCAAGGGAGAGCAAGAAGCAACATAAAGATTTGAAAATAGATACGTTAAAAGAAAGAACAATTGGGTTTAAATATAAGCCATAAGTGCCAAGTATGGGCAACTCAGCCATTAATAGGGGGCTAGCAACATGTGTCAGCTATCTGAGTGGTTAGATTTTTGTTCGTGAAAGTTTTTTCACGGGCGTGAAAACATAGGTTTTTCATAAACGTGAAAAAGCTAAATTTTTACGCCAACAAATTTTCATTTTAGTTCATTTTGAACTCATGCAAAGCTTTCTCGTACCCTCTGAAATTCTTTTTCTACCTCAAGTAGTCACTTTGATGTACTTTTTAAGGCATGAAAAACCCAAGTTACTCACAATCCTGAGTATCTCCTCATTTTTTACTTCAAAAAACCTTCTAATTTTTATGAATTTGAGTTGAGCTTATGCCTTCTCATGTTACACTAACACTTTCTCCATGATTTTTTTTCCTTGCAACTTTTGTTGGCATGAAAAACTCCAGGTACTCATTCTTATGAGTATCTTCTTGTTTTTCATGTCAAAGAATATTCTATTTTTTGTTAATCTAAGCTCATATCCTCGATTCCCATGTCATATTGAAAAGCATCATGTACAATTTTTGTTGCCCTTGAGCTAATGAGCCGATTTTTTTCTGTGTGAAAAGCTCAAGTTACTCAAGGTCATGGATATCACGTGTTTTTTCACATCAAAGAATATCCTAGCCTTTTCTTCTTTGAAATGATTTCTTGTGTCGTGTACCCTACTTACATGTTAGGTATGTCTTTGTTTCTTATTGGATGCCATTAGGGAAATTCTAAGCTCATTTTGGGACCCTCTAAGGAGTTTCATGCTCTTTTTCTCTCTAAAAAATGTGGCCATGGTGAACCCTATGAATCTTATGTCAGAACCCCTCCATGTTACATGTTATTTAGAAGCTTATGGTGACTAGATTTCAAATATAAAATCTCCGACAACTTTGAAGTAGTAATGCTCAAAATACACCACAAACAACATTTAAGATGCCAAAATGTAACGTTACATGCCACATCATCACTTTTGAAACCACTTTTTGGGAAGCTTCACTATCCTATGTTAGAATCCCATCATGTTATATACCCGTAGAGAGATCTTGAAGAGTACATTCTAAATCTAGAAACTCCGAAAATTTTGGGAATGATGTGCTTAAATTTCCTGGTGGCCCCATTTTTTAGATAGAGAAAGAGCATGGAACTACTTAGAGGTTCCCACAACGAGCTCATAATTTTCCTAATGATTTTTTTGGGCATAAAAAACTGAAGATACACATGGACATGAGTATTTCTTGGTTTTTCACATCGTTAGAGGTTCATGGTTTTCATATTCATGACTTCATAGATTGCTTATGTTTGGCATGAGTCTGCTCCACCTGGAGCTAGCTTATGGATCTTGGAACCTAAGAGTTTTGACTTGGTTTAGTTTTCTTGTGTTCTTTGTGAAGTCATTGGTGGCATCGCTCTTTTTAGTTTTGCGATATAGGCTTATCTCCCTTCTACTTTGGTAGCCAAACCTCTTTATTTTCTTCATCGTAACCTTGTGCATGTAAAAGGTTGACCAAAATCCACACAAACGAAGTTATTTATATCATATTGCAAAATTGATACAAAGATTTTTGGGTGATGGAGACTCAATTAAACAGATAAAAATATTTGAGGCAACTTATGAACCTTGTTTGCCGATAGGCGAGATTCATTCTATTTTCTTAACATTAATGTCGCTAGGGAAAAGATGGAAAGTGTCATCAATGGTATAGAACCTTAAAGCATAAGGATAAAGTGTAACTGCACTCAGCCCAGTGGCACATCTCCATAACATTAGTAAGAGCATGAGTCTATGGGAGATTTGGTCTCTCGACTAAAACATTTAAACTCTCTGCATAAAACTTGAGAGATGTTGACCGATGATGACCAATTATTATCATGTTTTTGTAAAGTGCTGTGAGACCCAAAGATGCATGATTATCTACTCTTATTCACACCAGCTTCTTTTGTAAAAATATCATAGAAATTGAAGATAACATGTTGGAGTTACCCCATCCGGATGATAAAAAGTCTCCATCAATGGTTACAATTTCTCAGATCTCGAGTTATCATGACTTTGGAATACGTGAAAAGTAAGTAGAAAACATGCTCATCAACAAATTAAGCATGGCCAAACTAGAAAAACCAAACTTAAAAGAGGTAAGAGAGCCACTGTAGAGAGCCACTGTGTGCCACATCCTTCTCTACTCCCAAGAAGAGAGAGACTCTAATGTTGGATATGCACACATAATGACATGAGCACTGACATGACTATCTATAAAGGAGTATGATACCTTTAGATGCATGATTATCTACTCTTATCCACACTACCTTCCCTTACCCAAAACAATATGACCATATAACACAACAATCTATAAAAGAGTATGAGACCCAAAGATGCATGATTATCTACTCTTATCCACGCCAGTTTCTGAGGATATATGTTGTAAAATAGCCATAGAATTTGAAGATAACATGTTGGAGTTACCCCATTCGGATGATACAAAGTCTCCATCAATGGCTGCCTTCTTAGATCTGGAGACTTGTGACTATGTTGAATATGTGAAAAAAAAGTACAATATGACCATTGACAAATTAAGCATGGCTAGAAAATATCAATTTAAAAGAGGTAAGAGAGTTGCGCAAGGAAAACTTCTTCTTAAGAAGAGATCTATTTGGTGTTTGATATGCATACATAGTCATATGAGCATTAAGTTCTCAAATGTTTTACTATGCTCATTTTATGTATTTAGAGAATCATGATACCACTGTGTTTAGGTTCCCTCAACCATAACAAATAGCTCAACTTCCATCATGAAGGCAACCTTAGTGATCGAGACAAATGTTTTACTATGCTTATTATATGTATTTAGGGAATCATGATACCACCATGTGTAGGTTCCTTCGACCATAACAAATAGCTCAACTTCATTCTTCATGAAGGCAACCTTTGGCTATACCAACATCACTTGTTCATGCTAGCGTTGCTACTAGCCTCATACAAAATGTGAAAAACTATCCAAGGGGTATGTATAGAGTACCCAACGTACCTATACCACCATAATATTACCATGGAAACTACCTCCACCTAATCTTGCACTACTCAATTAGGATTTAATGAAAGAACCATTAGAAGAAATTGGATATCCTTGTTGCGAGTCAAAATTAAACCACCTCCACCAAGTGGTCGAATGCCCACTCAAGATAGGTGTGCCAACCTAAATACAAGCTCTTGTGTAAAAATTCTAGCTTATACATGTTCCAAATGTGGAGTGAATCACCTAGTCATGTTTTTTTTTGTCTAAATAATGAAGCGGATATGTGTGAACTTCTACCAATCTTAACATAGTTATTTACATGATAAGTGTTCAACCTATGTGTATATAGTGACCCCGTGAAATGTTTTAACTCATTCCAAAATTGACAATAGAGAAATAATGAGGTAGATTTTTAGTTTTAAATCTCCACCTCTAAACGAAGGAGAAGAAGGTGGGTTAAGAAACTAGGGAAGGGCAAAACTATGGTCCACATTAAAGATGGTTCATATGAACGAACCAAAGATTTTGCATTAACGTAGTCCATTAAAGAGGACATGTTATTGCAAGAAATGATGGTGGATCCTAAAAGGAAGAATCACCTAGACAACGACAAAACTGCCACACCTTGAGGAGTCGATAATAAATATTCAAGCACTAAAGGAGAAATTTAGAAGTAGGAAAAACAACTAAATTTGTATTATAAAAATTTCAAGTGAAATTCAAAGAGAAATTAAGGGCTAGAAATGCACCTATATCCATGCCAAGAGAAGAGGATTAAATGTGCTTAAGTCTATCTTTGAGAAAAGGGAGAAAGAGATTGACTTAGGGGATGATCTGATAGCACAAATGTTTGTGAATGAAGATGATATTTCCTCCTCAAGGTTATTATTTTCTCAGGATTATATAGAAAATCCCACCATTGAACAACAAATCATAAAGACCAAGATTTCATCAAGCAACACAACTCAGATGGGTGACTCTCTAGGACTCTCCCCCTCCCCCCCATTTCTAGCATGGTATCAGTGCCATGGGTTTTTGACCTTTGCACCACTAAAGAAGCCAAGTTAAGTATTTGAGATAAGAAAACATGAACAAGCTCAACCTCCTCATCAAAGCTTAGAAAAAGTGGATAAGTTTGCACTAAGGGGGGATTGTTGAGAAAAGTGGTGCTAAAGCATATCACTAGGAGAAATCCACAAAATGGATAGATCAGAGTTCCTCCATCACCTTAATGTTTTGGAGTTTGGATGACTAGAATAATTTGTGGAACCTTTAGTTAAAGGCACATTGGTGTGAACAAAACTAGATGGGTGACTTCTTGGGACTTGGCCCCCCACCCAGCTTCCAACAGCACATCCCTCCTTCCTTTTAACTTTAGAGATAATTAGATGCATGTACTAAGACCACCATTGATATGATACCTACAAGAGAAACAAAGTACACAGGTAGGGACATAATAGATGTAGCCCCCTTCATTTGAGAAAGATAACGATGAGCTAGATGTAAGATTGATTCTTGACCATTTCAAATCATATATGATTGATGAAAGGTCTATAGTTCATCTTAGAGCACAATGCTCCAAAAGGGACAAGAAGGCGTATCATATGATGGGCCTATTGAAGTTAAGGATATCGACTTAGCAAATAATGGAGTGAGGATCGCAAACCAGTATTTATTTCTAGGGCCATAAAAAGAGGAAAAAGAATTTTTTTATCTCTTGAAGGAATTCAAGGATTGCTTTAGTACAAGGATATGAAAGACTTGACCTAGGAAGAGGAAAAAGATTTGGTTGATATCTCGAAGGAATTCAAGGATTTCTTACATGGATAGAAGGTCAATTCCATTACATGTGCTGCAACATACCATTACTATCATAGAAGGGTCTAGACTCATCGAGTTTCTCCATGATCATTGTGCCTAAATAAATTGAGGGTATGTGTGTACCTAAAGAATGTTAATGCTGTAACATGTAAAGACCACTATACATAGAACATATTTTAAAATGAGTGGTCAAAGAAGAATTATATAGCTTCTTAGATGGTTTATATAGGGATATAATCAAGTTTCCATTGTCTGCAAAGACCAACATAAGATTGCTTTACAACAAATAGGTGGAATATTCTCATATAGAGCCATACCCTTTCGATTGATTAAGAAATGATCTGCCATGTTTCAAAATGATAATTGACGTGCATTGCATTTAAGAAATTGCATTTAAGAACTACTTACAAAAGTTGTTAGAAGTTATTATAGATTACTCGTAAGCTCACATGAAATATAAAGGCCATCTCGATTGCCTAAGAAAAGCGTTTTTAAGGTGTTAATTATATCAGCTATTCTTAAGCATCTTGAAATACCAATTTTGGGTAAAGCATAGGGTAATGTTGGGACACATCATGTCCAAAAATGGCAATTCCACATATAATAGTAAGGTCAAACTGATCCAAAATTACCACCCCCAGAGAACCACTCTTCTTCATGGGTAAAATCACATAAAAACACCCATACATTACTCACAAGTTTAAAAAATCAATAAAAACCCTTACATGTTTTCCCATGAAAGACCTATCACATTTTTCATGTCGTGAAGAACCTAACTAGTGTTTCAAGCCAAAATATTTTCATATAAAAAATGGTCCAAAATCACAATTGACCCATAACCATAAAGTTGAACCTCTGAAATAACAAATTCCTCCATGCTAAAATCTTGTCTTTAACTCTCATAGTTTTTCATGCCGAGAAAAAAAACTTGGTATTTCATTCTAAACTCAAAGTTTGGGAGGGTTGTCATGGACCCTGTTTCTTTGTTGTATTACATCATGTTACCCACCATTCCTATAAAAGTGTCAAAATCAACTTCAAAGTGTTTTAAAGAGCCAAAAAGCTGGTAGTCCTGTTCTTAGTTAATTCCAAACACTTTACAAAAGCTATAAATATTCTAGAAAGCATGCAAAAGTACCCTCAGATGTTCCCTAAAGTAATAGAGAATTTAAAAAATAAGAAAAACAACAAGTTACTTTATCATCAAAGTAAATTTTCACGAAACATCTCAAAGATAGACATATGGTCTACAATGATATAGTTGGGGGGTACACTACTAAGAAACCCTACGTATCACGTGCATTCAAGGGGTATTTAAAAAACCCCTTACCTATAAATTTTTCCTAGATAAAATTACCCCTTTTTCATTGGACTTACAGTTTTTTTTAATCTATTAAAAAACCCCTTGTGTAAATGTATTTCTATAAATTTACCTTAAATTTTTGAATTAAAAACCCTTTCATTTTAACTCACGTGGTATACTTACATATTTTTAGGTAAACCCCCCAAGATGATATAGTAGCCTAGAAAGGATGAGGTATGAATGATTAAAACATAAGTTTTGTAGCACCATGAAAAAACTTTGGTTTTTCACGGTGGAAAAAATTAAAAAGATGAAATACATGCAAACTATCACAAAGATCTCATTGTAGATCTAGAATACACATCATCATCTTTTTCTAACACACACATGAAAGTCTCCTTTACTTCTCGTCTGTTATCCATAATAAAACAAGCCTCAGTGTACAAAGATATAAGGGGAAGAATAAAGGCTTGAATTCTACCAGCCTATTGTTTAATATAGGGTTGATTGGTTTCTTTCTATCTTAATATGAGGGATCTAAAAAATGTGGAAGATGAAATTGAGTCAGACTAAGAGTCCCATTCACATAAGAAGAAGAAGCGGCAACTCTATACAAGCCAAGGAGAAAGAAGCAAAAGAGGTCCACAATAGTATGACACACTTGGATCCATACATGGACCAAGACACTAATATGCTACAAAAGGATGTCACTAGATACTCTAACGGGACAAGCACATTTCTAGTACCACTCCTACGCTACAAGAAAAGCGACCGTAGGTACGTTTATAGACGCATTTTAACAACATTTTAAAATGTTACGGGTGCATTTATAAGCACATCTAAAATCGTGTCTATCGACATGTGTATATAATAGAGGCTATAAGAACATCTATATGCGCGTCTATAAGTGCGTCTATATTGCATAATAGACGCGCATATAGACGTACTCTGGAATTATTTTTTTTTCCACAGAGCTGCATGTGCAGATGTACAGCTGCATTTTTTGCACAGGCAGCTCTCTGGTTTAAGGTTTTGCTTACTTGTACATAGACGAATCAAGATCAACAAAGATATAAACATAAAAACTTAAATTAAAGATATGCACAAAAAGATTTGTGAACACACTTCGAATATTGATTAAAGAAGATGAGAAATTACATTTATATCCAAAAATTTTTCTAAGGCTTCTTGAATAAAAACATAGATACATAAAGAAGATGAAAAATTTCATCTTATATCCAAGAAGTTTTCCATACATGATGGTAGCCACATGAGGCTTGAAAAAGAAATATAGTTGCATAAACCAAAACTAAACATGAAGAAAAACTAGCAGGCGATTACTCGGAGGAGTCATCACTCTCTGAGTCTTCTTGTCCACCTTGTGCCTACACAAAGTGAAGATATATATAAATAAAAATAGAAAGTATTATAAAGGTCAAAACATGTTTTGTAAATAAAAGTAAAAAGTATTACCTGCATTGGTGTTCTCCTTGCTTGATTGTATTGTTCGTTCGGAGATGATCCCTTCATCGTGAAGGTAATCCCATGTATCTCCTCTACTGTGGTGACGATGGTAGCCAGTCTCTGGTGGGGTAGGATCTCCCCACAATGTCATGCTACAGCACAAGACAAACATTACAACACTTATAACACAACTCAAATAGAGGGCATACAAAGAAAAGACATGAAGTTGCACTATACATACAAACTCGGCCTCCCATGATGCACGACCTCTAGATCCGAAGTGCGACGATCTATATCCCTCCATTTGTATTCGCCGCGCTTCTCTTTGTTGTTGGTTCACTACTCCTTATAAGAGATCCTTCTTGGCTTTCTTCCACTTGCCCTTATGAGCAGTAGATGGCTTACCATGTCCATTTTGATCGGCATCTATTTGGGCTTTCTCCCCCTTTGCATGTCTCCTTACTAGAGACCTCCTATTCTTAAGTATGTCTTTGATTTTGTGTCGCGCGCCCATCTACTATTAAATCTTTGGTCGTTGAGGATTAGGATACTTCCTGTGGACAACTTTAATGCAATCAGCCACTAGGCTCTCCCTTTGCTTCTTAAAATGTATAAAGCACTCTTTATAGTGTGCAAAAAGTACTTGGTGCAAGTAGTTTACCACATCCTTCCACGAGAGTCGTCAACTATGTCACCCACATCTGTGATATCATAATATGATATATCACCATGATGTGGTGGTGACTCTGAAGAACTATCCCCACCCCCAAAGCACTACCCTAGGCATCCTCTATCTTCTCTATCTCCTTTACCTCCATTCTCAGTGCTAGTGCGACGTGAGGTACAACCGCCACTATCTCCATGACTACCCTCCCTAGGATGATGACTGCCACTCTCATGAGAGCCATGATAATTGTGAGGTGTCACATATCTTGAAGGTGGAGGTGTAGGAGATGCTGTAGCACTAACTGGGGTTGACAGATGAGGAGTGAATGTAAAGTCAGGTGAAGTGCCTGGCAAGGGACTCTGTTGGGCTGGGCAGACCTGATGGTAAAGAGGTGCCTATTGTATAGGCTGCCAACTATTTGTTGGGAGTGGGAGTATAGCCAAAGATGCCCTCTACTTTCTTAGCAAACCATCATTGAGACTCGATGAGAGTCTGCACCTATGGGTCTGTGTGGGACAAGAGAATGAGGACCCATGCCACATCTATACAAACAAAGAAAATATTAAAAAAATATTATGAAATGAATACTTCTCGGCTCTTTAAGTCAATTCTTTAAGTCAATTGACTCTGGGAATCACCTCATTCCTCAAAACACAAAAAAAAAAATCAAATATTATTAAATGAAGACTTCTCGGCTCTTTAAGTCAATTGACCCCGGGAATCATCTCATTCTCCAAGACAAAAAAAATAAACAAACCAAGAAAATTTTAAAAAAATTAAACAACTAGTCCCGGCTCTTTAAGTCAAATGACCCTGGGAATTAATACATAGACAATGCAACAACCACCACCTTACATAAAATGCGTGTAAAAAGAGGCCTACCTTGGTTATTTGTGATTTTTGAGGTCAAGTATATAAAAATCTATAAAATAGCCAAAAAAATTATTTATAAGTACAAATAAAATGTTAACAAGACAAAGAAAGAAAAAGATAAAATAATATATTAAATTGTAAAATTATCCATACTTGGTACAAAAAAACCAGATGCTCATAGCAATTACGAAATGCAACCACAAAATGGTTGCCCATCATTAATATAAAAAATGTATACATTAGTACGATGATTACTACTCATCGTACTCATCGACCTCACTATCACTGTCTTCATCATTCTGTATCACAAAACAAAAGTTATTAATAAAGGTGTTATTAATATAAGCATAACAAAGAGAATTGTGTTAGACTTGAAGATAAGATTATACTTACATTTCCTCCTCCTATCTTGGGCTGCTCGGGCTCTCTTGCTATCACTCCCGTATGCATAAGCCATGCCCATGTGGCCGCCTCATCGTGGTGATAGCGATATTAAAGCTCATCTCTCATGTGCGAGCGACCAACCTCAGCTTTCTATTAAGAAAGCAAAATAAAATCACATAAATAAATAAGCAAAATAAATTTTTTGTTAAGAAGAGCGAAGTAAAGTATAATGTCACTTACGAATTTAGCGCAAAAGAGACTCTTTCAGCCCGATCCATAATGTGATGGACCAAATTTCTCTAGTCGCATATGGGCAGCCGCCATTTGTTGTGCACTTGTTTCCCTCCTCATAATCTTTCTTGGCCTTCTTCCACTCCTTGCTACTACAACAGGCAGGTTGTGGCTTACCTTCGTTCACGTTGCGTCGTATTTGGGATTGCCTATTTGACAGTTGTTTCAAGTTATGCAAGCCGCTATTCAAGCTAAGCCGCTATATGCAAGCTATATAAACATGCAAGCCGCTATGAAAGCATTATGGTTAAAGCACTATGCATAAGCTATGCAAGCTGCTACGCAAGCCTTATGCAAGCATTATGTTTAAAGTACTATGCATAAGCTTAAAACACTATGCATTATGTTTAAAGCACTATGTGTTATGCAAGCCGTTACACAAGCCTTACATAAAGCATTATGCATTAGGCCTTATGCATAAAGCATGCATGAGCAAGCATAAAGCTTATGCGCAAACCTACAAAAAAAATCCCCAGCACCCAAGGGTGCAATAATAATAGAGGAAAGATATGAAAGAACTTATCTCTTTTTCGTGATGTTGAAAGAGACGATTAGAGGACCTAAAAACTAACAAAAGGGTGAGGAAAAGATTAGTAATGCATACATACAAAAGCTTATGCAAGCTATGCCGCTATGCAAGCTCCTTGCAAGCCCTAAGCCTTATGCAAGCTATGCTAAAGCTTATGCATAAAGCATGCATGAGGCCTTATGCATTGTAAGGTTCCTCCCTCCAACTTTTAAGGTGTGCAGGTATAAGAACCTCCCCTTCTGATCTTATAATTATTCATCTCTTTGAAATAAAAGAAAGATCCTATTTTATCGTGTTTTGGCCTAGAGAGAGAAAATGTCTAGAGAGAGGTAATTCAAATTTGAGATATTTTTGGATATAAAAATCCTCCTAGTGTCTAAAATGGTTTCCCCTAAAACAGAAATTCAAAAAGAACTTTCCAATGTGCAATTGGAGTTAATTGAAAATAGGTAAAAAGGACCTTAGCCTAAGGGGTCCATATTTTCAAAAAAAAAATAGATTATGGTCCAATTAAGGTTCCTATGGACCAATAAGATTAATCCAAATTTAGGAAGGAGATAAATTAAAAAATAAAAGAAAAATCCCCAAAAATGAGTAAATGCTCACATAAGATGAAGAGTTGATTGAGTACAAGGTTTATTGGTTAAAAATTAAGAGATATTTAGAGGAAATGATGCATTTTTGACACCTCAGTGTGGGGATCTCCAATCATGAAGGAGGCACCTATTTCACATGTGTGCAGGAGTTTTAAACTAAAAAGTAATGAGATATTTTTATCTCTCCTCTCTCTTGTTTCAACTAGATCCAAAAAGTAAGCTAAACTGACCCAAAAATGGTCAAAAATTGACCAAACTGATCTGGAAAATTCTAGAATCAGTCTGCTTGGTTAGAGGCTCACTTTTTCCTATAAATAAAAGCCTTCCCCCTTTGTAAAAGCTTAATGGTGTTTATGCACTGTTACTCTGCTCCTGTCCTGAGCATTGAAATTTTTAATAATTCAATTGTTTTTGGCCTGATCCTCTCCAAAGTGAATTGGTGGCCACTCTTTCTTCAAACAAGGGTAGAACCCTCAATCCCTCAAGCCAAAGTAGAGCTTACAAGCTCTATGTAAGTTAATTTTCTTACTTGTTTAATTTTAAATCTATGGTTTTCTTGATTTTTATGTTTTGCGGTAAATTGAATTAAATTCAAATACTACGCCTTGATGAAAAGGTCACCCCCTTCTCTTCTTTACATTCTAGCTTTTCTTAATCCTAGAAAGATTAACTAAAGGATTAATTAAACTCTTCTTATTGTTTACTCTCTTGAATTTAGAAAATTGTGTAGATTAGAGTTCTATGAATCTAATTTGGGTTAATTTAAGTCAATTAAAGAATGATAAAAATGAGAAATGGTCAGCCATACAAAGGAGGTTATGGTAAAATTTTCCAAAATTTTGTGGAAAAGAAAGATTGTTTTTATGTTATTCCAAAAAGAGTAATTTCCACCATTTTTGCATCTAAAAGAAATATTATGATTACTCCATGTACATATTCACCTATAAATATGCATGGATATCACTGATATTAAATATTAAAATTGATTTTATGCATAGAAAGATCCATAAAGGAATTATTTTTATTTCAAAAGTGTTATTCTCATTAAAATTGATTTTATGCATAGAAAGATCCATAAAGGAATTATTTTTATTTCAAAAGTGTTATTCTCATTAAAATTGATCTTTATGCATAGAAAGATGCATAAAGGAATTATTTTTATTTCAAAAGCGATATTCTCATTAAAATTGATCTTTATGCATAGAAAGATGCATAAAGGAATTATTTTTATTTCAAAAGCGTTATTCTCATTAAAATTGATTTTTATGCATAGAAAGATGCATAAAGGAATTATTTTTATTTCAAAAGCGTTATTCTAATTAGAGTGTTATTCTCATGAAAATTGATTTTTATGCTTAGAAAGATGCATAAAGGAATTATTTTTATTTCAAAAGTGTTATTCTCATCAAAATTGATTTTTGTGCATAGAAAGATGCATAAAGAAATTATTTTTATTTCAAAAGTGTTATTCTCATCGAAATTGATTTTTGTGCATAGAAAGATGCATAAAGGAATCATTTTTATTTCAAAAGTGTTATTCTCATTAAAATTTATTTTATGCATAGAAAGATGCATAAAGAAATTATTTTTATTTCAAAAGTGTTATTCCCATTAAAATTGATTTTTATGCATAAAGAATTTTTATATCAAAATTAGAATTCTCTTAAATTCTATGTTTAAATTCTATGAATAGATGTGATGTGAATCAGATAGATGTGAATGAATGGATGGATGGATGTGATGTGAATAGAGGTGATAAGATGTGAGGTGAATAGATGTGATGAGATGTGATGTGAATCAGATAGATGTGAATGAATGGATGGATGTAATGTGAATAGAGGTGATGAGATGTGAGGAGAATAGATATGATGAGATGTGATGTGAATCAGATAGATGTGAATGAATGGATGGATGGATGTGATGTGAATAGAGGTGATGAGATGTGAAGTGAATAGATGTGATGAGATGTGATGTGAATCAGATAGATGTGAATGAATGGATGGATGGATGTGATGTGATGTGAATCAGATAGATGTGAATGAATGAATGGATGGATGTGATGTGAATAGAGGTGATGAGATGTGAGGTGAATAGATGTGATGAGATGTGATGTGAATCAGATAGATGTGAATGAATGGATGGATGGATGTGATGTGAATAGAGGTGATGAGATGTGAGGAGAATAGATGTGATGTGTAGAGGTGATGAGATGTGAGGAGAATAGATGTGATGAGATGTGATGTGAATTAATAGATATGAATGAATGGATGTGATGTGAATAGAAGTGATGAGATGTGAAGTGAATAGATGTGATGAGATGTGATGTGAATCAGATAGATGTGAATGAATGGATGGATGGATGTGATGTGAATAGAGGTGATGAGATGTGAGGAGAAAAGATGTGATGAGATGTGATGTGAATTAGATGGATGTATATGAATGGATGGATGGATGTGATGTGAATCAGATGGATGTAAATGAATGGATGGATGGATGTGATGTGAATAGAGGTGATGAGATGTGAGGTGAATAGATGTGATGAGATGTGATGTGAATCAGATAGACTCGTGTGAATGAATCATATGGATGTGATGTGAATAGAGGTGATGAGATGTGAGGTGAATAGATGTGATGTGAATCAGATGGATGTGAATGAATGGATAGATGAATGTGATGTGAATAGAGGTAAAGAGATGTGAGGTGAATAGATGTGATGTGAATCAGATAGATGTGGATGAATGGATGAGATGTGATGTGAATCAGATAGATGTGAATGAATGTGATGAGATGTGATGTGAATGAATGGATGAGATGTGATGTCATGTGAATCAGGATATAAATGAATGATATGGGATGTGAGTGGATGTATGTGAAAGAATGGATATGAATGTGTATGTGAAGAATGTATGTGAAAGAATGGATGTGAATGTATGTGATTAAAATGGATGTGAATGAGTATGTGAAAGAATGGATGTGAATGTGTATGTGAAGAATGGATGTGAATGTGTATGTGAAGAATGGATGTGGATGTATGTGAAAGAATGGATATAGATGTGTATGTGAAAGAATGTGATGTCATGTGACATGAATATTTGTGGATGTGAAGTGATAGATATGAATGTATGGATATATGTGAGAAGTCATACATGTGAATGATTGGATGGATGTGGATGAATGAGATGAGATGTGTATAAATGAGATATGATGTGGATAGAAGTGATGTGATATAATGTGGATAGAATGTATGTGATGGGATGGTTATGAGAATGTATGTGGTGGATATGAACGAATGAATGTGATGGATATGAATGAATGTGATGTGATATAAATGGAGATAGATGTGATGTGTGATGTGAACGAATATGATGTGATGAGATGTGGATATGGATAGATGCGAGTGGATGAGATATCTGATGCAAGTGGATATGGGTAGATGCGAGTGGATGAGATATCTGATACGAGTGGATGAGATATCTGATGCAGATAAATGAGAAAAGATGTGATGAGATGAAAAATGATGTGATGAGAATGGGAATACATATGAAATAAATGAGAATTGATGTGGAACAATATGGAAAGATGAGAGTTTGTTATAGAGACTGTATTTATGATATGTTTTTAAATGACTATTTTATGTCAAGAATGCTGGGGAAGCATTTTGACCATCATCTTGTGAATGAGGTCATGGAGACCTAATCTGATAAAGTTGCAACGGCTGATGGAGAGTCAATTGAGGATGTCTCGTGTATCAAGGTTGCGGCCGAGGTCTTGACAAGCCTCGGTTTGATTTAAATGGTGAGCTTTCGGTACGGTGGATGAGGGACCAAGGAAGCGGCCTGTGAGTGAAGCGCGCTAGGTGACCTAGTGTGAAGGATCCTAGAGGGTGCTGACCATACGGTGCTCGGGCTCTGGGTTGTCAAAGATATCCACACGTGCATCGGGGAAGATATTGGAACAAGGAGTAAGAGTTGTTTTGTGAATTCGGGCATGGATCTGGTTGATAAACTTTGCTGGTCCTTAACGGATGAGTCTATGGCTCTTTTATATGGATGTGTTGGTTGATCTTCAACGAAGATTCCATTTTGTTTTTTATAAGTAAAAATATTTCCAGTTACTACTATGAGCTAGGAACTATCAAAAAGACCCCTGAGTGGATAGGTGGTAAGTATTCTGGTTGCCAATGATGCCATAGGTACACCGATGAAGGAAAAAATAGAAATTAGGACTCAATCGGATATTTTGGAGGATTATGATCATTGACACTATGGTTTCATTAAATGATTGTTTTAAAGACAGCTGATTCTGTGAAAAAGGCAATCTCATATTGGGTGTGTAAGTGGTGTGACTAGTTTTAAGTTTGCATGAATATTCGACTAGGGGGCCTGGGAACTCTTTTTCCTGGTACTCGAGACAAAACCTAACCAAATTCTTAAATGGATCCCATCACTATAGTGGTTGGGCAATTAGCTAACCCACGGGACAGGTTGGATTGATGGGTCCCTAAAATGAGACTCAATTCTGTTATGGTACGCTAGATGAAGTAAATCCCGAATAAAAATTATTCTATGGAGAAGAATCAACAGCTGTGCCTCTCAACAATGAGGAAAAACGTGTTGGCCTCTATGATCCAAGTGCAATCTTTTCCTTGATCTCACTATGATCCAAGTGCAATCTTTTCCTTGATCTCACTATGGGGCTTATGGGTTCAGTTAGTTAAGGCTTTTGACTACGTTAGAGTAAAATTATCTTGGAGAAATCGCCTGTGCTTTTCGAGCGAGGGAAGTTTTTCCGCATTCGGTTTTGGAAGAATCGAGGGATTAGTCTCTTGTCCGGATATGGGCGAGGCCCTGAGTGAGGGACCCTACCCCGTGTGCAAGAAGTGCTACTTCCGCTGCTAGCACCCCTGAATTTATTGCGCGGTGGGGACAGGGATCTTTCATGCATAAAGCTTTAAGCATAATACTTTATGCATGAGGCCTTATGCATAAGGCTTATGCATAAAGCACTATACATGAGGCCTTAAGCATAAAACTATGCATGAGGCCTTATCCATATAAAGCCTATGCATGAGGCCTTATGCATAAAGCTATGCATGAGGCTTATTCATAAGGTTTATGCATAAAGCATGCATAAATCTTATGCATATAGCATTATGTGCAAACCTACAAAACAAACCCCCAACATCCAAGGGTGCAATAATAATAGAGGAAAGAGAGGAAAGTACTTACCTCTTTTTCGTGATGTTAAACCAACAAAAGGGTGAGAAAAGGATTAGTAATGCATACATATGAAAGCTTATGCAAGCTATGCCGCTATGCAAGCCTTATGCAAACTATGCTGCTATGTAAGCCCTATGCAAGCTATGCTAAAGTTTATGCATAAAGCATGCATGAGGCCTTATGCATAAAGCTATGCATGAGGCCTTATGCATGAGGCCGTAAGCATAAAGCTATGCATGAGGCTTATGCATAAAGCACTATTATGCAAGCCACGCTAGCCTAAACTAAACCGTACCCCGGCACTATGCATTAAGCATGCATGGATAGAGCTTAATACATGCATAGATTAAGCTCTATGCATGCATTACGATCTATGCATAGAGCTTAATGCATGCATAGAGCTCTGTGTATAGAGCTCTGTGTATAGAGCTTAATCTATGCATAGATCTCTATGTATTATGAATGCATGCATAGAGCTTAATCTATGCATTAAGCTCTATGAATAGAGCTTAATGCATAGATTAAGCTCTATGATTAGAGCTCTATTCATAGATTAAGATCTATGCATAGAGGACCTACAAAACAAAACCCCTCTTTTTGGTAGATAAAAATAGAGGAAAGAGAGGATAAAAAGATAGGAAAGAGAGGAAAGATAGGAAAGCACTTACCTCTTTTTGGTGATGTTGAAAGAGAAGATTATAAGACCTACAAAACCAACAAAAGGGTGAGGAAAGGATTAGTAATGCATACATACAAAAGCCCGAAGAACCTAATGCATACATACAAAATCGAAAAGAGAGGAAAGAGAGAATAGCATTTACGTATTTTTGGTGAAGTTGAAAGAGAGGATTAGAAGACCTACAAAACAAAACAAAAAGTTGAGAAAAGAATTAGTAATACAAAACCCTAAAAGTGTGAATAGCATAGGTACACAAGGAGGTTTAAGCCTTATGCATAAGGAGGTTTAAGTATAAGCCTCTTATGCATAAGCCTCTTAGGCTTATGCATAAAAGAAAGAGAGAGAGAGAGAGAGAGAGAAGAGAATACCATTCAAAAATTTTAAACATAAGAACCTTATGCCTGGGATTCAGAAGACCTATGCACTAGTAAAAAGATAGTTTTATTGGCCTAGTTTGTTTAAGAACGTCCAAACTTATGTGCTGAAATGCAGTAAGTGCCAGGTCAATAGACATGAACGTCTTAAGGTTGGAGGACTACTCCATCCGCCGCTGGAGATTCCTCAAGGGAAATGTGAAAGCATTTCCATGGATTTCATTACCAGTTTACCCAGTCGAGGGAATGACTCAATGTGGGTGGTAGTGGATAGGTTAACTAAACTAGCAAAGTTTATTACCACGAGAAAACTGTAAAAAACGCCAGAGTTAGCAAAACTCTTTATTGAACATCTCTACAAGCTATATGGCCTGCCCGCAGATATAGTGTCGGATAGAGATAGAAAGTTCAACAGTCATTTTTGGAGAGGTCTTTAAAAAGCTGGATACTACTCTGAGTATGAGTACGGCGGACCATCCGGAGTCTGATGGTCAAACAGAAAGGGTTAACCAAATACTCGAGGATATGTTACGTTCTTATGTAAGTAAGAAGCAAACAAATTGGGAAAAGTACTTGCCCTTATTGGAGTTTGCCTATAACAGCTCCAAACACTCAACGATTGGATTTACACCATTCATGTTAATGTATAGATTCCAGCTGAGATCTCCAATGGCTGTAGGCCTAGAAAAGGAGAAGATTCAATCTGTCAAGGATTTCCTTGAAGATATGAATGATATGCTCAAAGCCGCACGTGAGAGCATTCGTAGCGCTCAGTATCACGCTAAAACATTTGCTGATAAAGAACGCAGACAAGTGACCTTTACAGAAGGTGACTTTGTATTTTTAAAGGTTCCTGCGCAGTCAGCAACCATGAAAACGGGAAAGTGTGATAAACTTTCTCCTAGATATTGCGGTCCTTTCAAGGTCCTTAAGAAGATTGGGGACGTAGCCTACAAACTTGAGTTACCGGAGAGTTCTCAAGTTCATCCTGTCTTCCATGTTAGTAAACTGAAGAAATCAGTTCACGGGTTAGAGAATGCAGTTTCTCTAGATATTTTGGTGGAATTGATCACTCCACCAAAGATACCACATGAACCGGAAAGGATTCTTGGGTATCGAGACAGACAAACCCGACATAAAGTGTACCAGAAGGTACTTGTTAAATGGACAGATAGGGATGAGGAGGAAGCTACCTGCTGGGAACGTCGTAGTGCAATTTCCAAAAGGTTTCCCAAGTTTGTTTTCGAGGACGAAAACTCTTCTTAAGGGGGAGGTAATGTCACGTAGGCTGTAACGCCTGTGTGACCGACGGCAGACCGGATGGCCATGTCCGGGGTTCAGTGGGAGAGGATGCCCATGCGGAGTCAAGGGAAATGAGAGAGCATTTCCATGGATTTCATTACCGGTTTACCCAAGACGAGTTGAGGGAATGACTCGGTGTGGGTGGTACGAGATCATTCGGAGTCTGATGGTCAAACTGAAAGAGTTAACCAAATTCTAGAGGATATGTTGCGTTCTTATGTTAGTAAGAAGCAATCTAATTGGGAAGAGTACTTGCCCTTATTGGAGTTTGCCTATAACAGCTCCAAACACTCAGCCGACTGGATTTACACCATTCATTCTAATGTATGGATTCCAGCCGAGATCTCCGATGGCTGTAGGCCTAGAAAAGGAGAAGATTCAATCTGTCTAGGATTTCCTTGAAGATATGAATGATATCTCAGAGCCGCACGTGAGAGCATTCGTAGCGCTCAGGATCGCACTAAAACTTATGCGGATAAAGGACGTAGAAAGGTGACCTTTGCAGAAGGTGACTTTGTATTCCTCAAGGTTCCTGCGCAGTCAGAAACCATGAAAACGGGAAAGTGTGATAAACTTTCTCCGAGATATTGTGGTCCTTTTAAAATCCTTAAGAAGATTGGGGACGTAGCATATAAACTTGAGTTACCGGAGAGTTCTCAAGTCTATCCTGTCTTCCATGTCAGTAAACTGAAGAAATCAGTTCACGGGCTCGAGAACGCAGTTTCTCCTGAGATTTTGGTGGACTTGATAGAGCCACCAAAGATACCACATGAACCTGAAAAGATTCTACAGTATCGTGATAGACAAACCCGACATAAAGTGTACCAGGAGGAGGTACTTGTTAAATGGACAGATAGGGATGAGGAGGTAGCAACCTGGGAACGCCATAGTGCAATTTCCAAAAGGTTTTCCCAGTTTGTTTTCGAGGACGAAAACTCTTCTTAAGGGGACCGACGGCAGACCGGATGGCCATATCCGGGGTTCAGTGGGAGAGGACGCCCATGCGGAGTCATGGGCGACCAGGCTAGTGTGGACGGCAAGCCACACACTATATAGCCTGGGGGATGAGGGGCAATCCTCATTCTTCCTCTATGGCTGGGTGGTGAGCCAGAGGCCGTCCCCTCTTGTGGTAACGCCCGTAGCGGCGTTACGGATATCTAACACATACCATTCAAAAACCATGAATATATATGAAGAGGTGGGAGAGACAAGTGGGATAGAGATTACCTTGTGAGGAATGGTCCTTGGGAGGAGACTTTCGATTACCTTGTAAGGACTCCTCCTTGTGGGAGGAGACTTGGGAGGAGACTTTCGATTACCTTGTAAGGACTCCTCCTTGTGGGAGGAGACTTGGGAGGAGACTTGAGAGGAGACTTTGCGAGGAGAGGACAAAGGGTGGGGAGGAGACTTTGTGAGGAGAGGACAAAGGGTGAGGTGCAGCCAGCATGAGGAAGAGAGGGTTGAAAAAACTTAGGGTTATGTACAACAGAGGGAGCAGAGGGGAAGCGAAAATAGTTGCGGTGTCGACGGGGATTATTCAAAATTTTTTTATAACAGAGCGAGGCTATATGCGCAGCTAATTGCATGGTTATTTGCATGGCTATTTGTGCTGCAAATAGCCGCGTAAACCCTGCCAGATCATAAATTTGCCCATGCCCCCTCTCTCACTTCCATCTCTCTCTAGTTTGTGCGGCTATGTTCTCATTGTCTTGTAGTGCTACGAGTGCCTATTGTTTCTATAATACCTTAATGCGAAGGCCAAGATGTAGGCTGTGGGATTGGTGGAATAGGTATGCAGAGCATTTACCCAAGTGTATCAACCCAAGCTTGTGTGAAAAATTTATTAAAAATTATAACTAGAGAACCAAGACTAGTGAGGTCACCCACTTGGATGGCAACAATGTCAGATTCATGATAAAGGAGAATGCAATTTTGAGGAGCCATACACTTGCACCACTAACAAGGAAGCACCTGGTGGGGAAAAATATCTTAAGGTCATGCTGATAGAAAAAAGTTCAACACAAATGACAGTGTATATGATAGCTTAAAGGATCCATTTACAAAGAAAGCATGCAGAGCATTGTCGACTATGATCATGCAAGTGGATCTCATAGACATGTATAATAGGGTAGGCCTTCATAAGTTGCAAAAGGTGCATCTTAGGAAATAAATTGATCGGGCATATTACATATACAAGGATCTGAATACCTATCTTCAAGCCCACTAAAGTAAAGTGGTAAACCTATACCTCCGCACTAAACTAATGTGTCATGTGAATGACATTCCTTTACCTATAAAACCAAAAGTAGAAGATGAAGTTGAACTAGGAAGTAGTAGAAAAGGTCATGAAAGAACCGGCTATCCTTATTATGCTAACGCCCAACAACTTCTAGAGAAGATGGGTAAGAAACATGTCTAAGAAGACACAAGTCAATCCAAAGTCATAAACGGAACCAACTCCAGAACAAGAGGAAGATGAGAAAGGTGCAAGACAACATTGTTTATAATGAACCATAATCTCACCAGCTTCTTCCTTGCAAAACTTCAAGATTTAGGTAACAACAAAGATGGAGAAACAAGTATATATATATATATATATACACCTTTGGAGGAGATGGGGCAGCCCACCCTCCCTCGTTCTTCGTTGGCCAACTGGTGCTCCTCCTTATGCGTCTCCTTATGCGTTGGGCAAGCTCAGGTGACCCCCTTGCATATAAATGCTAGACAACATTCGTTGGACCCATCTTGCACGATGTCGTCGACCAACCACCACAACTGCTTCGTTGTTTTTTTTCTTCACAGCTAGCCCCGCCACACTGGACCCTCCTCCCTTGCACGTCAGCACCAATTGCCATGCTGTGTAGATCTCCTTCTCCTTCCGACCCCCTCTTCTCTACGACATCCCCCCCTCTCCTCTCGTCTCAGCGTGACAGACCCTCCCCCTCTCAGTTCGCCCCCTCGCTAGCCACCCCCTCACCACTCTCTCTCTCACTCACCCGCCCGTCCTCGCAGCCTTCTCCCGGCTTCCTCTCTCGCTCTCTATGTCTCCGGCTCTCTGTCACTCCCCCACAGCAGCTGCTGCCTCTTCCTCTCTCTCCCTCATCCGTTCGTCAACCCCTCGCCTTTCCCTCTCTCTTCCTCACCCTTCCGGTCAACCGCTCGCAGCAATAGCCTCTCACTCCCAGATATTCAATTTTTTATGTAAGGAAGGTACACTTAATCTTTTTTAGTGCTCACTTAGGATCGCTAGAACTTCTGTAACTTGGGCTTCCTGCTTTTTCTATCCTTAGAGTTGATCAAGATAGAACAAAGAATAATACGACATGATTTTCTAGCTTCTTCTTTAAGATATCTTGTATAAGCCTATTGAAAGTTTTTGGGCATTAGTAAAACCAATATGTATCACTGTGTGTTCATAATGACCATATCTGAAGTTAAATGCTATCTTTGGGATGTTTTCCTCCCTGACTCTAATCTGATAGCTACTAGACTTAAAATTAATCTTTGTAAAAACTTTGTCTATGGGAAGTCACTCTAGAAGTTTATCAACACTAGAATTAGGATTCTTGTTTTTGTTTTCACAGTGAGTTGATTTACACCTTTATAGACATTGCATAATTGGAAGGTTCCCTCCTTCTTCTTACAAAATAGGGTCGGAATTCTCTAAGATAATACATTGATCCAAATCAATCCTTGCTTCAAAATTTCTGAGATTTGTTTCTTTGAGTTCTACGTACTCATGCAATTAGGCACTAATATTTTATATGCCCGTTAGCCACTAGTTGTGTTCCTTGAATAAGACCTATCTCGTAGTCAATTTTTCTATGTGAATAGCATCTGAGTAAGCTATTCCATGAAGAGATTCTCTAACTATTGTTGTCAATCTCGGTCCCTCTTTTTATTATCATCATTGACTTTGATGAGTTTAAATATGAACACCCTTGATTTTTCCTAAGGACCTTTTACAATTCGCCTACTTTTATCAACTCAGACTTGCCAATTCTCCCTTCTTGATAATTTTCTAGTCTCTCAATTGAGGTTTGGTAGAATTTTCTTCTAACTAATCCATGCCAGGATGATTGTTTATATAGAGCCCTAATGCCATTATGTGAAACGTAGTCTTAGGTTGGTTTTCCATTTATCTCTAAGATCTCATCCCCTACGAGGATTCCAAAGATATGAAGTATTTGAAAACACTAAATTTTTCTAAAACTCGGAGCATGTACATTTTAGCATCTCGGTTACTACTAAGGATGGTTGTTAATGGTCTAAGGAGTATTTTGCCTAGTCCTTTTTTTAAACAATTGGTCAGACTACCACAGATGGTCGAAGGTCTCTTTAAACTATACCAATGTGATCATCACTAACTGATGTTAATACAAGGCCGTACTCATCAATGCAATCTAAAAATTTAAGATTCCTTACTCCCACAAACGAAGGCTCTGATACCACGTGTAGGATACATGCCCATCCTGTCTCACCAAGCAGATAGGGAGACAACTCACACTCGGTAAGATCAACTCCAACCCATTGTGAGAGCTATCTCATCGATGCCTCTCGTGGATGATCTGATTTATAAGCAATCTTCATAGGGTTGGGGGTCCTACCGAATTATGTCAAGGATCTCTTTTTAGTTTCTAGTCTCTTGTAAGGAAACACTAGACTCATTATGTGCACCCAACCACCCACTTCCTAGTGACTAGAATCATTCATCTATGAGGTTTACCTAGATTACTAGGCACATTGTTTCACTCATGCAAGTTACAACATGATACATTTATTTATCCTTGTGCACAGGTTCCTTTATCCCTTAATGAATACATTCTTTTCCAATCAAGTCAACCTACACAAGAAAGAAATTCATCATAAAAATAATTGTAATTTCAAACCCTCGGCGTCCCGAGTTTCATCCATCTCCAATCCCTCAGCACACCGAGTCATAAAACAGTCTAGAGCTTACAACCGTCGTGGTGAAAAATCACTCGTATACTAGAATGAGAAGTCTCCCCTTGAGACCTTTCCAACTCAGGCTTGTAACTACTAGAAAGAACCCTCGCCCTGCCGCATGGTGGGTTACCCAAACGAAGGCGGTTGCCAAGTATTTCTAGAGTTAGTTGCCCCGGGTGGGGAGTACTTGTTGAAAGATCGGTAGAGGGGGAGGAGACACACACACAGGAATAAACCCTAATGTCTATTGCAAACCCTAACCATAGAGGGAAGCCATGTCCACTCTCACACAAAGCATAATGCACTAATCCATAATCCACACAACACACAATGAGTTGTGTCCACACTCTACTAACCCTAGCTAATATCCACACACTATGACCAGCTGGACACGCGGTCATTTATGTCTCACACATGTTCCTACCTAATCTGCCAGCACATAGCATAGCTGGCTCACACTGACATCGAGCTTGAATCTCAACAGCCCCTCTCAAGCTCATGATATACTGCCGATGAAGATGTAGATGAGCTTGGGATATCAAGGCTCTCAACACTCCCCCTCAAGCTCATCCCATGTACTCCCCAACATAGTCCGGAAGTACTCAAACTTCTTCCTGCTAAGTGGCTTCGTGAAGATATCAGCAGCCACCTGCTCATCAGTCTTCACATAGTGAAGATCAACTGTACCATCCAGCACCTTCTCTCTGACAAAGTGATAATGGACCTCTATGTGTTTGGTCCTCGCATGAAACACTGGATTCTTTGCCAACTGTATACTGCTCATGTTGTCACAATGTATGACAACTTTGCCATCAAGAGGCTCACATAAATCTGCCAAGAGACTCTTTAACCATATAGCCTCGCAAGTAGCAATGGCTGCACCTCTGTACTCAGCCTCTGTACTGGATAAAGCAACTGCAGGTTGCTTCTTGCTACTCCAACTCACCACGGCACTTCCAAGTGTAAAAGCATATCCGTTAGTAGACCTCCTGTTATATGCGCTACCTGCCCAATCAGCATCTGTGTAGCCATGTATGTCCAAGCTTTTACCACTCTCATAAAATAAACCATAATGTGCTGTGGTTTTCACATATCTCATGATGCGTCTCACTGCATCCAAATGTGGTTTCCTTGGGCTCTGCATAAATTGGCTAACTAGCCCCACTGCATAACTCAAATCTGGGCGTGTGATAGTCATGTATATGAGACTACCAACCATCTTCCTGTACATAGAAGGATCATCCAATTCCTCGCCATAATCAGGCCGCAACTTCACATTTTGCTCCAATGGTGTACTCATAGGCTTACACCCTGTCATGCCATACTTTGCCAACATATCCAATGCATATTGGCGCTGTACTAACCAAGTACCTGCATGATCTTTCACCACTTGAATTCCAAGGAAGTATCTCAACTCACCAAGATCTTTCATGTCAAATTGCCCACTCAAAGCTTTCTTGACATGCATCACATCTGCACTATGATCACCTGTAATAATCAAGTCATCCACATAGATGACTAGTAAAACAATCCCATGCTGTGTCTTCTTCACATAGAGTGAAGAATCTGCTGTAGAAATCTGAAAACCAAGTGAGATAAGATATCTGCTCATCTTATCACTCCAAGCACGTGGTGCTTGCTTTAGACCATACAATGCCTTTTTCAACCTGCATACGTGAGTAGGATATCTAGGGTGTACATACCCTTCTGGCTGTGCCATGTATACTTCTTCTTGTAGATCTCCATTCAGAAATGCATTCTTAACATCCATCTGATGCATTTCCCAGCCATTAGCTGCAGCCATAGCAATGACTGCTCTCACTGTGCCCATCTTAGCCACTAGACTAAACGTCTCATCATAATCCAATCCTTGGGTCTGTGCATAACCCTTTGCTACCAATCTTGCTTTATGTCTCTCAATAGAACCATCAGATTTGCACTTCACTTTGTAAACCCATTTACATCCAATAACATTCTTGTCCTTTGGTAGTGCAACCAAGTCCCATGTATCATTATGGACCAATGCGTCCATCTCTACATCCATTGCTTTTTCCCATACATGCTCTCCAATACACTCTGTATAGCATGTAGGTTCCACATGCTTCACCATAGATGTTATGTATGCATAGTGCATAGCAAAATCTCTATATGTCAACCTGTCAACAGGATATCTGACTCTCTGGGATCTCGGCAATGCCTGCGGGTCACTCTGTACACCTGTAACTCTAGCATGTGGTGGCACATATCTGTCCTGCCTAGCACCAGGTGTGCGTAAAACAGGTATGCCAAGCTCCTCATCCAAACTCTCAGAACTAGATGACTCATATCCTGTGATTCCAATTCCTTCAACTTTCTTTTTGCCTTTATCCATAGCACTACTCCCAGTGCTTACACTCTCATGCCTCAAACGTCCTGACCATGGACGTACACTGCTACTCTCAGCTTCTGCTGTGCTGGCCCAGACATAGTAGTAGAACTAGAACTTGCTTGTGGTGGCAAGTTCACATGAACATCAGCCTTAAGTGACTCAATAACACCCTTATCTTTTGCTTTATACCAACTAGCAAGCTCATCAAACACTACATCACGTGAGATGACCACTTGTCTAGTTTGTGGATTATAACACTTGTAGGCCTTTCGATCCTGTGCATATCCAACAAATATACATTTCTCTGCCTTAGGATCCAACTTCCTTCTTCTTTCATCAGGCACATGCACATAAGCTATGCACATAAGCTATGCATCCAAAAACTTTAAGATGTCCAATGTCTGGCCTGTAACCTGTGAGCCGCATCTCTGGCGTGCTTCCATGAATGGCTGCTGTAGGTGTTTTGTTCAATATATAAACTGCAGTAGCACATGCTTCTGCCCAATAGTAATCTGGCATGCTCTTTCAATTAAGCATTGCCCTTGCCACTTCACATATAACTCTATTCTTTCTCTCAGCCACACCATTCTGCTGAGGTGTATACCTGCATGTCAACTGTCTTCTTGTTCCATGCTTCCTCAAGAAATGCTCAAAAGCTTTTGAGGTGTATTCACCACCTCCATATGTCCTCAGACATTTAATCCAACAGCCATACTGCTTTTCTGCAAAAGCTTTGAAATCCATGAATTTTTCCAACACTTCACTCTTCTCTTTCAGAAAGTATATCCATGTCATCCTGCTAAAGTCATCAAAGAATGTAACATAGTATAAACTGCCTTTGATAGATGGGTTTTGTGCAGGACCCCATACATCATTGTGTACTATCTCAAGTGCCCTGTTACTCATATTTCCTTCTCTAGGAAATCTCAATCTTGCCTGCTTCCCAAACTGACAGGCTTCACAAACATGCATATGTCCATCATATTTGAACCTAGGCAAACCATTGACAATGCCTCTTGTTTGCATGTTCTTTAATCTCTGTATATTGACATGGCCAATCCTCTTGTGCCACATATTAATATCCTGTACCACATTCATGCTCTTTGAGAACATGGCTGATTTTAGCTCAGGAATTCCAGCATCCAGCTTAAACAGTCTTCCTTCTTTCTTGCCTTTAGCAATCACTCTACATCCATGTTTGAAGTCTTCAACGAAGCATCCATGCTCATTGAATCTAACCTGTAATCCCTGTTCTACCATTTGACCAACTGAGGCCAAGCTTTTAGTGATCGAAGGCACATACAGCACATCTGACATAGACTTTGTCTGACCATTATGCATGACCAATGGTACACTTCCAACATGTGTAATGACATGCTGGGTATCATCACCTGTTTCCACATAGCCTTTGACATCCATTGGCTTCATGTGCTCAAACCATTCACCATGACATGTCATATGGTTTGATGCTCCTGAGTCCATATACCATGTATCTTCATTCTCAGCATTTGTTGTCATAGAACCCACAACGTGCTTCATGGCAAACAAATGATTTGCAGTTCCATCATTGCTACTTGATGCATAGTTACCACCATGTTGTGCATAGTTTCCACCATAATGACCACCACGTTGTGCTCTTCCCCCTCTCAAATCATTCTGTTTACGGAAACAATCTATCGCCATATGACCATATTTGCCACAATAATGGCATTCCACATCTTGCATAGAATTTTGTTGGCCTTGCCAACGTCCTCTTCCACGGGGGTTACCACGACCTCTTTGAGGTGCATATCCGCGACCACCTCGAGCACCATATGAAGGCTCAAAATTCTATTGTGGAGGCCTATCCTGCCATCCACGACCATTACCACCACGTCCACGTGATGCAAATCTCCCCCTGCCTCTAAAGCCTCTCTGCGAGTAGAAAGCCTGATTTCTGCCATCATCATGGCTAGTAGATGCATCCAGAAATGAATCACTGAGCTTGATTTCCTCAACCAACAAGAGTGAAACCAACTCATCAAAGTCGGGGAGACCTGTACTCCTCACTGAGATAGATGTATCAAATGATTTGTATTCCTTGCCAAGACCACGCAAGGTAATATCCACCAAATCATCATCAGGCATGGGGGCATTTATTGTGGCCAATGCATCTACAAACTTCTTCATTTCTTGCACATAATCATGTATGCTCCTTTTATTCCTTTTCACATTGTGTATCTGCTGTCGCAATTGAGACTTGCGAGCACTCGTATCTGTATCAAACATCTTGACCAAAGTATCCCATGCATCTTTGGGATTCTCACCATCCTGAATGTGTATGAGCATAGCATCAGAAATGCATATAGACAAATAATGCAGCACTTTGAATGCTCTCTCTGACCATTGCTTATGAGCAATAAGCTGCTGCTGTGTAGGTTGCCGAGGTAGCTCAGGCTCAGGCTCAGCAGCTGTAATGAGATTCCAAAATCCTTTTCCTTTCAAGAAACTCTTTATCCTGTACTTCCATGCCTGGAAGTTCTTCCTATCCAGCTTTTCACCAACTATCTGAACTGGATTATCCAACATGTTGCTCAATGCATACACCTTCCGCACACTTCAAATCTGTAAATGAGCCTTCCTCAGCTCAACCACACTCCAATGAATGTTCCAGATACTCCAAGGTAGCCAACAAACTCCAAATTTGATGTAGAAAATCTACCTGTAATCATCCGAGATGAACTGACTCACGCAGTGCGGGATACCCTGAATTGACACGCCTTCCAAGGCTCCAAATCGCAATGTAATGGTGCAATCAAGTATAGGCAACTTGCATTGACACCTAATGAACCTCAATGTTGAGTATCAACTCCATCTGACATGTGTAATTATTGAAAACCCCTTTTTTTGTTTTTGGAAAAATCAGAAAAACCAGAAAAACTAGTAATGATTTGGCTCTAATTTCTTCAATATTTGACCTAATTGAGCAACCAGGCATTCATTGGCTTAGCAATAGTGTCCATCAAGTCCATGTAAGAGAACTTTGTCCAATTGTAAAACACCAAAGATTAATTGCTCGATTAAAATGCTCTGTTTCTCTGCAACCAGTGGACAGCCTGTTTTAATCAGCTCATTCCCAGCTCAATTAGGCAACATTGACCAAAAAAATCACATAGCCCTCTTCTCCAAGATGTAAAGCATCCAATTGCTAAAACAATTGTGGAAGTAATCAAGCACATAAGTGAAATTTGACCTCTTCGTGTGAAAAATACCAGAAAACTGCCCTGTTTTCTCTGTATGGGCTGCGCCACTTGCAAATCAGGGGTTTGGGAGTGGTTGTAGGGTTAATTGATGATGGAGAATAGTCCCCAAGACACCTAGGCATATGTGTGACCCATCAATGCTTGGATTTTTGCAAAAAACTCACTCCAAATGCTTCAAATTTGGGCTTCTTTTTCACTGTTTTGTGAGAGCTCAAAAAACCAAAATTTTCACTCAATCAAATACATCCAAATTGCTCCAAACTTTGTTCAAGGCTTGCACATGGGTTGCCAATACATCCCTCTTTGACAAATGCATATGTCTTTTGCCAGAATCACACGTATCTCCACCATACACCAATGTTGCCAAGCTTTAATGGAAAGCTTCAAAAACCAGAATTTTGCTTTGCTTTGATTTGCTCTAAAATGCTTTGCTTTTGCCTGTTTCACCTGCAATCTGCTCAAGGATGTTTAGAAGACCTTACCCGGTAGGCCAAGCTTTCAGATCTGATAGTATTTGGTGTGCTCCAAGCTTCACAGCTCCAATGGCCAGCTTCACAGCTTCTTTTCACAGCTTCTTCTTCTCCCTCTTCACTCACTCACTCATAAACCCTAATAAACAGCACAAGGCTCTGATACCATGTTGAAAGATCGGTAGAGGGGGAGGAGACACACACACAGGAACAAACCCTAATGTCTATTACAAACCCTAACCATAGAGGGAAGCCATGTCCACTCTCACACAAAGCATAATGCATTAATCCATAATCCACACAACACACAATGAGTTGTGTCCACACTCTACTAACCCTAGCTAATGTCCACACACTATGACCAGCTGGACACGCGGTCATTTATGTCTCACACATGTTCCTACCTAATCTGCCAGCACATAGCATAGCTGGCTCACACTGACATCGAGCTTGAATCTCAACAGCCCCTCTCAAGCTCATGATGTACTGCCGATGAAGATGTAGATGAGCTTGGGATATCAAGGCTCTCAACAGTACCCAGTTGCCCCAGATGATCACTAAATAGATCACATCGGAATAGTTTCCCCAAGAGAACACATCTCTTGGTTAGTAAAAAAACAATTGAAAAAATAGATCTCATCACAGTCTTTTATTTCCATTGTCATTTGTAGCAATCCATGCAACCAAAAATTACATACATAAGATCCTACATTTACCTCTCTAATATATGACTCCATGCATCAGACAATCTATTCAACCACATTTGCAAATCTACTATTTAGAGAAAGGCACTTACATGGCAAGGAGTAGATTTACCAAAACTTATAGCCTCAGAGGATGGTAACGGCCATTTTCTCTCTGTGGGTTGATTGTAGCCAAGTGTTCAACATGCCTCATTACTAACCACGCTGACCTCATTTTCAAATTTTCTCGTATCATTCATGTTGCAATCTTGTTCTCCCTGTCCGCCCCATTCAAACCCCATTAAATATCACCGCTCCAATAGCCTAAGAAGGTATCAATACATCCAATGTTGCTCTCCTTCATCCCCTTCAACACCATATCCCACCACCCATCTCCATGCCTAGTCTCTCGTCTACATTCTATCACTGCTATAATCAGAGTGCTCTCTTCTGTGTGACTTGGCATAATAGAAGACAATAGAATGCTCAATGGGGTTTGCAACCTAGGAGCCCTTTATTGACTTTGGTAGTGGGTCTCTCCGTCTCAATGGCCTCACCTCTCTCCCTTATAATGTAGTAACATGTATCACTTCTGAGATGATCAACTTTTCAAGTGAAGTAAAACTTTTGACAACCTCAGTTGAATCCAACAAAGGGGGGTGGCTAATTGGATGCACATTGAAGCGAGTGAGCAAGAGTGAGGGTGATGAGAGGCTTGGCTAGCGAGGGAATGAGAAAAGGCAGTGGGGGAGAGGGAGTGAGGATTCTGGCACCATTGATGTTGGTGGCCAGACAGTTGGTGAGGATGGTAATTGAGAGCGTTGCCAGTATTGTTGCAAGTGGTGCATCCTCCTTGTACCAAAGATGTCAACTCTACCGCACAGCAATCGTACCTTGTGCACATGTTGGTGCATTTGGACCCACTAGTCTGGAAACGTTGGCTACTCCTCCCTAGGTTTCTCAGATAGTTTCACACATGTGTTGGTTTTGGCAACAATTGTATGAGACCCACCATTGGTCTGGGGGGTCTACATCATACAGAGGGAGAGCACGTGAGGGGGGGGATGGCTATAGGAATAATCTTTCTACCACATTGTGCATATAAGAATGGCCCAAGGCCATTCTTCCATGGCCAATTTTGATGTATTTTGCATGGATGTGTAGAGATTGGCTATTCTAAAGCACACCATGGATGGAAGAATGGCCCTAGGGCCATTATTTCAAGCATACAAGGGACTTTTATATACCATTCTCCATTCCGCCTTCCCAAACAACTTGGCCAATCTCGCGGTCCTGTAGAGCAACAGAGTGCTCCTCAAACTCCACCCAGATGCCAGTCTTGCACACCTCATGCACTAACAACAGATGAAAACCAAGAGCAGGGATGTAAAGAACACAAGAGGAATGCTTCCCTTGACTGGCAGGTGGGAGAAGACGACACGGTGGGAGAAGGAGGTCTACACAGCATGGCAATTAGAACTGACATTTAAGGGAGGAGGGCCCAGTGTGATGAGGTTGGCCGCCGGTGGAGAAAAAAAACAACAAAACAGTTGTGGTGGTTGGTTGAAGACGTTGTCCAAGAGGGGTCTAGCCAATTTCTTCCATCATTTTTAGGCAATGGGGTCACCCTGAGCTTGCCGATGCACAAGGAGGAGGACCTATTGGCCAACGAAGAACCAAGGAGGCTAGATTGGTAGCTTGCTACCTATCTCCTCCAAAGGTATATATATATATATATATATAAGTTTAAAAAGAGGTTCTCACGCGAGCTAAAAAAAATAGAGATTTTATATCTTTCCTCCCTTAAAGAAATCGAGATGTCGTCATCTTGACAATCAGTAAGGAAAATCTTAATACAACTAAGATTCATCTTCCCACGTAGCGTCTTTTGTTTAGAATTCCTTCCACTAAAGATGTTCCCTAATGAATTTATTTCTGAGAGTCCTTTCTTTAGAGATAAGGATTCTAATTGGTTGAGTTTCCAAAGTGCTCTGGGCTGGCATAACAATTTTCTCAACATTGGCCTTCTTGGTATCTTTACTCTTTTGTCCTTATTTCTCTGACACGTTAGGTATTGTGTGACATACCTGAGTACATCCTTCTTCAATCCCATTCAAAAGAAACTCCTTTGTAGAATATTCAGCATCATCATATGTCTTGGATGACTGGTTGATGGGAGTTTCCTTGAAGTGTATGCTATTGGCTTCCTTTCTTGTAAGAGGACTCCACTGCCAGTTAATCCACTAACATTACAAAATTTGTATCAAGATTCAGTAGGTGAAGGAAGTTGTGAGAGCCCCTTGATTTTGTTGAAGCTTTGTTGATACTTTGTAATCCAAACTACCTTTGTATTTTTTAAGAATCTTGGTTAAAGGTATGGCTATCCTTTCATAATCCTAAATAAAGATACGGTACCCCCGAGAAATCCTAAAATTTCCTTGATGTTGTAGATGGTTGTGGTAGCTTGGTTAAAGGTGTGGCTATCCTTTCATAAACCTAAATAAAGATATGGTACCCCCTTGTGATACCGAGAAATCCTCAAATTTCCTTGATATTGGACGGTTGTGGCCATTTCACTATATCTTGTACCTTTGCTAGACCTAATGAGATTCCATCTTTGGAAACATGGCCTTTGTCTTCCACCAGCCAGGTCTTCTTCCTCTACATCGGTGTTGGCTCCTTCTTTCTCTCGTACTCATCTGTAGTGCTCTAGGCCACCCTCGTGCTCCTATAAAACCTATCCTTCTCTCGACAATGACAGCAACCCCCTCTTCTCTACGATGTCCCCCCCCTCTCCTCTCGTCTCAGTGTGAAAGACCTGCCCCCATCTCAGCTTGCCCCCTCGCTATAGCCACCTTCTCACCACTCTCTCTCTCACTCACCCTCACATCCTTGCTAGCCTTCTCGTGGCTTCCTCTCTTGCTCTCTATGTCTCGTGGCTCTTTGTCACTCCCCCACAGTAGTAACCTCTTCCTCTCTCTCCATCACCCTTTTGTCAACCCCTCGACTCTCCCTCTCTCTCCCTCACCCTTCCGTCAACCCCTCACTGCAAAAGTCTCTCACTCTCTCTCCCACTTACGCTCTCCCCCCCCCCTGACATGCTCTCCCTCTGTATGGCATAGAGCCACCAGACCAATGGTTGGTCTTGTACAATTCTTGCCAACATGAACACGTGTGTGAAACTATCTGAGGAGCCTAGGGGAGTAGCCAGCGGCGGTTGACATCTTTAGTGGACAAGGAGGATGCACCACTTGCAACAATACTGGCAACGCTCTCAATTACTATCCTCACCAACTGTCTGGCCAACACTAACGTCAATGGTTCCAGAACCCTCACTCCCTCTCCTCCACTGCCTTTTCTCATTCCCTTGCTGCTGCTAGCCAACAAGCCTCTCATCACCCTCACTCTCGCTCTCATTTCAGTGTGCATCGAATCAACCAACCCACTTTGTTGGATTAAACTAATGTTGACAAAAGTGTTACTTCACTTGCAAAGTTTATCATCTCAGAAGTGATACATGTTACTGCAGTTGTAAGGGAGAGAGGTGCACTATTACACGATGCGGGTTGATTTTTGACATTTGTTTTGACGGTTTTGAACATATAAAAAATCCCTGAAAGCATCCATATGCACATCGATACAATACCATCGATATGTACGTTAATATACACGTCAAAAGAACGGTCGATATAAACATTGAAGATTAATGCTACTTTTCGACCACTATTTTGACACTGGTTTCGACGCTAACAACGACTACTATTGCAACCCGTATTTTGATGTTGACAACAACGATGCATTTTTTTATGAATGTTTTGACACTTATTTTGACGGTTACGTCGACAGATATGCACGTTTTATTTATTTTCTAAATAACGGTACACCCAGGTGCAATCCTGGGTGTACCTGTATACCTGTTCTCTATAATGAAAGGCCATGTAACTTAAATTTTTATTAAGTAACAAAAGTTACATAGCTCATAATGGAGCCAACAAAAAGTATACAAAAAGAGGCATAGAGCTGACAAAATGAAGTATGCTACTAGAGGCCCAACTCCTATATATAGCTCATAATCATCATCGTTGCCCTTGGGGTTTAGCAATAGTCCCTATAAAAGAGTATCCAAGGGACAAAACTTAGAAATGAAAAGTGAGGAAAAAACTAATTTATGGGTGGAAAATGTAGAGGTTTACCATATTCATCATCTCCGTCCGATTCACATTGTGGTCCTCTTGCTTAAGTTGCTCAAGGAGGGCATACATCTCGTGCAATAGGGCGTACCTTTCCTCTGCATCGCAGCACGACCGACCACTCTCATCTGGAAGCATGAAGAGACATAGAGCTGACAAAAATAAGTACACCACTGGAGGCCTGACTCCTATACATAGCTTCTAATCATCGTTGTTGCCCTCAGGGTTTGGCATTGGTCCCTACAAAAGAGTATTTAAGGGAAAAAACTTAGAAATGACAAGTGAGGAAAAAACTAATTGATGGGTAGAAAATGTAAAGGCTTACCATATTTACCACATCTGTCCAATTCACATTGTGGCCCTCTTGCTCAAGTTGTTTTGAGGAGGGCATATGTCCCATGCAATAGGGCGTACCTTTCTTTCGCATTGCAGCACGTCGACCACTTGTAGCTAGAAGCATGAAGCATGAGTACTTATTAAAAAAAATGTAATGCCAATTATGCTAAAAAAAATAAGTGGTATGTGCATTAACACTTACAAAGTAGGTGTGGAAAACATCCCACCACCGCTTCCAAGATGGGAGCTCCCTATGCCGCCCATTCACTTCACTTCCTGCAGCCTCCTCCTGCTGCTTATATCTTTGGAGATTTGCACGGTGCTTTCTAAACTCCTCTTCCCAAATCTCTTGTGTGAGCAATTCTAAGGCTTTTGTCCCCCTGACTTTACCTTGCGTTGTGTGATGTCGTTGCGCAAGTGCTTCATCACATTCACCATGTGATCTTTTATCCATCTAGGATGGACCTCTTCACTACCTGGTGCTAGCATAAAGTCACTTTTGATTTGATTAACGACTTGTTCCTTCTTGGCCTTATCAAGTTTATGCCATATAGTCATGTAGCTGCTGTGAGCAAAGGCTACATAGCATAAATCGTGGATTTGAGACTTCATCTTGTTGCCAACGTCATCTAAGACCACATTTCAATCCACTACTTGATAGGAGGAACAAGCCGGATTGGAGGTAGCAGGATTTGTGTCAAAGCAACGGGATGAGCACGAGTGTAATGTCTCCTCACAAACTGGCAATGGGTGGCACTCGCGGCGGCGCCAAGGGGAAGAAGCATCTGCGGAGTCACCACCATGGCAACAACCTGTAATAATCTTGTCTACGACATGACTGGAAGTAGTCAAGCGAGCTGTGGGGTGGGGTTTGTGTGATGTGCCGTGGAGTGTCCGAGGGCATGGCCTATGTAGTGGTGGGCTGTGCAGAAGTGCGATACTGCTTAGACAAGTAGGGTGGATAGTTTCCTTTTCGGATGATAGCTTCTGAGGACTTTCCACATGCTCCCCACTATTAAAGACAAAGGAAAATTCTCTTTTACAAGAAGAGAAGGATAGTGACAAGATGGAGGGCTCCCCTTCCACTATAACCACCTACTCACAGATAACCACTCCTAACTTGACATACACAACATTCTAGATGGCCTACAATAATGCCCCATATCTCTTTGCATAATCCTAAACCCGGCATGATGTTGCAATAAACATGAGGTTGCATGAATAAGAGATGTTACCTCGACAATGTAAAGTCGAAGGAGGAGAGGACAACAATGCAAGACCTACAAAACATAACATGAAAAAAAGTGATTAGTTACACATTTAAGCTTCATGCATACATACCCTATTTTGCATAAGGTGTTATACATAAGCCTATATGCATAAAGGCTATGCATAAGGGCTTATACATAAGCCTACACCCTAAGCCTATTGCATAAACCCTAAACCCTAAGCCTATACATAAACCCTAAACCCTAAGTCTAATGCATAAGGGCTTATCCTATGCATAAGGCTTATGTATAAGTGTATTGTATAAGGGCTTATGCATAAGCCTATATGCATAAAGGCTATGCGTAAGCTTGCAAGAAGCCTATGCAAGCTCTATGTATAAGCTTCATGTAATCTTGCAAGAAGCCTATGCAAAATCTATGCATAAGCTTCATGCAAACTTGCAAGAAGCCTATGCAATGTGGGAACGGAGAGGACACAATTAGAAGGTGTATATTAGAGACACACATTAAAAAAAATTGAAACAAGAAAGGGATGGGGGAAGGGACAAAAGAGAACCTCCAATTTTTTGGAGAGGGCAAGATTTTTTTTTTGAAAATGCTAATAGTGAGGTGGTGCGGATTTGTTAAAAATCCCTAGCGTTAAAATAGTCATCGAGACAGGTATCGAAATAATTGTTGATATAACTCTCGATATAACCATCGATATATACGCGTCAAAAAAAGCATTGAAATGCGCATCGATAGATTTTTTTTAAACGGTTATTTTGACACCTATTTTGTAGTATTATATGGTAGTGATGTGTGTGAACCCACTTACGACCTCCGGGGTACTTTTTCACTCACTAGGAGGTTTTTTCCTTGTGTTTATGTACAACACCCTCTTATCTACTCATTTTGGGGTGTGTATACTTATCTTTTGTATCTGGCACACATTTGTTTATTGTAATCTCGTGTTTGTGTGCTCTCAAGATTCTCTACCTTGTGTGTGCATTGATGCAACCCTTACCCTAATTCCAACATATTTTGATGGCCACTGACGTTTATTTTTTAATTCCTTTTCACATTCAAATTGTGAATTTTTTGGCGGCTCCACACCTTTCCAAAAAAAACAAGAATATACCGACTAGGCCATGCATGAAGTATAAAAGAAGCTCCACGTCCCCCTCATTTGGACCTCAATTCACATGCGTATTCAACATACATGGAGCCCGTGAGATAAGTGCTATGAACCTTTCAAATTTTATCAATTTAGAGAAGAAAACATTGTGTCCCAAAGTTGAAGAATTTGCAACGATCATTCCAAAAAATGGAGCGTATATCCAGTAAATCACTTGTAACATCTACTTATTGTCCTCAATGTTTTCCTAAACAATAATGAACTAGTGGATATCCAATCTCAGTGGAGAAAAAGAGCAAGGGAAGAGGCAACCTCGATGAGATTGGAACACAAGCAAGCTTTTATGGACTCGAATCAAGTTCTAGATCATGACATGGTTGACATGATAGATGCCTTGCACGACACAAGCACATAGTAGAAGATCATGAAGTAGAAGACATTAGACGATGTGTGGAGCATGCTTCTCAAGAGGAGAAAGAGAGCTACATAGGCTTTTCCATCTACCACTTTACCACAGAGCACATGTTTCAGTTCTCTGGACTTGCCTCTCCATATTGAACTTGCAATCAATATATGGGTGGTATGATACGAGCGTTTCAAAACTTATGGGGTATGTGTCCCTTCCCCTCTCTATGTTTCACATGCTTGTATTAATGTCTTGTCTTTATCCTTTACTATTTGTTCTGCTATATGTAACAGGTTATTGAAGGATCAAATTCTACCAGAAGACAATGAGATGCCTTGGCACCCTGCCTCCTCACTGCTTTCAGCCTCTTGCAACTGCCGCTCCAGCACAGAAATTCTGTTCTAAAGACTGGGACTCCTATTGGCTTCATGCAATAAATTATCTTTTTGGGATTGAAGCCGCACCACTTGCGCTTTTCAAGAGTTGAGGTGCAAGTAGCTTGGGCGCTAGCTTGAGGAACATGGTGGCAGAAGTCTACGGTATGCTGAAGAAACCGCACAACACTTTCCAAGTGTGTGGGTTGGAGCTCATACTGCAGGGTTTCAGAGGGAAACGAAAGAAGTGTGGTCACTATCGCATCAGTAAAGACTATGGTACCCACCTTGAAAACTAAAACCGCCAGTGCTGTGAGCTGTTCAATTGCCGCAGGCGCATCGGTACTGAAAGGTTAATAGCCGGCACAACGACCGATGCCATGCTCACCAGTGACCACTCCTGAATCTGTTGGCGCCACCGGTGTAGAGCAGAAACCCCCTTTGGTGACATTGCGACCGAAGAGCGCACAGGGGTACCCACCGGCACAGTCGCAGCAGTAACAGAAACAGTGACTTCACCCCATTCGGTATCACATGCAACTTCTACATGCAAGCGCTTTTGGCCTCTAGAACTGTACTGGCCACCAGTACTTCATCGGAAAACAGTGACTTCACCCCGTTGAGTATCACTGGCAACTTTTGCATGCAAGCGCTTTTGCATGCAAGCGCTTCTACATGCTACATGCAAGCGCTTTTGGCCTCTAGAACTGTACTGGCCATCGGTACTCCATCGGAAAACAGTGACCACCCCATTCAGTATCACTGGCAACTTCTGCACGCAAGCGCTTTTGACCTCTAGAACTGCTACTGGTGGCCACCACCGGTACTCCATCCGAAAATAATTATTGTGACTGAAGCACTGGTAGATAATGGAGCCGAAAAATGACAGGAAGGCCGAAGAGAAACCAAAAAATTAGCGGGTAGAGGGAACAAGATCTGTAATATTTGACCCACCTTTGAGTGTACTACTTGCCCTTTCTGCACACCTGAAAACAGACCTGCTGGGCCTCAAATCGAATTCGGTCCTTCAGAACACGAGCCCAAGAAACAGGCCCGAAATCAGAAGTTTTGATCAGAATTGTTTCACCTTGACTGACATTGTATAAGTCTTTGCCTGCACCCAAATGGCTTCTAAAAACCATCTATAGTACTCTTTGGCTGCCAAATCAGTGCGTCCTGAAAGTTTATACTCCCCAGTGATTTTAGGACCAAACTCTGCCTCCATCTTGACTGCGAGGATTGCCACCGTTTTGCGGTAGCACAAGCTCCGTCGATAGGGCAAGTGTAGCTTCTACTTAATGTATTGCACTGTGAGCTCCACCGCTACATCCTGTAGAGCCACCATATCACCAGCAGCTAATTGCCATAGCAAAGGCAATGACTGCGGGTGTACCTGCACACGCTCCCAATCAAAGTTGGAGTAAATGCAGATGCACTTGTCGGTGAGCCACGCATCAATAACCGGTTGCTCGAGATGCACGATCGGCGTGATCGGCAAAAACTGCGCAAGAGAAGCAGTCATGGCTGCTACAGAAGAAAAGAGTGCGAGGAAGAAGAGCAAAAGGCAAGCAGAAAAGTAAGAGCAAAAAGGCAAGCAGAAAAGTAAGAGCAAAAGGCAAGCAGAAAAGTAAGAGAAAAAATAGAATGCTTTTCCACAAAAAGGAGGGAGTTTGTGCATGCAAAACAACGACCACTTTTTGATGCATGAAGATATGACACCTGGAAAAAACCAAGAAAAATAAATTGACAAAAGTCGCCCTTGATGTGGAATGACTAAAACCATCATGAAAGAAATTTTATTCTCCTCAGAAATTGAAAAAGGGCATTGAAGAGGAACCGCCGGAAAGTAATGACGCATCTGAAACCCATTGACACCGGAGGAGAAAGAACTTCCCCATGAAGATTTGCGAGGAAATAAGAAGTGGGACCGCAAGAAGCATACACCCAAAACGGCCCGGTCCACCGCACCTTAATGCACGAAGAAAACACCAGCACTAATTACCCTCTTTGGAAAAATTTCTTCTTCAAATGCCGATCCACTTGCCACTTTCTGCGACTTTGAATTTCTTGCACCCAATAAAAGTTTTTCATCCTCCCTTCATCTAATTCCTGGATGACCTCCATCCTGTATGCCAATGAGTCCTTTGGCAGTAATCTGTCCATATTCGCAAGGTGCAAACTCGGAACCACAAATTCGACCGGTGTCATGGCCTCCATGCCAAAAGCAAGTTTGAAAGGTGTCATCCCAGTTGCCACTTTAAACACTGTGTGTGGTAAGCCCAAAGTGCCGTTGTTGGCAGCTTCACATCCCAATCTGTCTGACTTACCACTTTAGTCAGAACGCGGATTATCTACTTATTGGAAGATTCTGCCTACCCATTTGCCTAAGGGTAATACGGGGACGATTTGCGATGCAGCACAAAGTAAAACCCCGTCATTCGTTTGATGACTTTATTAATAAAATGACCGCCCCGATCACTGACCAATTCCACTAGACAGTCAAACTTGGTAAAAACATCCTTAAAGAGACACTTTGCCACCACAGAGAGTGTAGTACTATCCCGCAAAGCCCATGCTTCTACCCACTTCGTACAGTAATCCATGGCAATAAGAATATACCTGTTCCTAGTTAAAGCCACTGCAGGTTTGATTGGACCTATAAAATCCAGACCCCATTTCTAAAATGGCTCCAAAGGAAGAATCTAATGGAGAGGCATTCGATCCCGTCATCACTGGGACAGTTGTCCCATGCGTTGACAAACATCGCATTGCCACACAAGCTGTTGTGCATCCGCATGAACAGACGGCCACCATAATCCACTTTGTAAGACCTTCTTCGCTGTGATTTTTCCTGAGAAATGCCCACCACTGACTCCGCAACAATGGGCTTCCCACAACACTGACTCCTGCTCATGGGGCAGGATGCACCGCAAAACGATGCATCTACAACTTTGCGATAATGAGGTTTCCCCATACAGACTTCAAATGACCGGCTCCGCAAAGCAAGGCGCCGCCGCTAATCCCTGTTTAAATGAGCAAGCATCTCACCCCACTAGAGATAAAAGAAAACATTTCTTCATACCAGGTCCATGGAATGCTCGGAAGAGGTGCTCCTTCCTCTGCAGACTGGACCCCCTCCACATTTGGCTGAACTGCAAACAGTGAAGCATCTAGAAATTCATCATCCACGCCGAGTGCTGGCTCCCCCAAATCCAATCAAGAAAGGTAATCTGCCACCACATGGATGCTGAGCAGCAGGGTGATGGATGACTTCAAAATCAAGAAAGGTAATCTGCCACCACATGGATGCTGAGCAGCAGGGTGATGGATGACTTCAAAATCAAATTCCTGTAATAATAGAACCCATCGAGCCAATCTACCTATTAAATTTTGTTGCCGCACCAAGTAAAGAAGAGCATAATGATCCACATGGAAGAAAAATCGACGGCCCACAAGATAGTGCCGGAACTTCCGCACAGAGTACACCACTCCAAGGCCTTCCCGCTCTATAAATGGAATAATTCTTTTCAGCAGAAGACAACCGGCGAGACTGGCATAATAAATTGGGCAAAACCATCCCGCAATCTGCTCTTGCATCAAAACATTGCCAATTGCCACATCTGAAGCATCCACAAAAACATGAAAATCCACCCCCAATCAGGAGCCCCCAATCAGGAGGAATCATCACTGGCGCTTGAGAAAGTTGAATCTTGAGCCGGTAGTAAGCCAAATCACAGTCTTCAGTCCATCAAAAATCCTTGCGGTTAGAATGAGCAGCTGCATTTAAAGGTATTGCCAAATGAGCAGTTAGAATGTGCGGCTGCATTTAAAGGTATTGCCAAATGAGCGGTTAGAATGAGCGGCTGCATTTAAAGGTATTGCCAAATGAGCGATTAGAATGAGCGGCTGCATTTAAAGGTATTGCCAAATGAGCCGTTAGAATGAGTGGCTACATTTAAAGGTATTGCCAAATGTGCCAAAAATTGCAAAAATGGCGACCATGCAACACCGAATTTGGCCTAGAAATTGCCTATATCCTTTAGGATCCATAGGTGCAGGTGCTTGCATAATAGCCACCACTTTGTCTCTGGATCAACCGCAATGCCATCTTGGGAAATGGTGTGACCCAGCAATTCGCCACTTCGCACCGCAAAAACACACTTGAGCGGTTAAGACTGAAGGATACCTCCCGGCAGCGCTGAAAAGAGAGCCGCAAGTGCCCCAAATGCAGCACACTAGTGCCAAAGACACTCAGATCATCCAAAAAAATGTGCATAAAATTAGTGAGAAAGGGCCCAAAGATTTCATACATGTTGCGCTGGTGTTGCGCTGGAAGGTGCATTGCACAAATTGAACCACATGACTGTGCACAAAAACACTCATGCGGTGAATAATGCGGTTTTGGCTTGATCCTCTAGTGCCATTCGGATTTGATTGTAGCCGCTGATTCCATCAAGAAACGAGTACATCTTGTGCCCTCCTGCTACATCATGCAGAATGGAATCCATGTAGGGCAAGGGAAAAGGGTTTGGGACTGTGGTCGCATTAAGCTTTCTGTAATCCACAGAGATCCGTAATTTCTTGTTCTTCTTTGGGACAATGACTGTAGGAGAAATCGAGTCCCGGTTTTCATAGGTGCTATGAATCCCACTCTCCGCAAGCAGTCCAACTCTTCCTTGACCTGCTTGGCTACATGTGGGTTTATGCGATAACACTGCTGCATGGAGGGTATCGCATCCGGCCTCAAGTAAATGCGGTGTTGGTAGAACATCGTGTCCAGACCTTTCATGTCAGCATAATCCCAGGCAAACACATCTCGGAATTCCCGCAGAAGTTCCACCAGATCCGTTTTGAATGCGGGCTCCAGCAAGGTACTAATTTTCACCGGTTTAGTCTCCTTGTCATCTCCTAATTTTCGCCGGCTTAGTCTCCCTGTCATCTCCTAAAAAAATGGTCTCCAAGACATCCTCTTTGACATGGGTAATGCAGCTCATTTGCACCTCAAAAGCGCGCTCCTTTTCCAGAATGTCTTTCATGTTATCTTCCGGTGCATACTCCTCATCAGAACTCAGCAATTTTTCCCCAAAGAAGTTCCCTTTGTCCATGGTGGTGACTTAACACACCGCAGGTGCAGGCCTGAGGTAATCTGCAGCAATACATGCCACATCCAGTGAGCAGAATGGAATCAAATCCTCATTTTCTCGCAAGAATTTGTCCTCTTCATCTTCATCCAAGCCATCTGCCATATTCATTGTTTCCGCAATGACAGGCTAAACTGACTTGCTCAGTTTGACGGCGTTCCCTCAAGAGCGAATTTAACCTTCCTACGACCCTTGCAGATGGTCATCAGATTATGCTCCCAATTATGCTGGATCTTTGCCTGGCGCGCAACAACCAAGGACCGACCTAGCAGATTGTACTCCTCAGCAGTAGAATCCTCCATGCTCAGCACTACAAAAGACATGATGAAGGGTATGCCTCCCACCTCAATCACCATGCCTTTCAAGATGCCCAAGGGTCGGACTCTCCTCTAATCAGCCATACGTACTAGAAATGGTGCAGGATCCCATGCCTACCAACCCACGCACTTATAGGTGGACTCCATTGCAATATTGACACCAGCTCCACCATCGATCAGCACTTGATCAATTGTGAGGCCTCGAAAACCTACCAAAATTTCCAAAATTCTTATATCAACCACGGGAACTGCCACCACGGCTCCAGGTGACGGCTCCAGGTGAGTTGCTTGCACAGATGACACCATAGAGGGTGTGATCGCCTTGTCCATCTCCTCCACCCTAGAAGCAGTGCTTTATGAAAATTCGGAACCAATTTAAGAAGGTGACCCAGTTTGATTTGGAGAGGGGCATCAAGCAATCCATCCCATCCTTCTCTCTCGGCCAAACTCGGCTATTGGGATGGTTGTTCTGGAAGATCCTTGTGCGCCTGTGGTAGAGGCTGTCCCAACTGAGGTATTTCGTCTCGATGAGAGTCACAGCATCCTGAAACTACACTTTACTTGATTCGAGCACTGGAACACATTCCGGAGCTTGCTTGTCCACCTAAGAAGTAACTTGTTGTTGCTGGCGAGAATAGCTTTCTGTGCGGTCCAATCCAGAAGTGGTTGCGTTGTGCGCCAGCTGGGGGGTTCAATTTGTGACCAGAGCATGTGACCACGCACACCTCCGGATCTAGAGTCGCCTCGATCGACTCAATCTGAACCATGAGAGTTCTGGCGGTTCTGTGTCTTTCCCACTGTTAATGACCTAGTTGCCAGGGCGAGCCTTGTGCCCCCTTCCATTATAGTAACACTCCAACGTGTTATGAGAGTTGCTGATATAGATAGCGCACCACTTGTCATTCATTGCACATTCCGTTTTTGGGTGGCCAGGATTACGGCAACGAGAACACCATACTTCCTTTGTGGACTTAGCAGTCGAAGACTCCCCTGCGAGCCCCATGCTCACCTTCCCACTTTTGTGAGATTTCGTGGTCTCCCGCACTGGTGCCTCATTATAATCTACACTACTACTATCCTCCGATTCACTGTCCAAACTCCGTGTGTGTCGATGGCGTCCGCGTGACGTGTTGCTATTAGATTTCTTCTTGGATTGCCTCATGGTGGTGGAATCATTATCCTCCAACAACTCCTCGGCGAGAATCAACTATGAGCAATGACCTCCGCCACCAGTGTATTCACTTTGTCCATAGTGGCTAGGGCCGTGCGTAAGTTCTTTGCTAAGCCCTTCAAGAAATAGTCATTCAAGACTTCCTGGGCTGGCCACTACGCCTGAAGAACTCGGTGCAACATCACTCGGAATTTGCAGCATAATCCTCCGCTATGCGCTTGCCTTTCTTGAGGACCCATAGTCGCTCCAACATTTGGGCTACTGTCTTCTCCACATGGAACCGGTGCACGAACGACAAATGCACCGCATCATAATCCTGAAAATGCGCGACAAGGTATTCTACCAGAGACATCTAGATGCTTTGCCGCCGCTGAGGGTAGAACTGATTTCTTGTGGAGAGGATCAAAGGGTGGAGGCACATTCAGGCCTTAAGAGTTGTCGAACTGCCGAACATGTGCATCTGGATCTTCTCCTTGTTTCCCCCAAAACTTAGAATACTTGATGTTGTGGGCTGGCGCGCGGCCATCACGACAGGTGGCTGGTGTGTAACCACCGGTGGTGAGGGAAACAGCCGTCGCACCACCGTCCGAGGAGAGGTTTGGGGTGTCAAAGGATGCCCACCTGCCTTTGGAGTGCGGATAGGAGGACAAGAACGGCTCCATCTTGCTGCCAACCGGGGCCTCCAGCCTTGCCGGGGAAAGAGGCGGGCTACTCGTCGAGCCATGACGAGCTTCATCAAAGAGACGGTGGCTCCGTGGCCCAGTTGTGCTGGCACCACCAACTCAGGAGGCCCGTGAGAATGCGTGCGCATTCGTGAACATCGTGGTCACCAAGTGTAATCGCATTTACTTTGGCATAGACAATAAGCGATTACAGGACTGGTTACCTTCTTGCACAGCATACTTATCTTACAGATGGATAAACGATTAAATTAACATCATCACAGATTGAAGACAAGTATGGAAAATTAAGCACAACATTGCTACAGATTTCATTGATTGAAGAATTCCATTGATTCGTACATACAATTACATCCATATATAGGAATAGTATCTGTGATCCGAATAGATACATCTACTAATGACATCCTTTGGAATCCCTACTGACTATTACGCATAACAGTTCATCCAGTGCGATTGCAGTGTGCGGTTACAAGAATGCGGTTGCGGTGTGCGGTTGCAAGAATGCGGTTGCGATGTGTGGTAGATGCCACAACATTGCACTCCATAGGGATGGACTATAATGCACACCATGCTTGTCCGAATAATTGTATTCTCTTTCTGCATGAGTAAGCCATTCTTTACAAGTGTCCATAGTGTGGTTCATCGAGATATAGGCAAGATGTCCAAGGACAAAGGGCCCCTGCTATAGTCTTACGACACTTCCCTGTCATTCCACATATTCAAACAATGTTCAGATGCAAATCCATTAATGATTTGGCATCAAAACACAAGATCCACAAAGGAAGTTATGCGTGTGCCACCACTGATTCTCCAACATGGAGTCATATCGAAGAGAAGTTGGTGGACTTTGGGGAAGATCCTTGTCATATTCATCTCGGGCTAGTAGTTAATCCATTTGGCTTACGAAGTTCATCATGGAGTACATAGCCCATTTGCCTAGTGAGTTATAACTTACCACCATGGTTAGCAATAAAGAAGGGGCACCTTTTACTTTCCTCCTTGATAGTTCCTAAGAAGTACAAGGTTAAGAACATGGACGTCTACTTGGCTCCATTAGTTGACAAGCTACGCACGTTATGGGATGGTATCCAAGTTCATGATGCATGTACGTGGTTTGAAGAAAGGGCTACAACAGCGTGAGGAATACTTATGTGGACCATGCATGATTGGTCGGGCTATGGAGAGTGCTCTGGTAAGTTAATTATTCTAAGATTTTTGGATCTGATTTAATTTCATGATTTTGGTATTTTTTGTATTATTTGCATATCTCATCACAATTATTAGCATGTTTGGCAGGGCTTTCAATATCTGGTTATAATGCATGCCCTATATGTGGTCTTGGATTAGAGGCCTGGTAATCAACATCTTTGAAGAAGGTTGTCTATGAGGGCCACAAAAAGTATCTCCCCGACAACCATGAGTTGCGAGAGAGATTTCCAGGGAGGTCTCCTTGTGTGCTAAAGCCAAGTGATTAGACAAGGGCATGGGAAGTGATCTATTTTTAAATTGTTTTCTTTACTAACCAAGAGACAATGTCATGTTCTCATCGTTGGGAAGTGGATCCAAGTTTTTCACCTCCTAGAATGAAGAAACTATCCATCTTCCATCTACTCCCATACTGGAGTGATCTTTTAGTTAATCATCTTCTTGACCCTATGCACATTTTTAAGAATGTAGCCGATATGCTTTGGAAAACCATCACAATTGCTAAAGAGAGTAAGGCACAAAGGCATGATCTACAAGAGGTGGATCGCATGTAGCACTTATGTGTTGAAATTTGAGCAAAATGATGAGCTATGGTGGATCAAACACTAGAATCAACATCATTAACAAAGTGATTAGCAAATGATTAAGATGTAATTAGTGGATAATTAGCAAATAGATTAATGTAGGCATGGATACTCAAAAACCAGCAAATTCTCATTAGGGCTATAACTTAATTTATAGAGTTTACATCAAGCATCAAATCCCATTTATTTCTCCATGATTCACTCCCAGAATATCTCCACCTCTTGCCTGATTCTCTCCACCTCTTCTCTTTTCCCTGAATATCTCCCAGAATAACTCCACACTCCATCAATTTTATTTACCAAGAAATACTTAGTTTTTGTCAATGTTTTCTTTTTTTGCACACTTAATTTTTTCCAAAAGTCTAAAATAAAAAGTAAAAAATATTTTCTTTTGACACGCTTTTCGATGCTTATTCCAAACTTTGTCAACGATGTTTTCAACATTTATTTGAATGCTTGGCTTTGACAATTATTTCGACGTCAAATTTTGACATTTATATCGACACAGCTATATCGATGGCATGGAAATTGTTGATGCCCGGCATCATAAATGGGTCATCCTATAGTAGTGGTGAGGCCATTGATGTAAAGACCCACTTCCAAAGTCAATGAAGGGCTCCTAGGCTACAAACCCCATTTGGTATTCTGTTGTCTTCTATTATGCCAAGTCACGGGAAGAGAGCACTTTGATTATAGCAGTGATAGCATGTAGACAAGAGACCAAGCATGGAGACAGGTGGTGGGAGATGGTGTTGAAGGGGATGAAGGAGAGAAACATTAGATGTATTGATACCTTCTTAGGCTATTGGAGAGGTGATTTTTAATGGGGTTTAAATGGGGTAGACAAGGAATGAAATGGCGGCATGAATGATACAAGAAAATTTGAAAATGAGGTCAGAGTGATTACTAATGAGGCACCTTCAACACTTGGCTATAACAACCTCAAAGAGAAAATGGTTGTGACCATCTGAGGCTATAAGTTTTGGTAAATCTACTCCATGTAAGTGCCTAACTCTAAATAGTATATTTGCAAATGTGGTTGAATAGATTTTCTAATGCATTTAGTCATATATTAGACAGGTAAATGCAAGAACTTATGTATGTAATTTTTGGTTGCATGGATTCATACAAATGACAATGGAAATTAAAGACTGTGATGAGTATGGATATCTATTTTTAGTTATCTTTAATAACCAAGAGATGTGTTCTCTTGGGGAAACCATTTCGATGTGATCTGTTTAGTGATCGGTCTAGGTAAACAAGGTACTCCCCACTTGGGGCAACTAACTCTAGAAATACTTTGAATAGAGATTGGGACAACTGCCTTCAATGGTGGGTAACTTGTGGTGGGTAACCCACCATAGGTTTGGGAGAAGGTTACAAGCCTAAGCTGGAAAGGTCTTCCATAACAAGAAGAGGGTGAAGGGGACACTTCTAATTCTACTATGCGAGTAATTTTTTGCCCCATGACGGTTGTAAGCTCTAGACTATTTTATGACTCTGTGAGCTGAGGGATTGGAGATGGATAAAACTCGGGACGTCGAGGGCTTGAAATTAAAATTCTTTTTATGATGAATTTCTTTCTTGTGTAGGCTTGTAAGATCCCTGTTCCCACCGAGCAACGGATTCGGGGTACTGGCAGCGGAAGTAGCGCTTCTCGCGCGGGACAGGGGTCCCACACTCGGGGCCTAGCCCACGGATATCCGGATAAGAGACTAATCCGTCGGTTGTTCCAAAACCGAACCCGGAAAAACTTCCTTTACCGGAAAGCACGGGCGATTCCACCAGGATAACTTTTTACTCTAACGTAGACAAGATCATTTCTGATCGAGATGATCCAATTACATCTATAAGATACTTAGTCAGTTCAAGGAAGAAACTTGCACTTGGATCATTGGGATCAACGCTTTTTTCCCCATTCAAGAGGCACAGCCGTTGATTCCTATCCATAGAACAGTTACTGTCCGGGATTTATTTTTTTTCTATCGTAAAAACAAAAGTTTAAGTCTCGATTTACGGATCCATCAGTCCAGCCTAACCCCATCCAATCCCATGGGTTAGCCAACCGCCCAACCACTGTAGTGATGGGATCCAATTAAAAATTTGGTTAGGTTTTGTCCCGGGTACCAAGGAAAAGAGTTCCAAGGCCCCCTAGCCGGATGTTCATGCAAAATAAAACTAGTCACACCACTCACACACCCAATATGAAATTGCCTTTTCACAGATTCAACCAGTTTAAAACAATCCTTTAATAAAACCATGGTATCACTGATCACCATCTTCCAATTTATCCAGTTGATTCTTAATTTTTCCATCATTCCTTCATCAGAGTATCTATGGCATCATTGGCAACTAGGACGCTCACCACCTGTCCACTCAGGGGCCGTTTCTTAGTTCCTAGCCCTTAATACTCAGCAATATAATCACTTATCAAGATGGACTCTCGTTGAAGATCAGCAAGATCAACCAACGGATCCATATAAGGAGCCATGGACTCATCCATTGAAGACCAGCAAGGTCAATCAACCAGATCCATGCTCGATTTCAGAAAACAACTCCAACTCTGTTTCAATATCTTCCTCGACACACGCGTGGGTATCCTAGGTGACCCAGAGCCCGGACCTAGAGCCCGAGCACCGTATGGTCAGCACCCTCTAGGATCCTTCGCAGGTAACCTAGCGCTTCACGCATAGGCCGCTTCCTTGGCCCCTCATCCACCGTACCGGAAGCTCACCATTTTAATCGCACCGAGGCTGGTCAAGACCTCGGCCGACCTTGCTACGCGAGACGTCCTTCATTGACTCTCCGTCAGCAGTTGCAACATTATCAGTTAGGTCTTACGACCTTAATCACAAGATAGTCACAATGCTCCCCCAGCAATATTGACATAAAACAGTCATTTACAAACAGCATTTACAAACAGTTTACAATACAGTTTCTATTTTTACTTTCATTTTTCCACATTATCCTTCATCAATCCACATTACTTATTCCATATTCCATTTATATGTATACTCATCCCATCACATCATTTTCCATCTCAACACTTCATATTCCTTCACATCACATATCGTATATTCACATCCATACATATATCCACATCCACATCCACATCCACATTCACATCCACACATCCACATCTACATGCACATTTACATCCATACATCCACATCTACATGCGTACATTCTCATCTACATGCATACATCCACATCTCTATGCATACATCCACATCCACATCCACATTCACATTCTCCTCATACATCTACATCTACATGCATACATCCACCTCCACATTCACATCCACATCTATACATCTACATCTACATGCATACATCTACATGCATACATCTACATCTACATGCATACATCCACCTCCACATCCACATCCACATCTACATCTACATGCATACATCCACATCCACATCTATACATCTACATCTACATGCATACATCTACATCTCCATTCACATCCACATCTATACATCTACATCTACATGCATCCATCCACATCTCTATTTACATCCTCATCTATACATCTACTTCTACATGCATACATCCACATCTCCATGCATACATCCACCTCCATATTCACACTCACATCCATACATCTACATCTACATGCAACATCCACATCTCCATGCATAATAAAATTCTTTTAATTAATCTAGGATGATAGTTCCTAGAATATGGTAGGAAGTCCTCTTTTTATGCTTTGAATGAATTTATTTTATGCGTAATTTCTATAAAAATTTTGCCATAGCTCCGCTACTATGACTGATAAATCTCAATTTTTTTTCTAAGGGATAAAGCTTATCATTAAGGATATAATTAGAATGGTCTCTAATTGGGTCATCAATCCATAATGGATTAAATCATCAATGTGCATAAACTAAAAGCATAGCAAAAAGCCATTAATTTGGCCTCAAGCATAGCTTAATCTTGGATTAAGGGAAAGCTTTATGAAAAGCTTCATTTGGATTGAGAATGGGTCATGGGTATGACCATTTCTTGAGTGAGAGAGAGAAATTACATAAAAACCATTAGAATTTAAACGTAAATGGAAATTAACTTCTATAGCATTTATTAAATTATGTAACTCTTCACTACTATTGACCAATTAACTTCAATAGCATTTAAAAAAAACATACCAATTAAACTTCTCAAGCTTGAGAGGGGTTGAGAAGAGAGAATCATTGAGAAATTATAGAAAAGATCAAAATTCAATATGCTTGCCTTATGATTTGCTTGATTCTTTATTCACGGTAGAGGGCCCCAACCAATCAATTGGTTTAGTATGTTGATGGAGCCACCAATGGGGATTGAAGAAAGAGAGAAGTATCAAAAACTAGTGAATTATTAAAGAATTCACAGCTCATGGCTTAGGTAGAGTAGAGTAACAATGCATAAGACACTCTATATTTAGGCTTAGGTGGAGTAGAGTAACAAGGCATAAGACTCTATCTAATTTGGCTTAGGTGGAGTAGAGTAACAAAGCATAAGACTCTAATTTGGCTTAGGTGGAGTAGAGTAACAAGGCATAAGACTCTATCTAATTTGGCTTAGGTGGAGTAGAGTAACAAAGCATAAGACTCTATCTAATTTGGCTTAGGTGGAGTAGAGTAACAAAGCATAAGACTCTATCTAATTTGGCTTAGGTGGAGTAGAGTAACAAAGCATAAGACTCTATCTAATTTGGCTTAGGTGGAGTAGAGTAACAAAGCATAAGACTCTATGTCTTTTTCAACAAGGGGAGGCTTCTATTTATAGGAAAATTTGAGCTCCTAACCAAACAAACCGATTCTAGAATTTTCCAAGTCAGTTTGGTCACATTTTGACCATTTTTAGGTCAGTTAAGCTAACTTTTTGGAACTAGACTTGAATGAGGAGAGAGGAGAGATGAAATATCTTAATTTTTATGAGTTTAAAACTCATTCAAGCATGTGAAATATGCACCTCCTTTAAAGAATTCCCCTTCCTTACATATGTGTCATAATGGAATCATTTTAATATTGCTCATAGTTTTTTACTAATAAGCCTTGTACATTTTCAACTCTTCATCTTATGTGAGCATTTAAGGGACTCCCCTTCCTTACATATGTGTCATAATAAAATCATTATTCCCAAAATATCTCATATTTTTAATATTGCTCATAGTTTTTTATTAATAACCCTTGTACATTTTCAACTCTTCATCTTATGTGAAATATGCACCTCCTTTAAAGAACTCTCCTTCCTTACATATGTGTCATAATGGAATCATTTTAATATTGCTCATAGTTTTTTACTAATAAACCTTGTACATTTTCAACTCTTCATCTTATGTGAGCATTTAAGGGACTCCCCTTCCTTACATATGTGTCATAATAAAATCATTATTCCCAAAATATCTCATATTTTTAATATTGCTCATAGTTTTTTACTAATAAACCTTGTACATTTTCAACTCTTCACCTCATGTGAGCATTTACTCATTTTTGGGTATTTTCTTTTTACAATTTGGATTTATCTCCTCCCTACACATGGATTGATGCTATTGGCCCATAGGAACCTTAATCGGACCATAGTCTAAAGATTTATGAAAATCTAGACCCTTAGGCTAAGGTTCTTTATACCTATTTCCAATTAATTCCAATTGCACATTGGAAAATTCTTTTTAAATTTCTGTTTCAGGGGAACTCATCTGAATTATAAGAGATATTTTTCTATCCAGAAATATTCAAAATCTGAATATTCTCTCTCTAGAATATTTTCTCTCTCTAGGTTAAAACAGTCACAAACAAGATCTCTTATATTTCAGAAAAGGAATTGATTACAGGAGAATATACTAGACATCAAAAAGGGGTTGGGGGAGGAATCTTACATTCTACCCCACTTAAAAAACGCGAGATGTCCTCATCTCGCAACTTGGAATAATTTCGCAAGATGCACGAATATGAGACTTAGAGAAAAATTTTAATCACGATTAACCACCAAGAAAAGTCTTAAAGAGAGCAAGATTCAAAATAAGAACAAGATTTAAACTTTATTCATTCTTGGAACTTATACAGTAAAGATAGAGAAACTCTTTACACTTCCATAAGCCCGTCCATCATATGGTCACAAAAGCAGTCCTCACAAGCTGCACAAGTATAGGGTAACTCATCTATGGGAATGATTCTGCTGGTTATTGCCGCACCTATCTCAGTGGTATGAGGTGATCTAAAAAAAGGACCTCTGAGAGGCAAGCCAAAAACGGGGTAAAGGCATATCTTCTCATGAGGAAGAAAACATGCCAGTAAGAAGACCCGCTCAGAAAACCCAAGATGTCTTGATCTCATGACACAGTAGTATCGGGGACCCAAACCCAAAGCTTCAATAACCATGGCCAAGCGGACATTGTTACGAAAGTGTTGCTGACCCCAGGGTGTTACCCTAGTTATGTTTAGATAGGTCCGCCATTTGGTCTGCGCTACAGAAGTTCCTAGGTGAGGAAAAAGTGAGCGCTCATACTGTTCTATAAAGTCTTTCCTCACAGACTCTCTTGCGTCTTGAAGGTGAGAAATCATCAGGGATAAAACTAATTCCTGTTGCCAAGCCATGAAGGAGATTAAGAAAGAAAGGAGATTGATGGGAGTAAGATTACTGTGAGGGACAAGTAAAAGTTACGACTTATATAAAGGAAGGAGCTAGCGTAACCTAGAAGCCAACGGTAACTTGCCACTGAAGTTTTACCGTCTTTCCATGATTTGGGTTTGGCACATTTTTCTATAGAAGGCATTAAGAATTTTGAGATGAGGAGATAAAAGAAACTTGTAGGCTAAGTCACCTACTTTCATTGAATTCAGATATAAGGTTCACAATATCTGGGGGATAACTTCTTATACTCCCCAAGAGATAAAGAACTTCTTTTGGGCCGTACTCGAATGAAAACCAAAACCTTGGTATCCAAAACACCGATTCTCACTTCTGAACTCATTGTTCTAAATCCTTAAAACAGGTGAGACTCCTGAGAAGTATTCTAGGAAAAAGGGTCTTCCTTTTTTTAAACAGAAACTTTCTTTTATTTTAGAGAGGGAATAATTATAAGATCAGAAAGGAAGATTCTTACTCCAGCATACCTCGAAGGTTGGGGAGGAATCTTACATTCTACCCCACTTAAAAAGTGCGAGATGTCCTCATCTCGCAAGGTAGAGGACAGCTCTTTTTCTTAAGATCCAATTTTATTCTGGGTTCCTTATATTCTGGTCAACCCAACAGAACACTGGGATAAATATCCCTTATATAGAACTCATCATTACATATCAATTCATTCAGATCATATCATTCATATCTTTAACATGATAAAGGTCCATTAGACCAAAAAGTTTCCTTCGGAACATTCCTCCCCACGGAAATTTCAGTCAAGCAAGTTCTCAATTTGACATCCCTTAACTTGATCTACCGGTCAAGTATTAACAGTAGCAATCTGACAGCACAATCCACTAATCTCATAGTGATTTGCTGAATTCGTTATCATCATTCTAGTTATGAATATCATCACAGGGACTCGTCCCATTCCCCCTCATTGTGGTTTCATTATATTTCAACTAATTTTTAAAAATCAACATTTTTTTTTTCAATCAGCATTTTCAATCAGCATTTTCAATCAGAATCCAAATCAATTCATCAATTCTCAAACAGAATTATAAATCATATCAATCACATTCGAAATCATCATCTAGATAGCATTAACGCTTATAATTTCAAGTCTTAGATTTACTCGTATATACTGTCAGTAAAGAGCTGCAGTATACTCTCAGTATATACGGGTAGTCATGGCCCTTGGGATTATAAGGTAACTACTATCATGTCTAGGCCTCAAGCAAGTCAAGGATTCTATATAATTGCGGTACTTCCATCTGAAGACCCAACTACCAAATTACGAATTTCAGTTTGAATATCAAATTGTATGAATTATCTCACACAATTATAACCTTTTTGTGTTTCTTGATAAATTTTTGATATATTTATCTTCTCAGTCGATCTTTATTAACCAAATACTCTGATACCAACTGTAAGATCCCTGTTCCCACCGAGCAACGGATTCGGGGTACTGGCAGCGGAAGTAGCGCTTCTCGCGCGGGACAGGGGTCCCACACTCGGGGCCTAGCCCACGGATATCCGGATAAGAGACTAATCCGTTGGTTGTTCCAAAACCGAACCCGGAAAAACTTCCTTTACCGGAAAGCACGGGCGATTCCACCAGGATAACTTTTTACTCTAACGTAGACAAGATCATTTCTGATCGAGATGATCCAATTACATCTATAAGATACTTAGTCAGTTCAAGGAAGAAACTTGCACTTGGATCATTGGGATCAACGCTTTTTTTCCCATTCAAGAGGCACAGCCGTTGATTCCTATCCATAGAACAGTTACTGTCCGGGATTTATTTTTTTCCTATCGTAAAAACAAAAGTTTAAGTCTCGATTTACGGATCCATCAGTCCAGCCTAACCCCATCCAATCCCATGGGTTAGCCAACCGCCCAACCACTGTAGTGATGGGATCCAATTAAAAATTTGGTTAGGTTTTGTCCCGGGTACCAAGGAAAAGAGTTCCAAGGCCCCCTAGCCGGATGTTCATGCAAAATAAAACTAGTCACACCACTCACACACCCAATATGAAATTGCCTTTTCACAGATTCAACCAGTTTAAAACAATCCTTTAATAAAACCATGGTATCACTGATCACCATCTTCCAATTTATCCAGTTGATTCTTAATTTTTCCATCATTCCTTTATTAGAGTATCTATGGCATCATTGGCAACTAGGACGCTCACCACCTGTCCACTCAGGGGCCGTTTCTTAGTTCCTAGCCCTTAATACTCAGCAATATAATCACTTATCAAGATGGACTCTCGTTGAAGATCAGCAAGATCAACCAACGGATCCATATAAGGAGCCATGGACTCATCCATTAAAGACCAGCAAGGTCAATCAACCAGATCCATGCTCGATTTCAGAAAACAACTCCAACTCTGTTCCAATATCTTCCTCGACGCACGCGTGGGTATCCTAGGTGACCCAGAGCCCGGACCCAGAGCCCGAGCACCGTATGGTCAGCACCCTCTAGGATCCTTCGCAGGTAACCTAGCGCTTCACGCATAGGCCGCTTCCTTGGCCCCTCATCCACCGTACCGGAAGCTCACCATTTTAATCGCACCGAGGCTGGTCAAGACCTCGGCCGACCTTGCTACGCGAGACGTCCTTCATTGACTCTCCGTCAGCAGTTGCAACATTATCAGTTAGGTCTTACGACCTTAATCACAAGATAGTCACAATGCTCCCGCAGCAATATTGACATAAAACAGTCATTTACAAACAGCATTTACAAACAGTTTACAATACAGTTTCTATTTTTACTTTCATTTTTCCACATTATCCTTCATCAATCCACATTACTTATTCCATATTCCATTTATATGTATACTCATCCCATCACATCATTTTCCATCTCAACACTTCATATTCCTTCACATCACATATCGTATATTCACATCCATACATATATCCACATCCACATCCACATCCACATTCACATCCACACATCCACATCTACATGCACATTCACATCCATACATCCACATCTACATGCGTACATTCTCATCTACATGCATACATCCACATCTCTATGCATACATCCACATCCACATCCACATTCACATTCTCCTCATACATCACGTCCTTCATTGACTCTCCGTTCAGCAGTTGCAACATTATCAGTTAGGTCTTACGACCTTAATCACAAGATACTCACAATGCTCCCCCAGCAATATTGACATAAAACAGTCATTTACAAACAGCATTTACAAACAATTTACAATACAGTTTCTATTTTTACTTTCATTTTTCCACATTATCCTTCATCAATCCACATTACTTATTCCATATTCCATTTATATGTATACTCATCCCATCACATCATTTTCCATCTCAACACTTCATATTCCTTCACATCACATATCGTATATTCACATCCATACATATATCCACATCCACATCCACATCCACATTCACATCCACACATCCACATCTACATGCACATTCACATCCATACATCCACATCTACATGCGTACATTCTCATCTACATGCATACATCCACATCTCTATGCATACATCCACATCCACATCCACATTCACATTCTCCTCATACATCTACGTCTACATGCATACATCCACCTCCACATTCACATCCACATCTATACATCTACATCTACATGCATACATCCACCTCCACATCCACATCCACATCTACATCTACATGCATACATCCACATCCACATCTATACATCTACATCTACATGCATACATCTACATCTCCATTCACATCCACATCTATACATCTACATCTACATGCATCCATCCACATCTCTATTTACATCCTCATCTATACATCTACTTCTACATGCATACATCCACATCTCCATGCATACATCCACCTCCATATTCACACTCACATCCATACATCTACATCTACATGCAACATCCACATCTCCATGCATAATAAAATTCTTTTAATTAATCTAGGATGATAGTTCCTAGAATATGGTAGGAAGTCCTCTTTTTATGCTTTGAATGAATTTATTTTATGCGTAATTTCTATAAAAAATTTACCATAGCTCCGCTACTATGACTGATAAATCTCAATTTTTTTTCTAAGGGATAAAGCTTATCATTAAGGATATAATTAGAATGGTCTCTAATTGGGTCATCAATCCATAATGGATTAAATCATCAATGTGCATAAACTAAAAGCATAGCAAAAAGCCATTAATTTGGCCTCAAGCATAGCTTAATCTTGGATTAAGGGAAAGCTTTATGAAAAGCTTCATTTGGATTGAGAATGGGTCATGGGTATGACCATTTCTTGAGTGAGAGAGAGAAATTACATAAAAACCATTAGAATTTAAACATAAATGGAAATTAACTTCTATAGCATTTATTAAATTATGTAACTCTTCACTACTATTCACCAATTAACTTCAATAGCATTTAAAAAAAACATACCAATTAAACTTCTCAAGCTTGAGAGGGGTTAAGAAGAGAGAATCATTGAGAAATTATAGAAAAGATCAAAATTCAATATGCTTACCTTATGATTTGCTTGATTCTTTATTCACGGTAGAGGCCCCCAACCAATCAATTGGTTTAGTATGTTGATGGAGCCACCAATGGGGATTGAAGAAAGAGAGAAGTATCAAAAACTAGTGAATTATTAAAGAATTCACAGCTCATGGCTTAGGTAGAGTAGAGTAACAATGCATAAGACACTCTATATTTAGGCTTAGGTGGAGTAGAGTAACAAGGCATAAGACTCTATCTAATTTGGCTTAGGTGGAGTAGAGTAACAAAGCATAAGACTCTAATTTGGCTTAGGTGGAGTAGAGTAACAAGGCATAAGACTCTATCTAATTTGGCTTAGGTGGAGTAGAGTAACAAAGCATAAGACTCTATCTAATTTGGCTTAGGTGGAGTAGAGTAACAAAGCATAAGACTCTATGTCTTTTTCAACAAGGGGAGGCTTCTATTTATAGGAAAATTTGAGCTCCTAACCAAACAAACCGATTCTAGAATTTTCCAAGTCAGTTTGGTCACATTTTGACCATTTTTAGGTCAGTTAAGCTAACTTTTTGGAACTAGACTTGAATGAGGAGAGAGGAGAGATGAAATATCTTAATTTTTATGAGTTTAAAACTCATTCAAGCATGTGAAATATGCACCTCCTTTAAAGAATTCCCCTTCCTTACATATGTGTCATAATGGAATCATTTTAATATTGCTCATAGTTTTTTACTAATAAGCCTTGTACATTTTCAACTCTTCATCTTATGTGAGCATTTAAGGGACTCCCCTTCCTTACATATGTGTCATAATAAAATCATTATTCCCAAAATATCTCATATTTTTAATATTGCTCATAGTTTTTTATTAATAACCCTTGTACATTTTCAACTCTTCATCTTATGTGAAATATGCACCTCCTTTAAAGAACTCTCCTTCCTTACATATGTGTCATAATGGAATCATTTTAATATTGCTCATAGTTTTTTACTAATAAACCTTGTACATTTTCAACTCTTCATCTTATGTGAGCATTTAAGGGACTCCCCTTCCTTACATATGTGTCATAATAAAATCATTATTCCCAAAATATCTCATATTTTTAATATTGCTCATAGTTTTTTACTAATAAACCTTGTACATTTTCAACTCTTCACCTCATGTGAGCATTTACTCATTTTTGGGTATTTTCTTTTTACAATTTGGATTTATCTCCTCCCTACACATGGATTGATGCTATTGGCCCATAGGAACCTTAATCGGACCATAGTCTAAAGATTTATGAAAATCTAGACCCTTAGGCTAAGGTTCTTTATACCTATTTCCAATTAATTCCAATTGCACATTGGAAAATTCTTTTTAAATTTCTGTTTCAGGGGAACTCATCTGAATTATAAGAGATATTTTTCTATCCAGAAATATTCAAAATCTGAATATTCTCTCTCTAGAATATTTTCTCTCTCTAGGTTAAAACAGTCACAAACAAGATCTCTTATATTTCAGAAAAGGAATTGATTACAGGAGAATATACTAGACATCAAAAAGGGGTTGGGGGAGGAATCTTACAAGGCTGACTTGATTGGAAAAGAATGTATTCATTAAGGGATAAAGAAACCTGCGCACAAGGATAAATAAATGAATCATGTTGTAACTTGCATGAGTGAAACAATATGCTTAGTAATTTAGGTAAACCTCATAGATGAACGATTCTAGTCACTGGGAAGCGGGTGGTTGGGTGGTTGGGTGGAATTGATGAGTCGGATGTTTCCTTACAAGAGACTAGAAACTAGAAAGAGATCCTTGGTAGGACCCTATGAATATTGCTTATAAATCGGATCGCTAAGGAGAGGCACTGATGAGATTACCCTCAAAATGGGTTAGAATTGATCTTACGGAGTGAGATGCCTCCTTATTCCTAGTGACCGGTTGGGCAGGTATCTTACAACACATCATATACAGCTACATATAAAGAATCTAAAAGATTAAAGAAAGAGAAACATGGGTAAGTGAAGGTTTATAGGTAACAATGATAGTATGTGGAGTCTCAAAAATGCCAGTAAGTGTGCCAATGTCAATGCCAGTGCCTCAGATTGAATGTTTTCCCCAATGAGAGTCATAAGAGGGGGAGGCCATAGAGGAGGGGTCGTGTGTGTGTTGCATGTTAAGAGGAGAGGGGATTGATGAGAGGGTGAGTTAAATAGGAGAGGTGGAGAGGGATGGAGAGCGTGTGAGGGGGTTGGCAAGATGGTCAGTGCGCTCGAGAGAGTTGGAGAGGGAGGTTAGATTAGGGGAGAAGGGGGAAGGGCTGGTATGCGTGTGTTTGAAAGAGAGAGAGACAGAGAGAGAGAGAGAGAGAGATAAGAAGAAGAAATCAAGGGAGAAATGGTGTGGCTTGCCGATGGGAGAAGAATTCAAGTGGGAGAGAAAGGTCTGCATAGTCTTAGATGATGGGGAGATAATGGTATGATCAGTTTTGGATGGTGGGGAGAGAATTACAAAGGAGAGGGAGAAGTCAAGGGGTGAAGAAGATAAGAGGGAGAGAGAAAGTTGTTGTGCAATTCTGTGTAGTGGGGAGAAAACGATGAAAGAAAATGACATGGGGGGTGATCAAAAAGGTGTTGACCTCCTCTTTCAAAAAAAGAAAATAAAAATAAAGATATAAACGCTGTGAGGAGAGGTCCTCATGTAAGCTAGAGGAAGAAAATTAAAAACAGGATTTTATGATTCTGGTTGTTGAAATTTACAATATTGTCTAAGGAGAGCATAGATCTTGAGATCTTTCCACCCAGAAGCCTGACTACAATTTGCACTACATGTAATGACATAGCCTTCTCCATCCCAGAATCTTTCTCAAGATTGATACCTTTGGAATTCCACTTCTCCAGCAGGAAGAGAGTAGATAGTGGTAGAGAATTTTAGCTCATGTCTCCCCACAACAACATCAATCGCTACCTCCCTACGAAGAACACAGCCCAATCGACCGCATTGAATAGGATATTTCTTTTGTAATTTACATCATGTGTTGTGATTTTGAGGAGAAGCGTAAATGATGAATGTCGATGATGAGGTTATGGTGCATACAGACTCGAATTTTTCCACCAATGGGTGAGTATTTATGGTTACTCCCACTAAAATAGTCAACCAATTAAAGGAATAATGGTAAGACAATGAGCTTGCATGGTTTTACACTCGTAGCAATATCCATTCCAATCCTAGAATTAAGTTTTCTTACAGTTAAGGGGGTAGTTTGCATGTAGATTGTATATTCAAAGTAGCCCAAACATGGCATATTCATGTTTTGCATGAAAGGGATCCAATCAAGATGAGCTCATAGTGTAGGTTGCCTTAATAATTCCCATAGTTTGAGAGTCATGAGATTATGTTCACACCATGGATAAAGTTGGTCTTGAAGTGTGTTTACTCTTCCAAAGGCCTTAAATCCTACATCAAATCTTGGAATAGAGTTAAGTTCAATTGTTGGGGTTTCAAGCTCCATGGGTTTAGGTAGTGAAGGTTCCCTTTTAATGGTTCCTCTTCGCGTAAGAGAATTGTGAATATTCTCTCACTATGTGTCCAAGGTGACATTTTGCATTGATTGGTCCATTGAGTACTGTGAGAACTACTTATCAAAAAGCCACCCAAGATGATTTCTTTGAGATCATCAAGGGTAATGTGGGACTCTCATTCTATGTCAACCCCCTCAATGAGAAGAATGAAATAAACCCATATTTCCATGTATTCCCCATTATCATACATCACTTTAATATTTCTAGGGGCGATTCATTAGCATAGATCAATTTAATATTTATAGGGGTGATTGTAGGTTGGATACCCAAGTTTCCCTGGATACGATGTTGTGACTAGCCTTAGGACTACGCACTGCTTGTTTCTATTTCAACATTCTTTCCCATAGGAAAATCTAGCCAAACTTTGATAGGCTTTTTAATAAGAATCATGGTTCTTTCATTTTCACTTTTCTTTCAGTTTCCCATTCACTTCAAGATAAATACATGGAATCCTCATTCTCCCAAAGAGTCATTCTCTAAAGCATAGTTTTCCTCATTTTGACTCTCAACATTCTCGAGAGTATCCAATGTGGTGCTCAATGTGAATATTGACACTCAAGGACCCCATATTGTGTTTATTGAGGCTATTTTAGTAAGGTTCACGTCTGGAATTGGAATACCCCTTGGTTATGTTGATCTCATTCTTAACAGTCAGATACTGAGTTGTAGTATCTCCTATAAATTCTTCTTCTAATTTATCCTGATCTTGGTTATGTTAATCTCATTCCTAATCGAATACTGACTCTTCCCCTTCAAAAGGGAATTGATACTCATCTTTGTGTTGGTTTTGGGAAATTATTCTTTTGATTTATCCTAACCTTGGTTATATCAATCTCATTCCTAATCAAATACTGACTCTTCCTCTTAAAAAGGAAATTGATACTCCTCTTTGTGTTGGTTTTGGGGAATTCTGCTAGGTTTAACAAGATGTGTTTTAATGTCAACTAGAGTGACCTAGTCAACACCTCAACAAATTTTGACATGGTCTCTTTAGCATGTTGTTTGCTAAGTCTCTTGTTTTTATCATGGGGTGATGGGTTGGGTCTTAGTTCTTTGATTTGACTTTGAGTTGCACTAGATGAGGTTCTAGACCTTGTTTCTTTATGAGATATTTCCTCAATCACTCGCACTTTCCTTCCCATTCAAGAGGAATGCGAGTGAATTTTCTTTTTGAGAAATTATAGAAGGGTGGATGCATGGTAAGGTGGACTCGAAACCTATGTCTTGGACATGGCTTTTAAACTGGTTTTTAGACATTTGAAAAAGTTGTTTTCCCTCATTTTCTCCCACATTTTGTACATTTGAAAATGTTATGGCTCACCCTAAACCCCTTTGAAAAACACATCCAACAAGAGATTACCTAGTGAATCGCAACTGTCGTGAGGATCTTTCCAATGTCTAAACTCGTAACCCTTGAGGTCTCCAAGCTCTAGAACTCCTTGAGAAGCAATTCCACCGCACCTCCCGCAAAGCATTGTCACACCGCCACGTTGCACTGCGGGTACTCATCCCTCCTCTCACCTCACTTCACTCACACACACTCACTAGAATGCATTAGGGATGGACATTAGCAAGAGCAAGGCTCAATTGCATAATAGGAGAGTATGTTATATTATGAGAGATATTCACTTATATAGATGGCCATAAGTGTTCACACTCACTTAAACTGTGGCCGGCTAGGAACTTTAGGCTCCTAAGAGGCCTAATGCTATTATAAGGACTACTCTCATAATATATCCATGAAGTACATCACTTAGAACTTCATCCTAAATTGTTACCACACGCTCTTAAAGCACGAATTGCCATAAATACTCCATCGTCACACCATTACGGGCACCTGTTCAAGTTGTAGCTTTGGACACTATTGGTGCATCTATCATGACTCCTTGATGTAAGATAATGGTGGTAGCTCTTGTTAACCCTAGAAATGGGTTTACATCTCCCCCTTCCTGATGGTGATCGTGTCCTTGTGTGATGATCGCATTGAAGACCTTTGTGTGGGGAGAATGGATAAGCTTTGTCGATGGCTTTGATGTTGATTGATGCTCAATGGTCTTCATCCCTTCAGAAAGAATAAGAAAAGATAGTTAGTGAATAAAAAGTTTAGTGGTTTATTGGGAATTCCTAACGAGTTAGGGGGGGTGGGGTTTTTTGTGAGTGATTGCATTTTTATATTTGTGTGAGTATGTGTTTTTTTTTTGCTCACTTCTTTTTTTTGGCAAACATAAGCAAGGTTACATGTGATTTGTGTTAGTGGGGATGCTAAGAGATGTTAATAATGGGAGAGAAGAGAGGGAAGGATCCAGGGAACATAGACAGAATCATCAGAATGAGATGGTGATTCTTAGTTCCTCATTTGATTCATTGACGACGCGACATTCATCATTTGAAGAAATTGGCCTTTGATGATGTCTCTTTGTATGGTAGGATTCTTGTCAAATGTTGTTGAGTAGGACTTGTTCTTGCATGCTTCTTCCCATGTGCTTTTTATGTTTTTATGTATATTTAAGTGCTCTTATGATGCATATATACATGAAGTACAAGAATTGAGTCAAATAGACTCTTATTGAACTGCTCTATGATGAAGTATCCACGTGTTGGTGAGGTTGAAAGAATTACATTTACTTATTACGAGGCTAATATAGATATCTTCACTAAGGATTGGAGATCGTTGTTTTGTGAAGATGGTAGTGTCATTTGGAGAGGTTTGTAATGTAAAGGAAAATTCCAGGCGATGGGTTTTACCATTGATCAGGCTTTCGCCCACCATGGCTCCCCCATCCAGAGATGCACTTGGAAGTTGTCGATGATGTTGAGGCTTTAGTGAAAATGTTCTCTAGTGCATGAGTATGGATATGTACTCATGGACTAGAGATGTACTCATGGAGCAGAGATGTACTCATGGAGCAGATGCTACATTAATATAGATATGTACTCATGGAGCAGATGCTACATTAATATAACTAAAACAATAGTAAGCGATAAGCTTAACAAAATATAATGGCTATTGAAGATCCTTGGGAGTTGCCATATGTGTTACTCCCTTGTTTTGTGTGTTTTTTTTTTGTTACCACTTTGTGAGCAATAGGTTCTTGTGGTTACTCTCCTTTTTGAGAGAATAGGTTCTTATGTCTAGTACATAGCTTCTGCACTTGCGATTCACATCCACAGAGGGGTGAAAAGAGCATTTTGAGTTTGACGCGCTCATAAGTATCTTTTTGTTGTAGACGTGGGAATTGAGTCTTAAATTTCTGGCTCAAATGTTGTCGAGGCGGTAGGTAAGACTACTGGTTGGTTACCATTGGGTTTGCTTGAACATAGAAGCTCTTGTGTAGGTGGTGAATGCACGAGAGTGATTGAATGGCTTGCTTGGTGTTGCTTGGGTTTCCATTCTTGTTGAGCTTTAGGTGAAACTGTTGGGGTTGAAGTCATCAGTGGTGAGGCTTTCTTCACGTTGTTTGATTTTGGCAACCATATGATGTGGGATTACCGCATTGAACTTCATTGGTGAGGATGGGATTGAAGGAGTAGATGCTTTATCAGAGTCAACTGTTGACACAGATGGTAGGTCATTGTGTAGAGGGGCTTTTGTGGAAAAGGCTTGTAAACTTTTGCGTTCAGCATCATAGAAATCCATTAAAGTTGGATCCTCTTCCTTGCAGTATGTCGTTATCAACTTTTTATCGTTAACCACCATCATGATGACGCTATCGCTAGCAAAGCACAATGGTGCTTGGGCAGCAATAGTCCATTTATGCCCCAAGATCAATTTTGCTTCCAATACATACTCAACCACAAAAAACTTGCAAGTAAGAGGATTAGTTTCAATATACATTTTTTGTTCGAAGTACCCCAAACATGGCATGTTCAAGTCTTGTGTAAAGGGAATTATTTCAGGATGAGCCGTGAGTGTTGGTTGATCTAACAAATCACAAAACTCGAAGGTCATGACCGTGTTGGATAAAGTTTGTTGCTTAAGCTATGGTGATTTTATTGGAAATTTCCAATCCAACCAAAATGCGAGGGATCTTTTCAGTAAGATATGTTGGAAGTTCCAGCTCCTCCAAGGTCTCTTCCTCCCATATAGCCATTCCCCCGTATAGCAATTGTACAATGCATGCAAGAGTGTTTAAGGTGACTGTTTGCACGGATTCTCAATTGAATATAATGAGTCACGTATCCAAGTTCCACCAAGGAAGACATCGTACTCAAGGGAATCTAGGGTAACATGGAAGGTAAATTGCACATCTCCACCGATTGTTTGAGTAGCATAGCTAAAAAAATCAAGAACTTCAATGTTTTGTCAAGTGGCTCCTCTTGCAAGTCCATTGTTTGTAGGGATGAGTTTAGGTTATCCCAAAATGACAGCCAAGCATCTATTGATATGATGTTATGACTAGCTTGAGGGCTAATCAATGCGTGTTTGCGCTTAACATCATTGCCTATAGGGAAATCCGGCTGTATCATGATAGAATCTTCAAGAGTAACCATGGATGTTTCAGTTTTTGTTTCAACTTCAGATCTCGTTTTGGTTTCATATTCCTATTCACTTTTATCCTCTTTTTGACTCTCATCTTTTTCAAGATTAGTACCCAATGTGTACATTGGCAAACTTGGTCCTTTGACAATTCTTAGTAAGGTCTGTTTGGAAACTTGTGAATCCTCACAATCCTATTCTATGGACTTCTTTATGTCTTGGTATAACTCATGTTGAGCCCTTAAAGGTGCAAGTGTTGATGTTATGCTGGCTTCACTATGAGAGAAGAGCATTCCTCCAAATGAGGTTTTCAGAGACTGCTTTAATTTTGTAAGGGATTATTCGAATTCCTCACGTTCTTTCTCAACTACATAATTCATGAAATCTGTCTCTAATGACTCTTCTATAGTGAGTATATCTTCCTCTTGAAATGGAAAGCGATACTCCTCTAGATTTTGTATTTTGGCTGTTTTTTAGGATTGGCATTATGAGGTTCAATCACAATCGGTGATCCTGTAAGACACCTAGCCATGCAAGCATGCTCTCCTGAGCTTGCTTTTTGTGTTCCGCATATGTCATGTGATCATGATTTTCCATTTGGGGTGGTTGGGTGGGTTCTAGTTTCTTCATTAGTCTATGAGGTGCACTCAGTGTGAAGAGTCAGAACTTGTTGCATCCTCACTTAGTGACGTACTAGAACTTGTTTCATTTTCTAACTTTCTTTGGATTGCCAGTTTTTCATTATGTCTATTCAAGCGACAAGATTGAATTCTCTTTAGGACTTTTGTATCCTATGTCGCACATATGGGTCATGTGGTTTGTGTGGTGGCTTTTGAGGTGGATGCTTCTACGTCATGTGTAGCTTTTGGCTCTTTTGGATTTATGTCCTTCACTAGCTCCTTTTCCCTATCCATTAATTCAACCTTCATTTCGATGGATTATTGTCCCTTGTTTTTCTTGGATATAGAAGGTTTCGATTTTTCTTTTGGCTTCTTGTTTAAAGCATGTTCTTCTAAGTTGCAACTGCTGACGGAGAGTCAACGAAGGATGTCTCGCGTAACAAGGTCGGCCGAGGTCTTGACCAGTTGATTTAAATGGTGAGGACCAAGGAAGCGGCCTATGAGTGAAGCACTAGGTGACCTGGGATCCTAGAGGGTCCTGAGGATGACCATACGGTGCTCGGGGCTCTGGGTTGACGAAGATACCCACATGTACATTGGGGAAGATATCGGAAGAACAAGGAGTAAGAGTTGTTTTCTTAATTCAGGCATGGATCAAGTTGGTTGACCTTGCTGGTCCTCAACGGATGAGTCCATGGCTCTTTTATATAGATCCGTTGGTTGATCTTGCTGATCTTCAACAGAGATTCTATTTTGATATGTGAATATATTTCCGGTTACTATGAGCTAGGAACTATCGAAAAGACCCCTGAGTGAACAGGTGGTGAGCGTTCTGGCCAATGATGCCATAGGTACACCGATGAAGGAATGATTGGAAATAAGGATTCAATCGCAGATTTTGAGGATTGTGATCAGTGACACAATGGTTTCATTAAATGATTGTTTAAAAGATAGCTGATGCTGAGAAAAAGGTAATTTTATATTGGGTGTGTAAGTGGTGTGACTAGTTTTAAGTTTGCATGAATATCCGGCTAGGGGGCCTGGGAACTCTTTTCCCTAGTACCCGGGACAAAACCTAACAAAATTCTTAATTGGATCCCATCACTACAGTGGTTGGTGGGCAGTTGGCTAACCCACGGGACTAGGCTGGATTGATGGATCCTTAAATTGAGACTCAATTCTGATATGGTACGATAGATGAAGTAAATCCCGGACAAAAATTGTTCTATGGAAAAGAATCAACGGCTCTATCTCTCAATGAGGAAAAAAGCGTTGGTTTCTATGATCCAAGTGTAATCTTTTCCCTGATTTGACTTGGGACTTACGGGTTTGGTCAAATCAGTTCAGTTAGTTAAGGCTTTTGACTACGTTAGAGAAAACTTATCTTGGAGGAATCGCCCGTGCTTTCCGGGCAAGGAAAGTTTTTCCAAGATTGGTTTTGGAAGAACGGATGGATTAGTCTCTTGTCCGGATATCTGTGGGTGGTGGGTGAGGCCCCGAGTGTGAGACCCTATCGCCCTGCGCAAGAAGTGCTACTTCCACTGCTAGGACCCCTGAATTCATTGCACGATGGGGATAGGGACCTCACACTTGAGGTTAAAATAGTATTGGTTTTCCTTCAAGAGTGAAAATACTAGCTCAGGATGCTTTTTATGTTCTTGAATGTTTTGATGACTAAGAACTAATATATCACATCAAAGAATACTACCACAAAAGATTGATACTTGAGGAATATTCAATCATATCTTAATCTTCTCGAGGTTGAGATAGTACTGGTTTTCCTTTAAGAGTGAAAATTCTATCTCGAGATGCTTTTTATGTTCTTGAATGTTTTGATTGACTATCATTTTCAAAGAATATTACCACAAAAGATTGATACTTGAGGAATATTTGGTTCACTCGAAAATATTCAAACGTATCACATGAGTTCACTAGAAGATATCTTTTAATCCACTTTTTGGGATAAATTTAGAGAAATGTATTTATATAAGGGATTTTTAAAGGATTTTGAAAAATAATTATAAATTTGCAAGGATAGTTAAAACTCATAAATAAGGTATTTTTTTAATGCCCCTTCAATGCATGTGATATATGCGTTTCTATACAATGAATCCCCCGAGCATTTATCATACAACTAAAACCTGTGGTGGGAGCATCGGTTAGTCGGAATGTCACAATGATAAATTCATAATTACTTAACTTACTCTTGCACATAGTCTTAACATCCTCTTAAACCATTTGCACTTGATTGATTAGACCCACACTTAAGGTATATCTTGCTAAATATCTTAGCCCCTATCTGTTCTCCAATAAATCATAAGCTCTAGGGATATGGTATCTATTTTTTACCATAATCTTGATTAAGTCTCTATTGTTAAAACACGTGTGCTAAAACACATGCATCACATTAAGCAAAAATATTAGCACTCCGTAAGGTGAGCTACTAGGTCGGATTAGTTCCCTCTGTAAAAATTTTCTTATATCCATAGATTTCTTTTTGATCAATCATGTTAACTTTATATGGAGGAGAAATCTATCTTATGGTCTTCATGTCTAGAGTTTGTGGTACTTCAAGCCATAGCTCTTCTAGAAGAAATTCCTAGAATTTAGAGAGGAAGTCTTGACGTCAAGGACTAGTAAGTTCAGTTTTGGTAGCAATAATTTTGTTAGCCAACACCATAAAAGTATTCCCATTCTACTACATAGCCCTCTTATCCTATGTACGACTATATAGAGAACCAATCTCTCCTCTCATTTGACTCTTAAGGCACATCTCTTTCTCATCTCTTGAGTTGGATTTAATTTGTATGACTATATAGAGAATCAATCTCTCCTCTTATTTGACTCTTAAGGCACATCTCTTTCCCATCTCTTGAGTTGGATTTAATTTGTTTTTATAAATTATGTTGAATTAATTTTCACTATCTTGAGTTAGCCAAGTAAAATAAACTAAATATTCATGAAAATAATTAGTTACTTCAAGCATGGAAAAACAAAAACATTAGTTGAAAAGGAATTTCATAGCATAAAAAGTTACATAAGAATTAAATATATTAAAAATGGTATAACTTACACCTCTTATAAAAGATCTATGGCTATGCCCTAGGCCTCTTGCTACTTGAGTCATCACTTGAGTCATCAGACTCCTTAGCAGCTTTGATAGCTACAATCAAAAAGTTCAAGAGAGATTACATGGGGATTATATATACCTGCAACATGGTCAAGGGCCATGTTGCTTTAATGGTGAAGGGCCATTAAAGCAACATGCAAGCCTCCCCACACCCCCTCCCTCGCGGTAAAGTAACTTGGAGCATCGCACAAGCATGACCTTCACCAATCTTCACAACACAAGATGACGCCTACTTTAACTTTCTCAAAAAAACTCAATCAAAATCAAATGAAATTTGATATGTGGAGCCCCACATACATCAAACAAAATTTGATACATGGAGCCCCCCCATGTGAGCCTTTGACTGGAGGCTCTGTATACATCAGATGGGGATGCGTTTTTGTTAACCCATTTTGAGGTTAAAAGGACTTTCCACTATAATTCTACATCAAATAGCAAAGATGGAGACACAAAAAGCATATATGATCAATCTATGAAGAAACAATATCCAAATCTATATGGGGGCTCAAAAATGGTCTTAACGAAATACTTATAGTGATTCCTACTCCAAGAGCATGTGGCAACAAACTAGAATGAATTCCATATAAATGTACTTCAAACATGTAATACGAGATTAAGCATTGTACAAGAAATAGCCACTTATGAGCTTGGGGTATTCGAAAAGCCATAGTTTAAGTGTGTGTGAAAACTTATGGCCTTATATATGTCATTTTCTCTCATAATACAACATGCTCTCCCATTGAGAAATTGAGTCTTTCTGCTGTGCTAATCCTCTCTCTACTCTTCTTCCATGCTAATGGGCTTATATGACTATTGTGAGGTGAAAGGAGGGACAAGGATTCATAGTGTGCAATGCGACGAAGTGACAACGCTCATCGGAGAAGGCAAAAAAAACTTCTCCCCAAGAAGGTGTGGAGCTTGGAGACCTTAAGGGTTATGAGCTTTGCCATTGGAAAGATCCCTATGATGATCGTATCTTGATAATGTAATCTCTTGTGAATGTGTTTCTAGGAGAGACTGAGGTGAGCAATAACATTTTTGGCATGGTTGTCGGGGAACAATCCTTTGGTTTTTTTGTTTCTTGTTCTCTAAATCTATGCATAACCCATTGCCCATACTCTCTAGTAGTGGATTCCCACAAAAAAAGAGTTAGTTTGGAGGAGATTTGTGTTGCTTTTGGTTGTTTTTTGCTCTCTTTTTTTTTTGAGAAGAATGCATTTCAGCTTAATTTCTAGCCTAATTTGTTTTTTTATTATGTTTAGATTGATTTAAATGGTTTATGAAGCATCCACATAGGTTAATCTAGATTGATATTGCATCCATTTTATTACATTCAACATTAGGAAGCGTTTTAGTGAAATTTTTACTCTTTTGTAATTTTTACATAGGCTTGCTACTTTTGGCACTTATAATGAGTTTTTAATGTATTGGATTAGATTAGAGTATGAATATATATTTTAGGTAGCCTAATAATTTAAAAAAAAGTTAAAAAACCCTCACAAACTCTAAACTTTCATTAATTTTACTAATTTGGATTGGTTTTTTGCATTAGGAAAGTGATTAGTGAAGAGAGAGAGTACCAAAACCCAAAAAGTTATAGGTTTTAGTGGTTGTTAGGTTAATGTGAGCTTAGAAAAAGAGATTAGAAGTGTATGTTGCTGGGTTAATGTGAGCTTGGAGTGCATGTTGATGCATTATTGCACCAAATTAATACATATAACTCACAAAATTAAGGATTCTATCTCTCTTTTACATAAGAGAAGATCCCATGATTTGAAGCTTAATTAACCAATCATTATTTGTTAAATCACACATTAGGCAAAGCACATGCCTTAGCAATTCATTGCTATATCCAAAGATGTTCTTAATTATGTGAATTAATTAGTCATTAGTTAATTAAGATCCCTTAATCAATCTAAAAGAGGGAAAATGAACAAAGTGAATAGTGTCTCATATGAATATTGGGGCCAAGGCCGTGGACCATGCCCATGGACAATATTAATCATAGTGTGAAACGGGTGGTCATGTGTATATACCAACATAGGCCATAATTGGGGGCTAACTTTTTGATAATGAAAAAACTTATCATTCTTACCTTAAACCTTTGTTAATCCTTTTCTAATCTTTATCAATCCTTGTTAATCTAGGTTAATGGCTAGTCACTTTCTTTCATTGTTTAGTATATCTTTGTTTGGTATATTACAGCCTAGTTTTCTTTTGATCCATTCTCTTGAATTTTCTTGAAATCCTTTTGAATTTTCTTGAATTTTTTACATTTTCTTGATGTTCTTGATTTTACTGATCCAGAGGATGGTTATGGTGACCTTTATTGGTTAAAGTTCTTTTTCTTGGTTTATTTCATAAGATTTTAGGGCTATGTGTTACTGTGAACCTAATTTCTAGGAGAGCCGCACCAAAATTTGAAACTTTGGACAAAATTTGGGGGAAACTTTTACTAATCTTGATTAGTGTTCTTAATCAAAAACATTTTTTGCTTCCTCTTACTCTTTGCTTGATCCTTTTGAGCTATGGGGCTTCCTTCATGAGTCTAAATCTTTGCCATAGCCTACATATTAGCCTAGAGCATTGCTTAAGCTTCACAAAGAACACTCCAATGGTTATTGCGTGCAATTCTCTGCCGTGAGGTCGTCATTTTGCTACGACGTTTTTCCTCCATTCATGGACATTATGGCTTACATTGGAGCTAGCTTAATCTTTGGTATAGTTTGAGCAAGCATATGGCTTATCATAAGCCTTGCAATGGATATTCTATAATTGGTTTTGGCTGTGAGGACACCATTAGAGCAATGTGCTATTTGATGAAGAACGGGAGCTCATTGATCATGATTTGAGTGCCACAATGGTTGGTAGTGCCTCTCCAATGTTTAAGCAAGAGACTAATTTCTTTAATGCTTCTATTTGGTCAAGTTCTTTCATTCCCATTAAAAATCAAGATTTCTTCCATAAAGTTTGGAAAAGTTCTTCAATAATCTCCTTTCTCATGCTTAGTTACACTCATATATGTGATCAATTGTTGTTGGAGCATGGGATTTCATGGAAATTTTTAATTCCTTGCATTTCTTGAATTTCATGAGAAAATTAGGGTTTTCTTCAATCCTTTTGAGGGTGGTTGCAAGATCAGGGTGCCCAGTTTTGTCCACTCAGGCACCCTGTAAACAGTAAAAAAACAGGCATTTGTTTACCTTTAGTGGCTAATCTCTCCTAGTAAATGAAGGAATTTCGTTTCAAGTTCTTTTGTTGGAACATCATATTCAAAGTTGGAAATATAGTTGCATAATTTGATTAAGCATTAGATAGTCAAAAGTCCTCATTTTCTTAGGTACAAAGTCAATGTATACACCCTGTCCCAAATTTGAACTCATTCCATAAAATGCTAATATCTTTTACATATAAACTCATATGAGATTCCCACTTTGTACCTTAGATCTTCACATAATATGGAGCTTAACTTGATTTTTTGAGAAAAATTTAAGATATTTGTCTATTTTCTTTAAATATTTCAAGGTCTTTAAAGTGTTATAATATACGCCACTTTTTGTACCCACAATAGCTACCACTTAAAATCCTCAATCTTGTAGATCAAAAGAGTGGGTAGATACTAAGACATTAGTAGAATGCGGTGGTTAGTAAAAATTGCAAATCCAATGGCTGGATTTTTAATGATCTCTTTTCCAAAATTCTTCCAGACTATGAGAAGGCCTACAAATATTAATAATCTAATTAGTAAAATTACATTTCTGATGTGAATCATCTAAAACCTATAGGGACTAGTGTACTTGTAATGGAGCATCTATGGAAAAATAAATTGGATCACTCTAAGTATGGAAAGATCATTTGTTTATCATTTCATCATATTTTTGATTAATTTTAATTAATTAGACTAATTTATATTAATTTAAGTAATATTGGGTTAATTTAAGGACAAGCGTATTTTCTATTATTTGCTTGATCTCATTTTAAGTACCTTACCTCCCAAAATTTGCTCTCCAAGCATTGTCCCAGTCCAGCAGATACTGGATGAAACTGGACACCTTGATCTTGCAACAACCCTTGAGAACCCAGGGCATCAAGCATGATTATTAGTATTTCCTCTTGCCATCCATATCAGCATTGCATCAAATAGGTGGAAAGATTAGGGTTTCTTGATGAAACAGGTTTGTAGGGTAAATTCTTTGGCCTCCTCTTCCTCTTTGTGGATGTGGATGTAGTCATCCACATCAACCAACTCTGCATGGTCAATATTAGAATCAAACAAAACACGCTTTTGATCTAAAGTTCTAATAGTTTCTCCACAAAAATTACATGTCTTCCTCCTTTTTCTAATTTTGATTAGCGGTAATCCAAGTTGGATGGTGTATGACTCCCTAATATGAAGAAATGAGAGAGAATGAATGGAAAGATATCATACTTGAATCATCTTGAGAGGTCAAGTGGAAGGGAAAAAAGTTCCCATAAAAAGGCATTAGAAAAATCCATAAATAAAAACACAATTGCATTGTATAATGATCGCTATTGCTTACATAGATTATAGCACAAACAATATGCAGAATTTGCTGAAGAGAAGATTAGGTTGAGAGCCATAACTTTACTTTTTGTAGCATAGCAATCAGATGCTTCTATGAGCTTCAAGAGTTATGACCTCTACAATGTTATCGGGTTTTGAAATTTTTTCAGAATTGTGTGCCCTTGATTCATAGGAAATGGGTGGTTATGCATGAGAAGTAGGCGTGGAGAAGAAGGGTGTAGAGGAGGGCGTTTTCCTTGTACTACTTGGAACACAAAAAATGGAAAAACATGGAGACATAGTTTTCAGCTCATATCATGAGAAGTTGTAGATTAGGTTGAGATCTATAACTTTGCTTCTTATAGCATAGCAATCTGATGCTTCTATGAATATTTATGCCTCTTGCAAGATTCAATAGTTTTTGAAAGAATGAGTTTGAACTGCATCTTCTATACTTCTTCTTTCTACATCTTCCTTTTCTTAGAATGAGAAGTTAGGGGAGTGAAATGGGAAATCTATAAGCAACATCAAGGTGTAGGAAAGAGAGTCTAGGAATCTAGGATCGGGTGTGCCAAAGTGTTAGCGTAGGCTTGTTAACATGCTAAAAAACACAAGCCTCTACACACATAGCCATGGAGTACACATGTACAAATGAGCATGGAGTAAGAGACATGGATTGAGAACAAGATAAATGCACAAGCAAAACATCATGATGTATTCCCCCTCTAATTTTCATACAAGAGGGGCTTTATATAACCATCCAACCATGTGACTCTTGGGATACCCATGTGACTATTGGGCTCCCATAACCTCTAGAAGATCCTAACTCCCCATAAGCCCTCTTGTAACCACTTCTTGATATGACATCTTTTAATGACCAAATCCCACAATCATTAGCCTAAGCTAATGCTAGTAAAGCTAGGGGATGTTCACACCAAAGCTAATTCCAAAATGATAGGGCGTGTTCACACCTATGAACATAGTGTAGTGCTTCTATTATCATGGACCACATAAGGTTGCAGACTGCCTATAGTGTGCACTTCGTGATATCATACAACCCATGTGTGATTGATGTGCCATCGACATAGATTAACGAAAGAGATATGATTTATTGAAAGCTATAGTGCAATACCCCAACACTTAATGGACACTTCTCTATGGTTCTAGTGAATGTGCTCACACGATGCTTGCAAGAAAAGGTGCATGTAAAAGCCAAAAAGCATGCAAAATAGGAAAATGCCTTAAACAAGGGGAAATTTTTCTCACAGCCTCCTAAACCTAAGAAAGACAAAGCTAAGTAATCCAAAGAGGTTTGGATTAAACCTCAAGAATAGGGAAAGATTCTTGAAGAGAGTTTAAGCCCAAGGGACAAAAAGAAAACACAATGCATAAGCATTGTTTCGAAGGACCCAATGTATGGGACATTTTTTGGGTGGATGCATGGTAAGATGATACACTTTTGACCAGTAGAAATAGTGGTTTTTGGGTTGTGGTTTGCAACTTGGAAATGAACTTTGAATTGGAAAAAAAATGAAAATATTTTTGAAAACTAAGAAAAGAAAATGTACATAACTGAAAAGATAGTGGGGGATAACTGAAAGTGGTGGGGTAATTTTTTTCCCGCATGCATTCTCTATGTGCACTGTCTCATTTTAAAACCTCTGAGTCAGCAGATCTCCTCTCTCTTCCTCTCCCCCAATGATAGCTTCTTGAGAAAATGTTTGCATATTTGAGACAATGGCTATCTAGAAGGGAAGCGACGAAGATACAAAGGTGACCCTTCTCTCTCTCTCTCTCTCTCTCTCTCTCTCTCAAATCCCTCACATAAACCTGCTAATCAAGCTCCACATATGTTGGTGGTCTTAAGCTCAATATATGAGAGACAAAGGAGAGTGTGTTTGCTTGTCAAACCAATGTTTTCTGCATGGCAGAAGCAGGCACCCAGAAAGTTTGGCCACCCAAAGCTAGAGACGGAGCCATTGAAAGAATTTTGTAGGACTTTAGAGGATTTTCAAAAGTGTATGGTCTCAATCTTGAGGGGGAGGATGCAAGGCGGGTGACTCCAATGAGGTACCACCAAAACATTAGCTAAGAGTGTTTTTTGACCTTCCCAAGAAAGACAAGAAGGTGATGTTGCGAACGACAAAGCATGAGCACTAACTACCCTTGTTTACATTCTATAAACAGGTTTAAAAAAACTACACCCTCAAACTATTATGTGGGCCTTCAATTTGCCCGAGGTTACGTCTACGAGGTCTATACCAGTCCTGTGAAGTGGGCCATATTTGGTGACTAGGTTGTTAAGAAGATAAGTGTTGATGGTAATTGCACAAAAAAAAGAACTCAGTGGATGTGCGAGGCAGGTGTACAGTCGATGTCATCTATGAGCTGTGGTGTAACACTATCTCAGGATGCATGCACTCCGTTGGCATAAGGTAGCCTATATGAGGTAGCCTATATGAGGCAGAGGTGGAGGTCTCAGTTGAGCTGTAGACATTGCTGGTGGATGACATTCTACTGAATATTGAGTGCATCAAAGAAGTTGCATTGCTAGCTCTTTGTACAATGACAACGAAGGTAGAGGAGGCAAAGTGCATCTTGCATCACAGTGAAGGTCCAATTGAATACCACACCATGGTGAGTCCATCAAATAACATGCCCCTTGATGCAAAAGAACAAGAAGAGAGGTAGCTTCAAGATAAACTTTTGGTCACTAGAGAATCTCTTGAAAAAGCAAAGGCATGTATATGTGTTTTCTACATATGAAGAAAATCCATGCCATGTTCATTGCCTCTTTGTCTATGTTTGTAGGCTAATTTAGACCACAAGAATGAGGCTGTGGAGAAAGCAGGTGCTAGTAGAGCTTTCATAATGGGTGTGAAGTTAGAGAACTCTAGCACAATGATCATTCCACACCACCAAAGGTTCTTCTGCATGAGGATAGTATGCTGATTGTGATGGAAAATTACCCAACGTGTGGCCTTAGATTTGAAGCGGACTAGTTTGTTGTTGGTCTATTTATGTTACCTTGCAAGCATGTGTACCATGCATTTGGCACTCTTATGTATGTGTCAAAGGCAAGTGCATTGTAGTTGGTTGTAGCAAATCCATACCCGAAGAAGCAAAAAAATGGTGGTAAGGAAACAAACCACTTGGTCATGCCATGCTTGAAAAAGAAAGGTAGCAACCTATACTCTCTAATTGATTTTATTTGATTAGCACTGTTGGACATTTATTTTAAAACCACCTTTTTAAGCACTAGCTATATGCCATCCTATTGGAAACTGGTTTCATTTGCAATAATGCTTCCAAGATATTATAGTGGGTGTCAATCTAGTGATTGAAAACCATTTGTTATGCTCTAAACATATAAATTGGTTGTCAGCGGACTGAAACCAATAGTCCAAAATCCTTTCAAGTGCCCCTTTTCTTATAAACTTGTTGTCAACCAGTTACCATTTGTCATACTCTCAATCTATAAACTGGTTGTCAACAAGTTGGAAGCCAGTTACCATTTGTCATACTCTCAATCTATAAACTGGTTGTCAAGTTGGAAGCCAGTTACCATTTGTCATGCTCTCAATTTATAAACGGGTTGTCATAACCAGTGGTCGTTATAAACCCTTCCAACCCATAAACTAGTTTCAAAGGGGTTGGAAAACAAGGGTTAAAAACCATTAAAGTGGCCCAATTTATAAATTGGGTTTAAACCAATTTATAAGTTAACAACGGATGTTTATATAAGTAGTTGTCAATTTATAAACAGGTTTTAGCCAATGGGTTTAAACCCTTACAACCTATTATATGGTTATCAACCGATTGGAAATATATGGTAAAAAACTCGTAGAGGTGCCCCAACTTATAAATTGGGAATCCACCAGTTGGACAAACCATCAACCGGTGGCAAAGCTCTATGTTGAAAATCACATGCTTTTCTCCCAACCTCAAAATTGATAGATGAATTACCATGTGTTGAAGTGATTTATGCATGTCTTCTTCTAATCATTTGAAAGATGTGCTGCTACTAATGAATTTCAAAATGTGCAGGCTACACTTCAGCACTGCCTTTTAGTAAGTAAGGAGGGGCAGAAGTAAGACATGAACATGTTGATCTGAGTGAGGTTGTGGAGCATACTCTTCATTCTTTGGATGAAAAGGAGACCCCAGAGTAAATGTATCATGTGGGAAGAACACCCGGTGAGTGTTTTTGGATCTCCATCATCATGCTTTCACATGATGATACCACACTATTGATTCAATAAGTGTTATCATTATTGGCTTAGAAGAAGGGAAGGGTGACATCAACAAGGAACCAAAGAGCACCACTCTGAGAACTAAGTTGAGTGCAGGAGAGTTGTCACCCTTGAGGCATGATGGAAGAAGCTCTCCAAGTGGACACAATCACACTACAAGCGCAGAATCGGGGAAAGCATGTACTAATCACGTGACTCATTGTAGGAAGCCAAACAGGAAGGGTTGTGATGATCACGGTGAGCTAAATGTTGAACTGTCACCCGTGAGGCAAGAAGGAAGATCTCTAAACGGGCAAGCTTGTACTAACCGTGTGACACATTCCAGGACACAAAAAAGGAAGAGTTCTGATGATCAAAGTGAGCATTATTTATGAGTCATCTGAAAAGACCTAACCACTATCCTCCCTAGTGCTAGCCAGTTATATTTTCTTGTTCTTGTAGGTGAAGAAACTTCACCGGATGTGACCTTGCACCAACTAGCGCGAAGAGGAAGAAGAAGAAGAGAAAGATCGATGTTCAAGTACCCTCAAGGAATGTGCACTTGAAAGAAGATGTTCTGCTGCCCAATACACCAACAAAAGTTGTAGCATGTGGGTTTGTAGAGGGTGAGAACAGAGAATTCAGAGTTAGAGATGAGAAAGCATCATGTGAGAATGAGAATGAAGTTACTACTAGGCTAAAAGAAGCTAACGATTTAGTTGGTCGAACCTCAAAAGCTAAAGGGTGCAAGCTATGCTTGTAGCCATCTGTAACAAAACACTCCTCTTTTTTACTCCAATGATCTCCCGCGATTAATATACTTCAAGTTTCATTTCGCTAGTATCCCTCTACGGTCCTCTTTTGTTGTCGTCTCTACTCTTCTTTGATTCTACCTGTGCGTTGTTTCCTTGTTTTATTCATGTCTATGTTTATTATGTTGCTCATGAAGATTTTGTAGATTTGAGGTAGTTATGTATGGAAGATTTAACGATTCATCTACACAAAAAAAAATTCACGCCCATGGGGGTACGTTAAAAAAAAACATCCTTACTAATCGAGCTAATTCCCTTTTCAACTCGCTATTCTTAAAAATGGCGACAGAGAAAACTTGCTTTGCAAATGAGAACATTAATCCTAAATTGGGGATTCCAATTAATACAACATTGACACATGGAGACACTTAAGTACTTAGTAAATAACAGTAGTAGAAATGATGCACAAAGGAGAAGAAGAATAAGACTTAAAAGAATCTCAATACTTAAAGTCTAATTTATACATACATCTGATTTTGTTATGTCATTGATTGCAGCAAATGTACTGTATAATCATACACCTTACTTTATAATTGATAAGGTTTGGGAGGAAGTGGTATTGATGAGGAGGTGGGCTTGATCTTCTTCAGTGGTCTTCCTTCTTCTTTGTCTTCTTCTTCAACTTCATATGCGGAGAGGTCTATTCTTGGCACTTGCACCTCTGGGGAGGAACACATCGGCTCTTTCTTGTCCTCATTAGATATCTTTTCCCATAAGAAGGCAATGTGTTTGGTTCATTAATTCTTGTTGTAAGAACTTGAGCTATGTATGACAGGTAGTAGGGGCATCTTAGCACTTGACATCCATGCCCCTGACCAAACACCTTTAATGCAAACTGTTTCTCCATCCACCAGCACCACTTTCTCAGCATTCAAAGGCACATCATATCCACCACAAAACCTAAAGAGTAATTTCAATGCAAATAAAGGAAATTTTACATTGTCTTTTGAGAAATATTTATGAAATATAATGATTTGCGCATCAAAATTGTATCATCATGATTCAAGTCAACTTGCTGTCAATTATAAGCGTCATAAATTGTATGTACCTTTTGATGATTCAAATGTCTTATATATTAAATGAGACCAACATCCTTCTTTCAATGACTTGTTGATTTTGAACTGATAGCACTGAATGATCTGGAGACTCTTGCTCTCTTCAAGAAATCATCATCATATACAACAAACCTAGAAGTAATGTAATATGTTTAATTAACAAAATACACGTAAAACGAATAGTAATAGCTTAAATTTATTTTAGTACTATTAAGTTTATTTTAGTACTATTTCATCATCCTCTCAAGAATTTTGATTGTCCATAAAGGGATTGTAGACTTAATGTCTTCATGTATGGTAACTGCTATATATTTGCCCATATCTGCCAAACCAAGATGGTCTACAATTACTGCAGCCTCCTCCTTGGAAGGCAATTGGGTTTCATATTTCCTAGCTTCATTGAACATGTCCTTTAATATATCCTTTCCAGGCAGATACTCGGAGTCTTGGAATGGAAAATCAACTCGGAGGTGATTGCCAACTCCTTGCTCTACCCACCCCATGTCTGCTTTCACAATAATTTGCTAAAGCAGATAAGAAATAGTCTTCATGTATATTAAAAGGATGCATAATGTCTCTTAATAATACATAATCAAATTGGTCTGCCATAGTAAAGCTGGGAAAAGAAGGAAGTGACAAGTCCCCCTATTCATTCTCATTAGGTGGACTAGCGTCCAATCGGATTATACTCATAGGTGTTGCTGCATCGACACCACCGACAAGAGATGTACTAGTGGAAAACGTTTCCTTTTTTGCCTTTGACTCTCTCCTCTGGTAGATATATAGCCACCTCTTCCTCAACTCCATCATCCTCAATTGGCACTTGAATGCTTGGTAAATCCATTGTCTGGGGCTCAGAGTCTTCAGTAAGGAGATGCAGAACACAAAGAAATCCATAACTTTATTGGAGAAGGTGACACTTCTTTGAATGTAATGGGCATTTCTCCTCTACTCTACTGTCGCAGTTGGGGATCTTTTTAAGACAACGGTTGAGCCTTCTTTTCATGACTTTATCTCTTGCAAAATCACATGGATGAACATATCGTTTACCATCAGATGTCACGATGTTGCCAGAAACAATCTATTCATAATCTTGCTTCCAGTCATCGAGAACAATCCTAGAAATCTTGATAATGTTCTCAAAAGGAAATTTTGCATTGAACATTAAAGATAATTCAGGAGCACGGTGGTGGTGGGCATGTTCATTATATAGGAACAAATATAGATTTTTTGTGCAAGACTCTTCCGCCTCGTCATCTAATTCCAAGAGTGTCCAACTCATTTTTTGACATTCCTAAAGAAACATTTTCGTCAATTAGGACAAGCACGCTTAATATACAAGGGGTCAGTACCAAACAATAAGGGGTTTAGGTGATGCATGCGAGCACCTTGTCATTTGGTATTGATCCTAAAACAAAAGAAAACAAAAGAAAACAAAAGAAAACAAAAGAAAACAAAAGGGGGTCAGTATCAAGCAATTAGGGGCTTACCCAATGCCTGCAAGTTCCCTACCGTTTGGTACTCACTCCTTGTGTATAAAAGGAGAGACATGGGGGTCAATACGAGGCCATATGGATCATGGGATCAATAACAAGTGGTAGGGGACTTACACGATGTCTGCAAGCCCCTTACCGCATCGTACTAACCCCGATAACAAAACGAAATAAAAGGGGGTCAGTAAGAACAAGCTATAAGGAACTATAAGGATACCTGCTTTGGTGATGGTGACGATGATGGTGGTAGGGGAGCTCGACACCAAGGCAATGGAAAGTCAGAGGTTAGACGATGGCGATGGTGATGGTGATGGTGATGGAAATGCAGAGGGATGACATGAAGGGCAGAGAGCTCGACGCCAAGGGTTTAGGAAGGGTTTCGAATGGGCAAAAATCACGATGTCCCCAAGGAGATTCTGGCCATTATAGACCCACGTGGTGGTCTTAGCACAATGGGTGTCCTGATCATAAGTGGTATTATAAGGTCTCACGCATTTATAAGCCATTTTACCCTCCATATAAGGCTACCAAAAAATTGAATGGTGAATTTTTCAAAATCTCCTTGTTACTTATAGGGAAAACATGGCATAAGAGAATTAACCCTTCAAAAAAAAGTTTCATCCCATGCCTTAAAAAATGAGCATGTATCACAGTTTACAAGGCTATGGTTCATTAAAACATCATATAATGTTTTTCTTTTTGTAAGGTTGTTGGAGATGGAGCAGAATGTTTTGCTTTCTGTAGGGTTGTAAGGTGTTGTGTGTGCATGTGCATGTGTGTGTTTAGAATGAATATTGTGAGTGTTTAAGTGTACATTAATTAGAAAGAGAGATAGAGACAAAAGAATGCCTCGAGATTTGAATAAAAGCTTCATTTTGCTTGTGGAGATAGAAGAAGAAGAAGGGGTGATGGCGATGCAGAGGGATGACGCAAAGGGAGATGGCAGGGAACTCAACGATGCAAATGCATGAAGATCTTGAGGGAGATAGGGGCCATTATAGACCAACGTGGTCCCATACCACGTGGCCATACCACATGGTCTTCACACCACTCATATGGTGTGTACTAATCATAAGTGGCATTTATAAGGTCTAGTGCATGAATGACACATCAATATGGTTGGTACTCACTCCTCTCCTCTCCTGCATGTGTTTGATTTATTTTAGGAAACGTTATGGCGGTGCCCTATTGCGTTTGGCTCATGACTGCCTCTACCTCCTAATTGACCCCCCCAAACTCAATTGCCATTGCCTCTACATCCATCGCGTCTACAGGTATTTTGAGATTTTTTGACCTAAACATAAGGGTTTGTTCAAGAGTTGATATTGTGCAATAAGGGGCTCACAGGAACTCCGCAAGCTCTTTATCACTTGTTGGTAATGACCTTTTCTTAACGTATTGCAGTCTATTAGGGTAATGTTGCTAAGAGGGTCTGCACTAAGCAATAAGGGGCTCATTGGCATCCTACTAGCCCCATATTACTTGGTACTGAACCCCCTTAGAACACCATATTCGTGAGTTTGGGAATCTCCCAAGTCCCATTTTTGTAATACTAAAAAGGTGGGACCCGATTAACATGTCTATAAGTTTCTCAAAACCGTATCATGGGACCTATCATTGGAAAGCGCTTGAAAATAGGATTCTATTAAGCTTTAAAGCACACAATTTGGAGTAATGGTGTTCAAGTTATGGCAAATCCAAAGTTTTGACCACATGTCCCAAACTTATGGGAAATTCCCATATTCCCCAATATGGTGTTTTAGGGTCATGCTGCTCACAAGGACAGTACAAAGAAATAAGAGGGTTGTTGGAATCCTCTAGGTCCAGTATCACTTGGTAATGACCCCACTTAGGGGCATGTTGTTCATGGGGTCAGTACCAAGTGACACACGGATCATTGGCATCCTTCTGACCTCGTGTCGCTTGGTATTGACCCCCTTGCGATCATTTTTCTCATGGAGTTAGTACCAAGAGGTTTGTGGGCATCATACTAGCCCCATATCACTTGGTACTAACTCCCCTTGGGACACATTTCTGATGGGGGGTTAATACCAAGTGACACGAGTCTCGTTGGCATTTTGAAGGCCCCATATCGCTTGGTACTTACCCCTTTTTGCGGTCTTTTTTCTCAAGGGGTCAATACCAAGTGATGCAAGTCTCGTTGGCATCCTTATGGCCCCATTTTGTTTTGTATACTGACCCCCTTATAGTCATTTTACTCACAGGGTCAGTACCAAGCGATAGGAGGCTTATGGGCATCGTGCTAGCCCCATATCGCCTGGTACTGACTACCCTTGTTGGGACACGTTGCTCACGGGGTCAGTACTAAGCGATAAAAGGCTCATTGGAATCCTGCTAGCCCGATATCACTTGGTACTGACCCCATTTTGCGGTTATTTTGCTCACGGGATCAGTACCAAATGGTAGAAGGCTTGTTGGCATCATGCCAGCCCCATATTGCTTGGTACCGACCCCCTTTTGTGGTCATTTTTCTCACGGGGTGAGTACTAAGAAATAGAAGGCTTGTGGCATCCTGCAAGCCCCATTTGTCTTGGTAATAACCCCTTGCATCATTTTGCTCACACGGGGTCAGTACCAAGTTATAAGAGGCTCATTGGCATCCTACTGGCCCCATATTTCTTGCTATTGACTCCCCTTTGGGGGTGATGTTGGTCACAGACTATACAAAAAGATCTTGTTAGTGGGGGTCAATACCAAGCGATTAGGTGCTCGTGGGCATCCCCCTAGTTTGTTATCGTTTGGTACTGACTCTGAACAATTTTTTGGCTGTCATTTTACTAAGTTTATTTATTAGATGGCTGGTACCAAGCAAACTACGCTTGAAGGATAGAAACAAGTGAAAGGCCTACAGAGTTCCTGCATGTGCAAGGTAGGAGAAGAAGATTTCGGTAGTTCTTCAAGAGCTTCGACAAATTGAGCAATATATGCAACCTGCAATAGCTAAACTACCATTTCAAAAGATTTGTGCATGATATTTGTGAACACTGGAGTATTGGCATGCGATGGCAAGCATTTGCAGTTTTATGTCTCTAGGAAATTACTGAAGACTGACTAATTGAGTTTTTTGAAGATGCATATTTCCTTGCCCATGCCCATAGGCTTACAATATTGCATAGGGATTTGGATACACTCCATAGATTGAGGTACAAATATGATTGTTTATTAGCATTTATTTCTGTTAGCGGATCCTCGCATGCTAGAGATCCTGATGGTCCCACCCCTCCATCCTCATGCAAGGCCAGTTGAGACTCACCCATGCTGGTACGACAGGGACACCCGCTCTCAGACTTTGAGAAGAGCATAAGAAAAGGACCAGCCATTGCAGAAGCAAGATGCCGCATAACTAGAACCTCATGCACAACCACAACCACAATTGAAGGTTGGAACCACACAACCACAACCCTTCGGTTGGTGATAATTTTGCTGATGATCTAGCAAATGCTAATGCAGTCCAAGAAACTAATAGGATTCATAGAGAAATTAACGTCATTGAAGCATGAAATATCAAAGAATTAAGGGATTTAGAGAGTATTGCGCCTGTCAATATGGCATTTACAATTTGGGGCACAAGGCTTGTTTATGAGCTCAGATGCAGCTGATTTACGTGTTTTGGAATGTTGCGGGATACTAGAAGTCACAAACACAATCATGAATGTAGCACTATGGTATGTTGGCATGATTGTGTTGTATTCTATTTTCTAATTCTAATTCTATTTTTCACAAATCTTAATTCTATTTTTTCACAAATCCTAATTCTATTTTCTATTGATTGTTGTTTGTAGGGATTGTTTATCACTTCTACCAGAGCAGATACAAAATAGTACATATGTTGTTGATCCCCTCGTATTATCAGGGTAATTGCAAAATGAGGGGACATGATTTTTGGACCTCATGGCCTGGTTTCAAACCACCTTGATCATGCAAGAATTATTATCATGGCTTATAATGAAGAGTGAGTCTTGTGTTAAGTTATAGATTGACAACATATATTCGGTGATTTATATGTTTTTTTTTATAACACCTATGTCATGTTTGTTTTTTCAACCAACAAAATGGAGTTTGCTTTTGTATGACATTGCCCAAAATATATGTTATTTTGCAAACTATGTTCAAGGATATCATGGTCGCATTAGAGAGTAAGTCCCTATTAACATTTCCCTCTTCCACAAGCATATAGATAGATTTATTTAAGTAGGATAAACTAATTCTTGTTTTCTCGACCTCTCAGATATGCTTGAAAGTTTTCATGAGTTGTGGAAAACCCTGTATTGGAGCCAAATCTTCTTCAGAACATGGGATATCAAAGGATAAAGGTGCCAGTCCAGCCTACAAATGTCAGTTATTATGGATGGAGGATGTGCTTAAACACATTTCTTTTGTTAAAAAATATTTTTAATGTTCCTGATGTAAGTGATGTTTAGAATCTACATCTACATCATCATCTAGCGTAGCTATGAGGTTTGTAATCTACATCTCCATCATCAGGAATATTAAAAAAGATTTTTAATATTTCTGATATAAGTGATGTTTGTAATCTCCCATCATCATCTAACATAGCTATGAGGTTTCTAACAAAACATTTTCCTTTGTGTACAAGAAACTTAATTTGCACAAATATAATCCATTGCACGTAAAACAATTCAAGACCAAAAGTATACAAAAAATTATTTTGGCGGTCCATGATCGTGCAGAAGAAGAGATCAGACGGGTAGGTGAATTCGCAAGGGAAATCAAAGAGCGAAGGCGTTAGCAAGAGAAAAAATACCAAAGGGAAGTTGAAGCACACTAAGATGCTATCAAAGAATATGAAAGGTGCAGAGCTGAGGTGGAGGAATGGATGTAATCTAGGTGGCAGGTTGAGCTGGAGGCTTGGAGGCAAGAATAGGAGGCGAGCAGGCGAGCTCGAGGCAAGCACATGAAATATTATGGGAACAAATGGAAAGAGTGGAAGAGAGCCTTAATCCAAGGCCAACCCACTCATAGTCACATTCACATTCATGTTCATGTTCACATTCATCACAGACACCTTGTCACCGTCCCCTACAATCTTCTTCTCATCGTCACCCCTGAAATTCTCCCATGTATACACAAGGTGACACACATGTATATTTTTTGGAATATATGAATACATAAACTGAATTTTACAAGATATTGAATATTGTTCTCTTTTTTTTCATTAGAAACATGTTAAGTATGCTAACAATTGGATGGCATACTATTTTACACAACTTTGTATCTAACAACTATGCTAAAAATTGAACGGCATACTATTGTACACAGTTTCATGTTAAGTATGCTAACAATTGGATGGCATACTGTTTTACACAACTTTGTATCTAACAACTATGCTAAAAATTGAACGGCATACTATTGTACACAGTTTCATGTACCTCACAGAATAGGACAAATAGACTTTTGTGTAACTGGCCATTGGAAATTCAATTGCTCATTACAAGATGCATCGCTCTATCAAGGCCTCCGACTTGTCATCCCATAACTCGTAGGTTTGTTTGTCTTTAGGTGCATAGAAGAACCCTTTCATAATAAAATCACCTCGTGCAATGGCATCCCCCCATCCTTCCTTTGTTGGTCTCTTTGCTGAGCTCTTTCTCCTCCTTTGTGCATTTCAAGATGTAGAAGTCCTCATTCTCTATATTTCCTTTTTCGCTGTCTCATCGCAAAATTGTCTCCTACAAGAAGGACATCACTATGGGTATTGTGGTGCCCTTTTTGTAGGTGGCCTCCTCAATGTTTGTGATGTTAACATCAATGTCAACATTGTCGTCTCCATCTACCAATGGTTCAAGGGCAATGTAGTCCTAGCTATGAATATGAGACTGACTGATGCATCTATGCCATAAGTGTTCCATACAATTACTACAATAACATGATAGCTGACGCACTCTCAATGCTATTAGATCGTGCTGAGATTACGCAAAGATTGATATAGGAATCTTGTGTTTTTTATAGCCTTGACATTCCATGTCTCATCTCTATCTATATCACACACCTTGATCTCCCAAAAGACTTTACAAATGTATGGAGCTTGTGATGCATATGTGGACTCGGCCCTAGTGTGAGCGTTTCTTGCAAAAACGTTATGATATCAGCTGCATATTGGAGCTTAGCACCATTAGGCTTGAGTTGCTCATGAGTTAGTGCTCTCTTCACTTTAGCCCCTACACCATCGTGCTCTCCCTTTCCATGACCACAGCCAAAGAAATTCCAACTCATTTGCTACCCTGTGATGGTAGTGTATCTAGAAACAAAGTAGAAAGGCCTTTTTGCTTTGAATTGAGACAAAGCACCATCAGACCAAACCCAATGACATTCTAGGGGAATACCAAAGGGTAATACCCAATTAAATTTAGCATGAAACAATGTTGTAGAAAATGGGTATCATGCTTCTTATCATTAGAGGTATAAAAGCGTATTGTTTTGTGGATGTCACCTACAATGTGAAAGTATGTAATATACACATATATGGTCACTTGTCTTGAATACGAGTGCATTGACTGTATCTCATTTTTCTCCTTAAAAGAGTAATTCTCAGCAAAGTCTACAACAGATATTACCACATCTTCAAGAAAATTGGACAAGCATTCTTTGTATTGCTCATCTTGCCACTTATACACAAAATTATGTTTCATAAACTTTCCGAGATGATCATTGAACATTTGATTCAATGCCTTTGCACGGTATTTCCTTGTGTATTGACTCTTTCCTCTTCTTTGTCTTGCCATCATCAATGGTTCCACATTCTATGTTCTGAAAGATCCTCATCACGAGATGACAAGCCGACCAACATATGTAGATTCAGGTGGATAATTGCTATGTTTCAAGGACCACAGACATTGCAACTCCCCATCAGACACTTCAAGGCATGGAACATAGTACCTTGAACTTTGGGACATAAGATTGAATCCCATGCGCTTGTTGTGATGCTCTTGTGTAGGACTTCTCTGTAGCCTTTCACCCTGGCTGATAACCCACATTACAAATGACACAATCACATTGACATGCTTTGCCATGAAACCCAAAAGTAGATCCTCTAATCTGGTTCAAGGCATCTTTTAAGAATGACATCTAAATATGTGTTATATAGCAACAACAAGTGTATCGATCCTTAAGCTTGCGCACAAAGTATAGCTTTAATTTCTTGAGATCTCATTGATGAACTGGTGCCTGTGGATGTAATCATAGAGCAAGTTAAACATTTGGTTTGAAACTAGTTTGTAGTATATAAAACAGTGGTATCATATGGCCACCCTAAGTTCTCCTTTCGGTCTTTACCCGCCGATATCATACCAATGCTCAACCGATATAATACTGATTAGAAAATTTTCTAAATACAAAGTACATTAGAGGAGACCATGCTCTTAAGCCAGTATGATAGCAGTGTTTAACCGAAAGCTGATCTTTTCCCTATCAGTAGTGTTAGTTGTATACAAATATCATTCCACAACCGGTGTATCACAGTATGATAGCAGTGTTTAACATGATCAAATATAAGGAAACAATGCACATACAAGGATGATAGAATCATAGAAGATTAGTGAATTTGTCATTTGTTTGTATACTAGTTGGAAACATCAAATCTATTATTGGCATCATCACAAAGCACACCAAATCAACACGGGTGTTGGAGCACTGGTTGTTGTTGTTACTTGAGATTGATCGAGAAGGTGTGTTGTATGCTTAGCATAAGATTTTCTACCAAGGCGAGCGACATACATCCTTTTTGTTGGGTGAAACACGATTATGGCTTAACCAAAAATTACAAACAAGATGTTTCATCTCATCACATTGATTATGCATGCTTCTTGCATGGGCTTGCCAATGGCACAAGTACCCATAGTGCAATACGACGGTGTGACAACACTCGTGGCAGGAGCATTGAAATTGCTTCTCTATGAGTTGTAGAGCTTGGAGACCTCAAGGGTTACAAGTTCGGACATTGGAAGGATCCTCACGAAAGTTGCGGTTTGCTAAGGTAATCTCTTGTAAGGGAGGTTAGGATGAGCCATAACATTCATGGCGCCATTGCATCCCTTGGCTTTTTCTATCGTTTTTCCTCTAATCTATGCATTACCCATTGCCCATTATCTTGATTAATGGTTTCCCATAAAAAAGATGTGGATTTGATGGAGATTTGTGTTATTTGGTGTAAAAAAGATGTGGATTTGATGGAGATTTGTGTGATTTGGTGTAAAATAGCTTGAACATAGTTTGTATTAGGTTTATTTTGCATCCATTACATCAAACAATGCAATAGAATGTAATTTTTAGTGAATGTTAGCTTTCTTTAGTGTTAAACATAGAACTAAAATCATTAATTCTAGCTTAATTGTGTGTTTTATGTTGAAATTGTTTGCATTAGAGTGTTAGAAAGCATTAGGAGTAGCTTAATCTTTTAAAATTTTTCTTAAAACCATAAAAAAACCCTTGAATTCAACTAATTTCTCTTAATGGACTAGTTTTTGTCATTAAGGTTGATTAATCTTGTTCAAGAGGTAAAAACTTTAGAAAACGTGTTAATTGGGGTCTAAATTGATCATGTAAGTAGTCGAAATTAGTATTTTTGAGTGTTTTGAGAGCATCTAGATGCATCAAAACACCTAATTACATCAATTTCTTCATCAATTGGAGGAATTTGACTCTCTTTACTTAATTTTTCCTTAAGAAGAGACCAAAATTAACAGGCATTCTAGATTAATTATTGAAGCTCATAGCTTAGCATTCCCTTGCTATATCCAATGATGTGCTCCATTGTGTGAATTAATTAGGAATTAGTTCTTAATTAGAGTCCTTGATTAGTGTAAAAGAGGGAAATATTAGTGAAAGTATTAATCTTTGAATAATTCTTAATCAATTTTTTATATAACTCATTAAGGCTAATGAGCATTCAATGAGTCGATGCTCATGAGTTGTCAAATTGTCCATGTTGGCGGGGGTCATTTATGAAGGGTCTAAGGGGTGTTATAAAAAAGTTTTTTTTAATTCCCACTTACCTTTCAGGAAAAATGCCAATATCTCCTTAATTTTAAATTCAAAAAATATCCCTCCCAAAGAAGGAAATTCGTATTTCCAACTAGACTCCAAAAAAAAAATGGTTCACACTATGAACCATTTCATCAATTTCACGGCCTAAGGTTTCACACCCTAGGAGTCCACGCCAAAAAAAAGGACTTTGGAAAACACCCCTGTTTGGAGGCTCGTATCTCCTAAACTGTAAATCCGATGAAGGCACTCTAGGGCTCATCGAAAAGCTAACATGGAGCTCTTCAACTTTGGTCTTGGTCATCGTTCGAAGTCAAAATCGATCATTTTGGCCTACGGCCAGCAGCCTCAAAAATTCGACCCAAAAATAGAGGCAAAAAACAACCCGAAAAGCACAAAAATCGTAAAAAACAGCACGAAAACGACTTTGCATCATATTTGGGCTACTTTTTGAGGGTCTAAATGATAAAATTACAAACGACTCAGGGAGACAAAGTTGTATACTCCAAAAATACTACAACTCTCTCATATAGAGTTTTTCAAAATTCCTTTTGCAACAACCTCAAAACATGTTGCGAAAAAGGAAAAAAATTCTTAGAATTTTTTTTCCATCTTGAGACAGTGATGGAAAATAGGTTTAAGGACCTCTTCTTCCATCTGGGAAGTTTTACTAGCCTGCACTTTTTTCAGAAAAATATCCCTAAGGTCGTTCACGTGCGTGTAGCGTCCGCTAATTAGGGCAAAAACAGACACTTGTTTGACCCAACAAAGAGTACGCCAGGCTTCTTGAGGTTGTAAAACGAGTTCTGAGAAAATATTAAAAGCATAAAAAAAATGTGTGCTTGCTCATTAAGGAGAAATTGATAGCATCAAACATGGCAACGATAGAGGGAATACGTGGGCTGACACCCTCATTGAACCCAATGGCTGACATCTTCAAGCCATTGAGATCTATGCCCCAGCTACAACTCCTAATACCATTTGCCATGCCAACAACAAGCGTGTCATCACGTTTTACACCCCCTAACACTTCAATCCCACCGAGCTTTGGTCCTTTACCTAACCTTCCCACCAATCTTATTGGTACCAACCCTTTGCAACCCCTAGATGCGCACACCTTAGATATATTGACTAGTCTAGGAAGGGGGGTTTACCAAAGGACTGAGTGAGTCCCTCCCAACAAGAGCACTCACATATGGCCTCATTGTCTCATACAGAAATACGGCCGTACAGATTTCCACAATCATGGGCAAATACAACAGAATAACAAATCCTAATCAATTCATACAAATGTTTGAACAACGATATGAAGGAACTCTATTCAATTAAGCGTAAACCAAACGAAACCATTAGAGACTTTATCCTTCGGATAAAAATCTTGGACTCACGATGTGAGTCATGGGAAAAATTAAATGAGATGTTTCATAATGGGCTTAAAGAATAACAGCTTACACAACTTGATCATTATATCCAACCCAGAAACATTCGATCAATGTTGTAAAGAAGTAGTACGTTTAGACGACAACATCCTGGAAGATGATCATGCTACAAGATGTTCCTCACCTAAACCAAGTAAATAAATGGCAAAAGAAAGATCGATCTCGTAATTGTCATTCCCCGAATTCTATGCAGCCTTGATTAAAAAGTTTCAGTTGACATCTCTAAGAGAGGATGAGATCCTTCAAAATCTGCCATCCTTAATGTCTCTACAAGTGAGGAGTGAAATGCCTTGTGTTAAATGCAATCACTACCACCATCCCAATCCCATTGTGCATACAAGGCACCTGTTTTTCTATACTGCATATATTGTAAATCCTTTGATCATGATACTAAAAGGTTTCCCAATTCATCAACAATTGACTCTAAACCTCCATCTCTCGTGTACCAAATAGAAATAGTCCAAAGGGTAGAAACTACTCAGGAAGAAGTTAATCGAAAACTTTAGTGTTTGTATTACCGTGGACCTTAGAAAGTCGCAAACTGCACAGTTTGGAATACTTTCATGCCCATGGTCTTTGACACTTTGTAACCCATGTGTGAACGATGTGGCATTGATCACTTGTTCCAAGATTTCCTAAGATGAGTTGCCTTGTCTCACAAAATACAACTCTTAACATCTTAAGTGTACAAAATGGGCAATTATCCATGGTAACCTTGAATGTGCTCACATGCTTTTTACAAGCCAAGACACAAAAAACGATCAAAAAAATGCAAAAGACAATACCTCAACATTCTTGATAGGTCTCCCCACAACCTCATTCACAAGACGGTCAAAATGCTTCCCCAACATTCTTGACATAAAACAGTCATTTAAAAACAGATTTCACATACAAATACAGTTCTAACAATATTTCCATTTTTTCTCATCACTCCACATCCTTTCACATTAGTCCCCATCTTTTCTTATCTTCCCACAAATTTTTTTTTCTTCATCGATCCCTATCACATCATATCATTCCCACATCAAATCACATCTAATCGCATCATCCACATATCAATCCACACCATCCATACATCCATTCACATCATCCACACCAATCCACATCATCCATACATCCATCCACATCAATCCACATTATCCACACATCCATCCACATCTTCCATACATCATCCACATCAATCCACACGTCAATCCACATCATCCATACATCCACCCACATCAATCCACATCAATCCACATCGTCGATACATCCATTCACATCAATTCACATTTCCCACACATCAATCCATATCATCCATACATCCATCCACATCAATTCACATTATCCACTCATCCATCCACATCAATCCACACGTCAATCCACATTCATTTCATAAGTATTCCCATTCTCATTTAATCACATCTTTTTCTAACTCATCACTTATTTCCTCATTTATCCTCATCAGATCACATGTACTTGCATCTACCGATACATCTCATCACTTCACATACATTAACATCTATCCAGTTTACATTGCATCTGATCATATCCACCATTTCACATCACATCTCATTTATTCACATCCCGACTCACATGGTAACACATTCATTCACATCCCGACTCACATGCTAACACATTCATTCACGTCCCTTATCGTTCATTCACATCCTGATTCAGATGTTATCACATTCATTCACGTCCCTTATCGTTCATTCACATCCCAATTCACATGTTATCACATTCATTCACATCCTATATCATTCCTTTACATCGTGATTCACATGACATCACATCTCATCTATTCATTCACATTTATCCGATTCGCATCACATATCATCACATCTATTTACCTTTCATTCTCATCACTTCTATTCTCATCACATCCATCCATCCATTCTTTCCCATCTATCTGATTCGCATTACATCTCATCACATCTATTCACATGTCACTCCTATTCTCATCGCATCCATCCATCCATTCTTTTCCATCTATCTGATTCGCATTACATCTCATCACATCTATTCACATCACATTCTCGTCACTCCTATTCTCATCGCATCCATCCATCCATTCATTCATTCTCATCACATCACATTCTCGTCACTCCTATTCTCATCGCATCCATCCATCCATCCATCCATCCATCCATCCATTCATTCCCATCTATTTGATTCGCATCACATATCATCACATCTATTTACCTCTCATTCTCATCACTTCTATTCTCATCACATCCATCCACCATCCATTCTTTCCCATCTATCTGATTCACATTCCATCTCATCACATCTATTTACCTCTCATTCTCATCACTTCTATTCTCATCACATCCATCCATACATTCATTCCCATCTATCTAATTCGCATCCCATCTCATCACATCTATTTACCTCTCATTCTCATCACTTCTATTCTCATCACATCCATCCCTCCATTCATTCCCATCTATCTGATTCACATCCCATCTCATCACATCTATTTACCTCTCATTCTCATCACTTCTATTCTCATCACATCCATCCATCCATTCATTCCCATCTATCGCATCCCATCTCATCACATCTATTTACCTCTCTCATTCTCATCACTTCTATTATCATCACATCCATCCTCTATTCATTCTCATCTATCTGATTCATATCACATCTATTTATAGAATGTAAGAGAATTCTTATTTTTTATATAAAGATTCTTTACGCATCTATTTATGCATAAGAACAACTTTAGTGGGAAATAACACTTTTATAAAAATCTGTTTATGCATCTATTTATGCATAAATTCAATTTTAAGGAGAATAACACTTTCAAAATAAAAATAAATCTTTTATGCATCTTTCTATATGCATAAATTCAATTTTAATGAGAATAACTCTTTTGAAATAAAAATAAATTTCTTTATGCATCTTTCTATGCATAAAATCAAAATAGATGAGAATAACTCTTTTGAAATAAAAATAAATTTCTTTATGCATCTTTCTATGCATAAAATCAAAATTGATGAGAATAACTCTTTTGAAATAAAAATAAATTTCTTTATGCATCTTTCTATGCATAAAATCAAAATTTGATGAAAGTAACGCTTTTATAAAAAAAAATCTTTTATGCATAAATTCGGTTTTAATGAAAGCAACACTTTCATAATAAAAAAATTCTTTTATGCATCTATTTATGCATAAGAATCAATTTGATGAAAGTAACACTTTTATAATCAAAATATTCCCAATATAAATCTTTCTATGCATAGAAATTAATTCTAATGAAAATAACACTTTTATTATAAAAATATTTCTAATATGCATTTTTCTATGCATAGAATAAAAATAACACTTTTAGAATACACAAGCGGTGGGGATTACTCTTTTTGAATAATAAAAGATAAAACTTATTTCAAAAAAATTAAGATAATTTTTCCATAACCTCCTTTGTATGGCTGACCATTTTTCAAATTCTTTCATTCTCAAGTTACTTAGAAATTATCCCAAATGGTTTAAAGCATTCCAAACTAATCAAATTTTACTTTTTAAAGAGAAACAATATGAAAAGTTTTATTTTAACAATTTGATTACACATCTAGGATAAAGATAGGCTGAATTCAAGATTGAAGAGAGGGTGAAAGCCTTTCCAACAAGGCATAGCATCATTTTTCATTTTAAAGAAAACAAAAATTAGAAAACCATTAAATGGAATAAAGAAAAGTAGGATTTCTAGCTTACAAGAATTTTTGTGAGCTTTCCTTTGGCTTGATGGTTTGAGGGATCTACTCTTGTTTGCAACAAGAGTGGCCACCAATTCTTTTGAAGAGAAAATGATCAAAAACTAATGAATTATCAATAAATTCATTGTTTTTTGCTCTGGGAGGAGTAGAGTAACAGTGCATAAAACACTACTAACCATTTACAAAGGGGGAGGCTTCATTTATAGGGAAAAGTGAGCCTCTAACCAAGTAAACTGGTTCTAGAATTTTCAAGATCAGTTTGGTCAATTTTTGACCATTTTTTGGTCAGTTTAGCTTACTTTTTGGATCTAGTTGAAGCACGAGAGAGGATAGATGAAAATATCTCATTATTTCTGAGTTTAAAACTCAACCACACATGTGAAATAGGTGCCTCCTTCATGAGGGGAATTCTCCCACACTGAGGTGTCAAAAATACATCATTTGTTCTAAATATCTCTTCTTTTTTAACTAATAACCTTGTTCTTAGTCAACTCTTCATCTTATGTGAGTATTTACTCATTTTTGGGGGGATTTACTTTTATTCTTCAATTTATCTCCTCCCTACATTTGGATTAATCTAATTGGTCCATAGCAACCTTAATTCAAAAATTTTTAAAAATCTAGACCCTTAGGCTAAGGTCCTTTTTACCTGATTTTAATTTATTCCAATTGCACATTGGAAATTTCTTTTTGAATATCTATTTCAGGGGAAACCATTTTAGACACTAGTAGGATTTTTATATCCAAAAATATCTCAATTTTGAATTACCTCTCTCTAGGCATTTTCTCTCTCTAGGCCAAAACAAGGTAAAATAGGATCTTTCTTTTATTTCAAAGAGGGGAATAATTATAAGATCAGAAGGGGAGGTTTTTACACCTGCAAGGAATCTTACATCAAGAAGATTATTTTCTTCCAAGATAGTATTGAATACTTCCAAGGTAGGGCCACATTATTTTAGCCGAGGGAATCCAAGTTGATCCAAAGAAAAGCAAGAGTATCATAACTTGGCCTAGATCATGTGATATGCATGGAGTTACAATCATTTTCTTGGATTTATGTAGCTATTGTAGAGTAAGTTTATCTAGATTTTTTCTTACATTGCACATCTCCATTGATTGAACTCTTAAAAAAAGTAAGCATCTTTAAAGAGTTGAAAGAAACTCATAATCATGCACCAGTGTTGCAAACAACTACTTGATTTTTGTAAGCCATTTTTCATAGTTCTAAAACTGATGATGCCAATGGTTATGCAAATGCCTTTTTTGGTTCTGATTATATTATTAATATTTGTGTGACTTTTTTTAAATTGTAGCATCATGAAGGTTTCAAGTGCCTTGTAACTATCTCAATAGTAATTTTAATAAAAAGAATGAAATCACAATTTTGAGATTTTTTGCATGTTTGTATTCATGTCTTCTATATAGCAAATGCATATGGGAGGAGGAATTCTCATGATTTTCTAAAAATAGCCAAATCTACTTGAATAGGAAAACCATACCAATAAGGAGGGTGATATTGGGAATGCCCCAAAAAATGCCACATGACCCTCGATGAAGGTTTGTCTAGATGAGCTCCAAATTTCAAAACTTTAGCACAGGTGTTTATGACAATGTTTTTGCAACAAACAAAATGTTTGTGCATTAGCCCTTACCCATATGACAAGCTCGAAGGGGCGAGTGTAGTTTTAAGGAAAGAAAATATTTTAGGCCAATCAATGCAATGTTCATCAAAATGTCTTCTTTAGTGTACTTTTGCACTAGTTCTTCAAATGCAGGGGATTTGCATTTGATCCTCAACCCATACTATCTAAAATGGAGTACCTTCTTCCACTATTAAAATGGTCTAATTTGGCTTGCATGATGCCAAGGCTGGATACATGAGTACATGGCTCCCTACATTTTGAGACTTTGTTGTAACAATTAACTATGACCACCTTGTATTGTGGATATCCAATTCAACACTTTTGGTGCTTAGAAGTTAGAAGGGAAGAAAATGGGAGTACTTACATGGATGGGGATTATGAAATTGCATGGTCATGGTCATGTGTACCTTGCCTATCAATCTATAATTACTCTAACTAAGTAAAAAGATATGTACTTAGGTCATGTGCATTCAATACATTTAGCTTTGCTTCTTTTTTTTGGGACCAATAATATTTATTTATATTAATTGTTCAAAATATAGCATACATCACCCCAAAGAATCAACTCTCTACTCTTTTTTAACCTCATTCATGATTTTACAAAGAAATTACCATCTTTCATCTTCACACAAGAAACATTTAGCTTTGCTTTAGAAGATTAACACTCGATATTACCATGACATGAATATCTTCTTCATAGTCCTCAAAGGTGTTGAATATAGTCCTCAAAGGTGTGGCATATATTCTTGAATGTAATTTACTAAAAAGTTAATATCTTCTTCTCGTAATCCTCGAAGGTGGTGCATATATTCTTAAATGTAATATACTAAAAATTAACTCGACTCTAGTTTTTTGCGAGCTAAATTAGCCTCTCTCTCTCTCTCTCTCTCTCTCTCTCTCTCCCTCTCTCCCTCTCCCTCTCTCTCTCTCTCTCTCTCTCTCTCTCTCTCTCTCTCTCTCTCTCTCTCCACTTTCCTATGAGCTAAGCTACAAAAATCCACCTCTTTTATTGATAAAGAGTGCTCTTTATTCGTAATACTTTGTGCAGGAACTGATCACCTCTTTGTTGATAGAGAGTGCTACATGTCCAAACTTCATTTTTTTCAACAAATAAGCATTATTAAAATAACATGCTTATTGAATTTTGTTTTAGTAGAAACAATATACTTACATTAATATAGAAATGTTAAACATGTCTCATAACTTGACTTCAATTTTTATAGGGAAAAGAAAGAGCAAAATATAGTTTGTTTGTTGGATTTTTAATGGTAAAATAGTACTATACCTAATTTTCATTTCAAATAGTAACATTACAAGTAAAGACTCCAATATATTACTATCAAATTCTTGAATGTAAATGTAAATTTACAGACATTATTTCATGAATGTAATGCAAGTAAATACTCAAATAAAAAACTATCAAAGTTAAATGTTTGAATGTAGATGTAAATTTATAGGCTTAAATAAGGTTTTTGTGTGTGTGTGTGTGTGTGTGTGTGTGTGTGCGTGCATGTGTGTGTGTGTAAGATAGAAATCCTTATCACTTAACAATTCTTTATTAAGGATATCTTGTAGCCTGATCTTGGCTAGTGTTCATTTAATTTAATTTAAGTCTTTCATGGTCTTGGCTAGATTTCATTTAATTTAATCTAAGTCTTTCATGGTCTTGGCTAGTGTTCACTTAATTTAATCTAAGTCTTAAGTAACATATTGAACTTAGATCGCATGTAGACTTCAAAACTAACACACAATTGTGAACCTTATGAGTACCCAAATAAAAAAAAAGAGATCCTCACATTTTTCATTGCTTAAGTAACACACCATGGTCCTTAGATTTCCTAAATTTTATGCAAACAAGTTCCTTTTTAAAAGATATAAGAGAAAATTTCATGGGTTAAAACTTTTAATTAAATATTTAGAATGTTTAAAAAGAAAAAGTGAAAATTTTCATAAGAAAAACTTATGTAACTTCAATGTTGATCAAAGCCTTTGTTTGGAAAGCTAAAAAAAGAAAAGTGGTTAACTTCAGATCGAGATGATGCTAAAAGAAATGTTGTAGAAAATTAATCACACTTTTTGTTTATGTTTACTAGTCTCTAATTATTTAAATTTAGAAACCATCCTTGAGATAAAAATTCTACAAGCTAAAACTTTTCATGAGAGATTGAGTTCAAAAAGATCAAGAAGAATAAGTGAAGTACATTATAGGAGTTATCCAATGATCAATTAAACACCCTTGACACATAGTGGATTTACAAGGATTAGTGTTAGGCTTTAACTTAGTGGGTCAAGAGTCATCATCTTACAGGAGGAAGTAGTATTTTTGTCCTTTGTGGAATTCCCTCATCATTTGAACAATGTGTATTGATAATATCCAATTAACCCAACCTAAATCTTGTGTCTATAGCCTCTTTCCTCATTTTAGAGGAAACAAGGTTGGAAGGAATTGATGCCTCTAGTTCAGCACCACCAACTTAAGGAAAAAAAGAAGAAGAAGCAGGAAAAAAAATCCGAATCAAATCCAAACAAGACACCTTAGGAGATCAGAGCTAGGAGTCGGATGCCGAAAAAGCCCCAGAAGAAGAAAGGTGGTAAGAAGGCACTAAATGTTTAGGAATAACTAAAAGCCACCCTGGCCAAGATTTTTGGAGGACACGTAGGATCTGCTTAGACACCGGACGTCTGGTGCACAAGGTATAACAATCAAGATCACATGAAGGAGGAGTGCGAGGAGTTGAAGAACACACATCACATATGCACTATCTACAAAAGGAATAATCACACCGCAAAGATGTGTTTTTTCAATACTCCAAACATTTGAGAGTGACGGAAAGATAGCAGCAACAGCAAGCCCAAGCTGTCAACCAAGTTTCCATAGGACCTCAAATCAACATACCTTATAGAAGAGGAGGTGGAAGGCTTGGGCCAAAAGGAGCTTGCTTCTACTGCTACAATGGTCTAGGGCATAGACAAAATGACTACCCCATATTTTAGCACCATCATCAGGAGGAACTATAAGAGGCAAGGCTGTAAAGGGAGGCAAACCGAGCAAGAGTTGATGCAACTATGAACATGGTAAAAGTGGACCATCGGGTAGGTAAAGAACAAGAAAAGACACCAAAGGTGATGGCTTGTAAAACTAGTGAAAATGCCTTTGTAGGAACCAAAAAATCTGGTAGAGCAGAATGCACAAATGTGGAAACAATCAAGGACAGTGACACACCCATTCCAAAAATGACCATTAAGATCAGAGGGCAAAAAGTGGTAAGGGTCATTCTAGATGGAGGATTAGGAGTGGACATAATATCAGATAGCCTGGAAAAAATCTAGGTATCACATACATGCTCCATTCTTGATGTGCATCGGACTACAGAAGAGTCCGACCACCATTGGAATAATCAAGGGAGAACAAATAGAAGTGGCAGGATGCATGTTCACGCCATGTTCATAGTCCTCAAAATGACTAAGATAGCGGGTGCCTATCCCATGCTCTCGAGAATACCATGGCTCAAAAGTGGAAGAATCAAGCACATCTAGGATACAGACAAGATCACAATCTGGAGGGGAAAAAACAAGGTCTACATTTGGTCTCACGGGAAAAAACAAGCTGAATCTGGCCAGCTGACCGTTGCATGTAGATGATCTAAATTACTTGGAAGGGGTAGAAGAAGAAGAAGAAGAGCAGATCATGAAAGAAAATCCAGCTTTGCTATACCTATTTGAGGTGGATATAGAAAGGATTGTACAGAGATACGATCCAGAAGTCCTGGTGGCTCACCTTGAAATGATACTAAATAAAGCAAGTGCAAAAGAAGATGAGAAAGACACTCAAGATAGTGTGGAAGAATTGCAGGCTTAACAAAAAAAGGTTTTGATGGCTCTCAAACAGGAGGAATCCCAACTTAGGAAGCCAAACATCAGCCCAGCATAGGAAGCGAAACATAAGAGTCTAGGAAGACGAGCTTGAAGAAGTGAACTTGGGAGATGACAAACAGCCCAAAACTGTCATAGTCAGTGTGCTAAACTGAATCAAGAATTCAGAGGAAGACTCCAAGAACTACTCAAATCTTACAAAGATGTGTTCGCAAGCGGGTGGTTGCAGGATTAGGGTGCCTAGTTTTGTCCACTCAGGCACTTGTAAAGAGTAAAAAAATAGGCATTTGTTTACCTTTAGTGGGTGGCCAATGTCTCCTAGCCAACAAAAGAGTTTCCTTTCAAGTTATTTTGTTGCAACATAACATGTAAAGTTGGGAATATAGTTGCATAATCTTATTAAACATTAGATAGTCGAAAGTCCTCATTTCCTTAGGTACAAAGTCAATGTATACACCTTGTTCGAAATTTGGACTGATTCCATAAAATGCTAATATCTTTTACATATAAACTCATATGATATTCCCACTTTGGACCTTATATCTTCACATAATATAGAACTTAACTTGATTTTTTGAGAAAATTGTAAGCTATTTGTCTATTCTCTTTAAATATTTCAAGGTCTTTAAAGTGTTATAATATATTTTTTGAGAAAATTGTAAGCTATTTGTCTATTCTCTTTAAATATTTCAAGGTCTTTAAAGTGTTATAATATATGCCACTTTTTGCACCCACAATAACTACAACTTAAAATTCTCAATCTTGTAGATCAAAAGAGTGGTAGATGGTGAGACATTAGTAGAATATGGTGGTTAGTCAAAATTGCAAATCCAATGGTTGGATTTTTAATGATCTCTTTTCAAAAATCTTCTAGGCTATCATAAGGCCTACAAATATTAATAATATAATTAGTAAAATTATATTTGTGATGTAAATCATCTAGAGACTAATGTACTTGTAATGGTGCATCTATGAAAAAAATTTGGATCACTCTAAGTTTGGAAAGATCAAATTTTTATTATTTCATCATATTTTTTATTAATTAGACTAATTTATATTAATTTAATTTATATTGGGTTAATTTGAGTGCATTTGTATTTTCTATTAGTTGCCTAATATCATTTGAAGTACCTTGCTCCCCCAAATTTGCTCTCCAAGAATTGTCTCAATCCAACATAAACTGGACACCCTGATCTTGCAACAACACTCTCCTGGAACTACTCCAACATGAAGGGGATTGATCCTAGATTCTACCAACACAAGATCAACCTAAAAGAGGATGTAATTCCTATTAGGCAGAGCAGATATAGAATGAATCTCAACTACACCAAACAGGTGAAGGAGGAGATTGATAAGCTGCTGAGAGAGGTTCATCTATCCATGGAATAGGGTAGAATGGCTTTCACCAATAGTCATTGTCCCAAAGAAGAATGAGAAGCTAAGGGTATACACTATCACAAGATGAATACTTCCACCATAACAGATCTGTTCTCTCTACCATTCATAGACTCCCTGCTGGACATCGGTAGCAAGTATGGATGGCCTCGGAGGATAAAGAGAAAATAGCCTTCATGATAGAATGGGGGGCTTTGCCTCTAATGTAATTACTTTTGGGTTGAAAAATTCTCCAGCCAAATTCCAAAGGATGGTTTAAGAGAATATACTATCAATATTTAACCACCTTAATGAGGGTGTTCGTGGATGATTTTAGTGTGTTTGGAAAGAAAGAAGCCACATAACACACCTCACCATCTGCCTGGAGAATTGTAGGAAAGCCTAATGATCTATCCAAGTGCGCCTTTGCACAAGTGGATCCCTCTTAGGGTACATAGTATCTATAAAAGGGCTAGCAGTAGATCTGGCCAAAGGTCGCAATTATTGTAAACCTGCAGCCATCCAAGAATGCCAAAGAACTTGCCAAATTCCTAGGACTAATCAAGTGACATAGTAGATTCATGAAGTTCCTAGCAAATGTGGTAGTACCTCTATACAATTTGGTTGTGAAAGATGCATTATTGAGCCTTAATCTATCCAAGTGCACCTTTGCACAAGTGGATCCCTCTTAGGGTACATAGTATCTACAAAAGGGCTAGCAATAGATCTAGCCAAGGTCGCAATTATTGTAAACTTGCAGCCATCCAAGAATGCCAAAGAACTTGCCGAATTCCTAGGACTAATCAAGTGGCATAGTAGATTCATGAAGTTCCTAGAAAATGTGGCAGTACCTCTGTACAATTTGATGGTGAAAGATGCAGAATATGTCTGGTCAAGATCTTGATCAAGAGGCATTCTGGAATCTCAAGTGGATACTATCATCAGCACCCATTCTCCAACAGCCAAACTATGATCTGGTATTTCATGTGTTTGTTAATGCCTCTGATTTTTCCTTTGGTAGTGCTCAGATGCAAGAAGCACAAGAAGGCTAGTTCAGACCAGTTTACTACACAAGCAGGAAGGTGTCCAAGCTTGAAACGAAATACTCCACCAAAAAAAAGGAGTCATTGGGGATGATCTAATAAATCAAGAAGTTCAAGCACTATTTGTTGGGAAAGGTGTTTAAATTTAATGTAGATTACATAGCACTCTTGTACCTGGTGAACAAACCAGACCTCTTGGTAAGAAAATCAACCAATTGGATGCTTTTGTTTTACAAGAGTTTGAGTTCACTGTAAGACACACCCCCACCAGAGACAAGCATGTAATAGTAGATTTCTTGTCCAGATTAGAGTCTCGAGAATATTCAGAGGGGGTAAAAGATGACTTCCCAAATGCATAGATCTTTCTTATAGACGAAAAAAAAACCAAGTGGTATGATGAGATTTTGCAATTGCTATTAGACTTGTCCTTTCCGGAGTACACATCCAGAGATTAGAGGAAAAAGCTGACTATCCGAAGCAAGTTGTTCATGGTGCTAGAAGGACAACTCTGTAAGATGTGCACTGATCAAATACTGAGAAGATACATCCCCAAACATGAACAATAGGGTGTGCTAGTAGATGTGCACCAAGGAATAAGTTGAGGAAGCTTTTTTGGATAAGTCATAGGGCAGAAAGTAGTCCAAGAAGGATGGTGGTGGCCAATTGCACTAAATGACACGCACAAGTTTGCAAAGTATTGTGATATGTGCCAATAGCTGGGGCAATTAAATGATGCAGACAGAATGCCTCACAACCAATATTCCCAATAAAGCCATTCCAGAAGTGGGGTCTGGACTTTGTCGGCCCATTCAAACCAATGGCTTAGCAAACAATAAATAAATACATTCTGGAGGTGTCTACGGATCACTGCACAAAATGGGTAGACACCAAGTCCCTAAGAGATTGTAAGGCATCCTTAGTAGCAAATTTCCTTTACAAAACTATCATGACAAGATTCGGATGCCCAATAGAGATAGTCAGTGCATGCGATCAAGGGAGCCACTTTCTCCATGAAGTGATCAAGAAGCTAACAAAGCGACATATGATAATACATTCAAAGTCAATATTCTACTATCTGCAAGAAAATGGGCAAGAAGAATCCACCACTAAAATCCTGAAGGGAATCCTAGTCACGACAGTGAATAAGAAGAGGTCCGACAGGGACACGAATCTGCACTTAGCATTATGGGCACTCCGAATAGCTTACAAGAATGCAACAAGACTTATGCCTTTCAACATCATGGTATATGGACTAGAAATAGTAGTGCCGATGGAGTTCCTTACAGAGAGCCTCAGGATATTAGTAACAAAAAGGCTCTCTCCAGAAGAATCATAGGTGCACATGATTGAGGAACTTCTTAAACTGGATGAAAGGAGACTTCATAGTGCATGGATAGCCAAAATTGTACAGAAGAGGAGAAAGTTGCAGGTGGACATAAACAAGAAATTCAATATCTTTGAAGAAGGAGAAGAAGTCTTGCTTTTCTCATCAACCTTGGGACTCCACCCAGGAAAATTGAAAATGAGATGGATAGGCCCATTCGCAGTTGATAAAAAAATGGGTACATGAACCTTTGAGCTAGCACGTCTAGATGGAGAAAGGATAAGGAAACTGATGAATGGGTATAGGCTGAAGCCTTATTATGGAAGAATGCCAGAACAAGAAGGAAAAGTGTATCAAGAAGGAAAAGTATGTCCAGATCTAGATCCGCAGAATGTTTAACAAGAAAAATGCGAGTCCCAGTCAGGAGTCGGAGAATGTCCAACAAGGAGAATCCAAGTCCACTCAGGATCAAAAATCAAGACAAGATTCTTGAGAAAATAAAAATAGAAAAGAAATAAATCCAAAATTAGGCATTACATATGTAAATATGGTTAATGTGTGAACCGAGATCGAGGAGCCAACTGGCAGTAGTGTGGAGTTGGCCGAAAAATTGAGGTTGCCATCTCGAAGAAAGGTGCATGGATGGAAAGGGAAACGTGTCGCATCACCATCACCTATTCTTAGCCCTAGCCATTAATGACCTTGTAAATGGTACAACAAGCACTCATGATCAGATTTTGAAAGGGATTTGGGGAAATGAAGGAGATGTTGAGCAATCATGGTTGTACCTAGGGGAGGTGTGCATCAACGGCTCGATACCTTTCCATTGAAGGCACTCTTGGTTAGATTTTGAAAGGGATATGGGTAAATCATGGAGATGTTGAGCAATTATGACCATACCTAGAGGAGGTGTTCATCACGGCAATGGTTGGATACCTTTTCATTGAAGGCCTAATTCACAAGTCACTTTTGTTTAAAAATTCCTTGCTACCCTACACGCTAAACTCTCTTGCTGTGCTAAACTCTGTTTTCACCCCCGCCTTCTATCCCTGAATCCTAGCACACTCAAAGCCATAAAATGGTAGAATTCGAGTACCTCTCATCCACCTTATACAAGGAGGCGGATAAGCATGCCCAGCAGCTAGAAAAGATGGGATTAAAGAATTTTTGGAGCTACTCTGGGAGGAGCTTCAACATAACTTCAAGGCTGCGGAGCAGTTGGAGTAGCTGAAAAAGTTGAACATCATCACGCTCCTATCAGGTGAGAAGAGAGTGTTCAACACTTTGTACGTCATCGTGGTATTCAAATTACCGGGTGAGGGGAGGATAAGATCACACCAGCTGCCAATCAATGATGGAGGACCTAATTACGGAGTTCAATCTGTTGGAGGGCAAGGCCAAGGAGTCTAAGATCATGGGCATGGTAGACGAAGATCGACAAAAGCAAGAGTTTTGTGGTGGAGATCATCAATCTCACCCTCAAACCATATTGCATGTCGAGGACAGCCTTCGGGATGGTGAAGGCCATGGAAGATGGAACAAAGCCTTAGCATGGGAAGAGGTCGTGTATCACAACCTGAAGGACCAGATAGAGAAGATCAACCACCCAAATAGGAAAACAAAATTGTCACATATCTAACAACCCTATTTAAGGCATAAGAAGGACCCAAAAAAGGTAAGGAGGAAGGCCACAAAGAGGATGCAGGGAAACAAGAGGATTCATGTCACGGGGAGGATGCAGGTCCAAAAGAAGATGTAGCTAAGAATCCCAAGGAACAGGAAAGTTCTAGACAAGGAAAAGACCAGGCGATGGGGAAGAAGATGGTTTTTTAATTTGGCAAGAAGAGGACGAGCAAGAAGGGAGGATTTCCAAGGAAGGTACCAATGTGACAATAGAAGCAAAGGGCAGCACGGAAGCTTAAGGAGAACTTTGCTAACATTGGCAAGTCTATCCTCTCACAAAATCTAGAGCAAAAGCAGCAGGAGGCTACAATCACTTCAAGCTTGCAGCTTGCACAAGCATAGTTTAATCTCTTTACACAACCAGTTCTATAAATTTTCCAGATTTCATTGACACAAACTGGGTGTAGGGAGCTCGCAAAAATTACCTCCAACATTGCATGACAAAGATGGCTTGGAGGAAATGACTAAACTGCAGGCAACAGTCAAAGAAAAGGATACTGTCATCTAGATGGTAAGGAGCCAACAGAAACCCCTACAAGAAAAGCTCCAACAGAAGGATGGAAGCGGTCCACCTAGATAAAATGCAAAAGCAAATTGAGGAGCTCCAAAAGGCCAATGGAGAGATTCAAAGGGAAATGGAGAATATGAAGGAGGTAATGGCTTGGAAGGAACAAATGGATGTGCAACTACAAGAAAAATTGGATAAGGCCAAGGAAAGTGACACAAGCTTTAATGAAGGGGTAAGCTGCCCTGATCAGAGAGGAGCACCTCAAAGTCATAAAGGAAGTGCAAGCGAGGGTTGACAAAGACAAGATACAATTGGTCAAGGCAAAAGCTAGGCTGGAGGTCTTGGATGTAGAGGAATTTTTGAAGGTCTACAAGCTTGAGGTGGAAAAGATGGATCAATGGAAAGGGCACGCAATCGAGGAGGTGTGAGGACAATATCTAAACAAATTCATTGCCATAATGCAAGCCCCCACACCTTCTTGCAAACAAATCGTTCCCTACCATTCACAAGATCAAAACCTAGAGAGAGGATCCAAAAATCCGAATCTAGCTCAGCTACTAATAGGCTTAGAACTGAAAAAAGTCGTGGAAGCATCTACATTTAGCCCCATGGAAGCAGCTGTACCCAGCCCCATGGAAGTAGCTGCACCCAACCAAATGGGAGCAGCTACACCCAACCAAATGGGAGCAGCTATACCCAGCCCTGTGGAAGCACCTGCACCTAGCCAAGTGGAATCAGTTGCACCTAGCCAAGTGGGCAAGGAGGTTGACACCAGTGGTAGAGGTGCCAATAAGGAAAAAGAGATACAAATGGAAAATGAATAAGAAGTCTAGAAAAGGAGGTTCACCCTCTTGAAGGGAGAAGGAAAGAAGCCAGCCACACAACCGGAAGGTGTGAGACCCCTACCCCCTCCACGCATTGGAAACCCAGAAGTAGAAGTAGCAACCTCACGTGCGGGGCAGGGTTTCCCACTTGAGCCTCACCCATGAATGTCCGGACAAGAGACTAATCCCTCAGTTCTTCGAAAACCGAACCCGAAAAATAAGCGTCCCGCCCAAAAGCATAGACGATTCCTCCAGGATAATAATTCTAACGTAGTCAAAGGCCTTAACTTTCCTTTTTCATTCCGACCGAACCCGCGGGTCACATTTCTGGATCAAGGGAGCAACTTGCACTTGGATCATAGAGATCAATGCTTTTTTCCCCATCAAGAGGCACAACCGTTGATTCTTTTCCATAGAACAAGGATTATCTGTGATTTACTTCAACTATCATAACTTGAACATAATTGAATTTTAATTATAGGGATCCATCAGTCCAGCCTAACCCCATCCAGTCCCATGGGTTAAAATCAACCGCCCAACCACTGTATTGATAGGATCCATTATGAAAATTTGGTTATGTTTTGTCCCGGGTACCAGGGAAAAGAGTTCCCAGGCCCCCTAGTCGGCACTCATGCAAAATACAATTTAGACACACCACTTACGCACCTAATATGAAATTGCCTTTTTCAGATTCAGTTGTCTTTAAAGAGAACTTGAAATGAAACCATAGTATTACTGATCATAATCCTTCCAAATATCCAGATCGGATTTCCAACTTTTTCCACTTTCCAACCATAAAATCCAATTTCAGCCATTCATTAGTTTTCCTATAGCATCATCGGCAAACCAGAATGCACCACCTACTCACTAAAGGGGCCTTTTCAATAGTTCCTAGCCCATAGTACCTAGGAGTTTAATCACATAAAAACCATATGGACTCTCAATTGGGGATCAGCAAGATCAACCAACAAGATCCATGTAAAAGAGCCATGAACTCATCCGTTGAAGACCAGTAAGGTCAATCAACTAGATCCATGCCCATGTTCAGAAAACAACTCCAACTCATTTTCTTTCCCAACGCACGTGTGGGTATCTTCGGCGACCCAGAGCCCGAGCATCATATGGTTAGCACCCAGGCTAGTCAAGCTTGGCCAACGACCTTGCCACGCGAGATGTCCTTCATGACTCTCTGTCAGCTGTTGCAACTTTTTCACTTAGGTCCGCACGACCTCATTCACAAGATGGTCAAAATGCTTCCCTAGCATTCTTGACATAAAACAATCTTTTAAAAAATAGGTTTTATCTACAAATACAGTTCCAAACAGAATTCCCATCTTTTCAAATCATCCACATCCTTTCACATTATTCCTCATCATCTCTTGTCATTCCACATCATTTCTCATTATTTCATATCATTTCTTAGTGTCCCATTCCACATCATTTTTCTCATTGTCCCATTCCACATCATTTCTCATTATTCTATGTCATTTCTTATTATTCCATTCCACGTCATTTCTCATTATTCCATGTCATTTCTCATTATCCCATTCCACGTTATTTCTCATTATTCCATGTCATTTCTCATTATCCCACATTTTCTACATTGTCACATCCAATCACATCATTCCTATATCAACTCACATCCAATCACATCCTTTCCACATCAACTCACATCCAATTACATTATCCCACATCAACTCACATCTAATCCCATCATTCCTACATCCATTCCTACATCCATTCACATCACTCCTACATCCATTCACATCCATTCTCATCATTCCTACACCCATTCACATCCATTCATATCCATTCACATCATTCCTACATTCATTCACATCATTCCTACATTTATTCAAATCTATTCTCATCATTACTACACCCATTCATATCCAATCACATCCATTCAGATCATTCCTACATCCATTCACATCCATTCACATCCAATCACATCATATCACATCCGTTCACATCATTCATTCACATCCATTCACATCCATTCACATCTATTCACATCATATCACATCCACTTACATCCATTCACATCATTCATACATTCATTCGCATTCATTCACATCCATTCACAGTCATTCACATCTATTCACATCATATTACATCCATTCACATCCATTCACAGTCATTCACATCTATTCACATCATATTACATCCATTCACATCATTCTTACATCAAGTCACATTCATTCACATCCATTCACATTCATTCACATCTATTCACATCATATCACATCCATTTACATCCATTCACATCATTCTTACATTCATTCACATCCATTTAGATCCATTCACATCATTCTTACATTCATTCACATCATTCACATACATTCACATCTATTCACATCATATTACATCCATTCACATCCATTCACATCATTTCACATTCTTTCTCTAATTTCTCAAAATAAACTATGCTCAATATTCTTCTTTTTGAATAAAAGATTCATGGGATTTACAAAATCAATTATACCCATATTTCCTCTTTTAGTATAAACACTAATCCATTTATCTAAATGAATCATTTCCATAATTATCATAAATTGAATGATTCTATAAAATTTTTGCATAATCTTTTTTTTATTTTTGGACTATTGAATAATGCTTAAAACTCCATTTTTAGTATAAACATATATATGCCTAGAATATGATAGGAACTCCTCTTCTTGCATTATTTAAAATTATGCATAAAAATAAGAATTATCTCTTTTCTGGGAAATTTAGCGAGAGCTTCGCTGCAATTACTAGAAATTTTCAAATTTTTTAATTGAATTGAAAACTTGTAATGAAAAAATGATAGTCCTCTTTTAAACTAAAATTGAATTATGCATACATAGCATAATTATAACCGTAATTATGATTAATTCTCTACATTAAACTAAAATAACTATTCCTTCTTTCTAAAAAGGTTAGCATAACTTTTTTCCAATTTAGGATGAGTTAATATGATTTTTCCATATCATAAACAAGTTTAACAGAATTAATCATCCTTTTTCCTAGATTAAAAATCATGAAAATAACTAATCTCTTTCTCTATCTTGTTAAGCTTAGAGTTTGGCTTAAGATAAAGAGATTATGAATAAGAATCATCCTTCTACCAATTAGGATCAAGCCATAATAATGACTAATCTTTTCAAAAGAGAGATTTTCTTAAAGAAAACATTAAGATTAAGCATAAAAATTAACATTAATCTAAATAGACATTATGAATCCTTGGAAAGCTTTATTTTAAGAAAAAGACATTGCTTAGAAAGCTTCTCAAGCTTTGGAGGGGTTGAGAAGAAGAAAATCATTGAGAGAATTGAAAAAAAAAACATTAAAATAGGGTTTACCTTTGATTTGGGCTTGATTATTTGGCTATAAGTGAAGCCTCCAAGCAAGTCCTTGGCCAGCAAGAGAGGGAGAGTAATCTCCAAGAGAGGATGGAGGGGAGAGAAGCTCCAAAGCTCTCAAGAGAAGAGGCAAATTAGAGGGATCATAGAAATATGCTAATTTAGAGATAATATTGGCATGGTATTGCTCCCATATCAAAATACAAAGGAATGAGAGTCTATCTATAGGCGAGGGAGGCCACTAGCCAAGTCCAATTGGGTTCTAGAGCCTTCCAACTTCAGTTTGACCCAATTCAGACAAGATTTGGATCAGTTTGGCTCCCTTTTTGATCCAGTTTACACCAAGAGAGAGGAGAGATGAAATATCTTAATTTTTTTGAATTAAAAAAGCCAAACAATGATGATGAAGAAGGCACCTAGCTCAAGTGAATTTCCCACCTTACTGAGGTGTCAAAAATGCATCATTTCACCTAAATATCTCATTTTTTTAAACTAATAAACCTTGTACTCAGTCAACTCTTCATCTAATGTGAGCATTTACTCACTTTTGGGCTATTTTTGTTTATTCATTGTATTTATCTTATCCCAACACTTGGATTAATCCTATTGGCCCTTTGGAACCTTATTTGGACCTTGATCCAAAAATTTCTGAAAATGTGGACCCTTAGGCTAAGGTCTCTTATACACATATTCAATTAATTCCTAATGCACATTGGAAAGTTCATTTTGAACTTCTATTTCATGGGAATTCATCGTAGACATTAGGAGAATTTTTGCATCCAAAATATCTCAATTTTGAATTATCTCTCTCTAGATATTTTCTCTCTCAAGGCCAAAATAGGGTAAAACAAGATGATTACAAGATACTGAAGGGCGGTTCTTACACCTGTACATCTCAAAAGGTGGGGGGAGGAATCTTACATCCTACCCCAGTTAAAAAAACGCGAGCTCATCTCGCCAGCTGGAGGATAATCTCTTAGTTCTCTTTCTTCTTCTATTACTTCCAATGTTACTGCCTTGGAAGTAGAAGGCCGATTTGGGAATAGCTCTCTTTGACTTCCCCTATTCTGAGGGCAGAGGTCCTGCATTACTTTGCATTGAAGCTGAGAGGTTGGTTAGGGGGTCTACCTCTAGGGTGTCCCTGATTTTCATGGGAATGACCTTGATTACTCTGGAAGGAAGGAGCTGGCATCTGGAATCTTGGTCCTTGACTTCCTTGTCTTGAAAACCTTGATCCAAAAGGAGTTTGGAAATCCATAATGCGATGTCCATATCTTTGGCAATTAAAGCATTTAACATCTTTGTTTGAGGGTGGAACTTCTGAAGTTGAATTCCAAGGGATTGTGTTCCGAGAAAAGACCTTTTTTCTATTATGGAACTTCCCATATCCTGAGTTTGACCTTGTTTCACTTAGGAGGCGGAAAGTTGGAATCACCTTCTAGAGCTAGAAATCTTTTGAAAGATGATGGTGTTGGCTTCGGCGGAACCTTGACAACAAAGGCCTTGGCGAAATCCTTCGCCATCCGCACTGCTTTAGCCATGGAAACTAGCTTGGCATTCTTTACTAGCTTGGCATTCTTTACTGGAGTATCTAAGGGTTCGTTCATTCCCCGAGTGAACCTGGCCAGCATCTGTTCTTCATCCAATGGTGGCGAGTATTTGAGGAGGAGAGAGAATGCTTGGTGATACTCTTCAATAGTTCTGCTCCCCTGGGTTAATTCCAAGAATTCATTCATCTTACTCTCCAGGAATCCAGGAGGACAGAATCTCTTCCTTAGGTAAATCTTAAGATCGTTCCATGTCTTGGTGTTCCGATCCAGATGGTTTGTCTCGCAGTGGTTTCTCCATGCCACTTTGGCTGTTTCTACGATCTTCATCCTGGCAAGAGCCACCTTACTTGTTTCATTGTAGCCAGTAACATCGAAGTACTCTTCCATAGCTTCAATCCACTTCTCTACTATTTCTCCCAAGTGCTCCCCTTCACCTTTGAAAGGTCCAGGCTGAGATTTATAAAGAGCTTTACGAACATCCGGGCCGAGCTCTTCCTCATCGCGTCGGGGGCTAACATCTCTACCATGATGACCTTGATCCATGATCCTATTAATACGAAAACTCCATGTTAAGTCCCTTTTTCCAACTTAACCAAGAGTACACTCAGGTGAAAAGATTACTTCAAATCTGAAAGGAATTAAACTTTATATCCAATTGATTTTGGGGTTCCTTAGAGTTTAGCCAACCCTCACATAATCCTGGGATAAACATCCCTTCTATAAGAAGAACATACAGAACTTATCATTAGAAAATAGTTCATTCATATCCTTAACACAAAAATGGTCCATCAAACTAGTAAATTCCAATTATCACATCTGAACATCCCCCATGGGAATCTCAGTTATACAGGTTCTTAATTTGTCATTCCTCAATTGGGTCTACTGGGTCAAAAGTCAAACTGTGAATACTCTATCAGCACAATCCACTAATCTTATAGTGATCTGCTGAAAGTCACAATTGTCTTCCAAGTTACTAACATCATCACTGGGATTCTCTCCATTCATCCTGATTGTGGCTTTATTCAACTTATCTTCTTTCAACCAGAACTTAGAAATCATCATCTTTCAATCAGAATCCAAATCAATTTATCAATTCTCAACCAGAATTCTAAAATGATATCAACCAGCATTCGAATTCATCATCTGGGATGTCATTTTTGCTTTTAACTTCAAGGTCTTGGATTCACTTGTATATATTGTCACAGTAAAGAGCTGCAGTTATACCCACAGTATATATGGGTAATCACGGTCCTTGGAGCTATAAGGTAAATACCATCATATCTAGGCCTCAAGCAAGTCAGGGATTCCACACAATTGCGGTACTTCCATCTAAAAAACCCAATTCATTGATTAAAAGTCTTCATTAATGAAGCTTAAGGAATGATAATAGAATATGTAAATGCTCTTTTTGAGTTTATAAATTTCTAATAAAATTCATTTTTCCTTCTTAATCTTTCAAAAAAGCTTTGATAGTAGCTGTGAGACCCCTTCCCCCTCCGCGCACCAGAATCCAGAAAGCTAGTAGCAGAAGTAGCAACCTCACACGTGGGGCATGGTTTCCCACTCGGGGCCTCGCCCATGAATGTACCAACAAGAGACTAATCCATCGGTTTTTTGAAAACTGAACCCGAAAAAAAAACTTCCCTCGCCCATAAAGCATAGGCGATTCTTCCAGGAGAATTATTCTAACGTAGTCAAAGGCCTTAACGTCAGGCTTTTTCATTCCGACCGAACTCATGGGTCACATGGCCGGATCAAGGGAGGAACTTGCACTTGGAGATCAATGCTATTTTCCCCGTCAAGAGGCACAGCGATTGATTCTTTTCCATAGAAAAAGGATTATCCATGATTTACTTCAACTATCGTAACTTGAACAGAATTGAATTTTAATTATAGGGATTCATCAGTCCAGCCTAACCCCATCCAGTCCCATAGGGATTCATCAGTCCAACCTAACCCCATCCAGTCCCATGGGTTATAGCCAACCGCCCAACCACTATATTTGATAGGATCCATTATGAAAATTTGGTTATGTTTTGTCCTGGGTGTACCAGGGACAAGAGTTTCCATGCCCCCTAGCCGGCACTCATGCAAAATACAATTTAGACACACCACTTACGCACCCAATATGAAATTGCCTTTTTCAGATTCAACTGTCTTTAAAGCAAACTTGAAATGAAACCATAGTATTACTGATCATAATCCTCCAAAATATCTAGATCCAATTTCTAACTTTTTTCACTTTCCAACCATAAAATCCAATTTCAGTCATTCCTTCCTCAGTGTACCTATGGCGTCATCGGCAACCAGAATTCTCACCACCTGCTCACTGATGAGGGGCCTTTTCAATAGTTCCTAGCCCATACTACCTAGGAGTTTAATCACATAAAAACCATATGGACTCTTAGTTGGGGATCAGCAAGATCAACCAATGAGATCCATGTAAAAGAGCCATGAACTCGTCTGTTTGAAGACCAGCAAGGTCAATCAACCAGATCCATGCCCATGTTTAGAAAATAGCTACAACTCATTTTCTTTCCTAATGCACACGTGGTTATCTTCGGTGACCCAGAGCCCTTGGAAGCATCGTATGGTCAGCACCCTCTAGGTTCCTTAGCAGGTGACCTAGCGCTTCACTCATAGGCCGCTTCCTTGGTCCCTCATACACCATACCGGAAGCTCACCATTTTAATTGAACCAAGGTTGGTCTCAAGACCTCGACCGACCTTGCCACGCGAGATGTCCTTCATTGACTCTCCGCCGTTAGCTGTTTTATAACTTTTTCACTTAGGTCCGCATGACCTCATTCACAAGACGGTCAAAATGCTTCCCCAGCATTCTTGACATAAAACAATCTTTAAAAAAAACACTTTTCATCTACAAATAAAGTTCCAAAAAGAATTCCCTTCTTTTCTCATCATCCACATCCTTTCACATTATTCCTCAGCATCTCTCGTCATTCCACATCATTTCTCATCATCCCATTCCACGTCATTTCTCATTATTCCATGTTATTTCTTATTTTCCCATTCCACGTCATTTCTCATTATCCCATTCCACGTTATTTCTCATTATTCCACGTCATTTCTCATTATTCAATATTTTTTACATTAAGTCACATCTAATCACATCATTCCTATATCAACTCACATCCAATCACATCATCCCACATCAACTCACATCCAATCACATCCTTTCCACATCAACTCACATCCAATCACATCATTCCTACATCTATTCACATCCATTCACAGCATTCTTACATCCATTCACATCATTCCTACATCCATTCTCATCATTCCTACACCCATTTACATCCATTCACATTATTCCTACATCCATTCACATAATTCCTATATCCATTAACATCCATTCACATCATATCACATCCATTCACATCTATTCACATCATATCACATCTATTTACATCCATTCACATTATTCTTACATTTATTCACATTCATTCACATCCATTTACATCTATTCATATCATTTTACATCCATTCACATCATTCTTACATCCATTCACATTCATTCACATCTATTCACATCATATCACATCCATTTACATCCATTCACATCTATACACATCATATCACATCCATTTACATCCATTCACATACATTCACATCATTCTTACATCCATTTACATCCATTCACATCTATTCACATCTATTCACATCATATCACATCCATTTACATCCATTCACATCCATTCAATTCATTCGTACATCCATTCACATCATATCACATCCATTCACATCCATTCACATCATATCACATCTATTTACATCCATTCACACTTTTCTTACATTTATTCACATCTATTTACATCTATTCACATCATTTTACATCCATTTACATCCATTCACATCATTCTTACATCCATTCACATTCATTCACATCCATTTACATCTATTCACATCATATCACATCCATTTACATCCATTCACATCATTACTACATCCATTCACATAATTCCTATATCCATTAATATCCATTAACATCATATCACATCCATTCACATCTATTCACATTATATCACATCTATTCACATTATATCACATCTATTTACATCCATTCACATTATTCTTACATTTATTCACATTCATTCACATCCATTTACATCTATTCACATCATTTTACATCCATTTACATCCATTCACATCATTCTTACATCCATTCACATTTATTCACATTCATTCACATCTATTCACATCATATCACATCCATTTACATCCATTCACATCATTATTACATTCATTCACATTCATTCACATCCATTCACATCTACTCACATCATCTACTCACATCATATTACATCCATTTACATCCATTCACATCATTCTTACATCTATTCACATTCATTTACATCATATTATATCCATTTACATCCATTACATCCATTTACATCATATTACATCCATTTACATCCATTCACATTCATTCACATCCATTCACATTCTTTCTCAAATTTCTCAAAATAAACTACGTTTACTATTCTTCTTTCTGCATAAAAGATTCATGGGATTTACAAAATCAATTATACCCATATTTCCCCTTTTAGTATAAACACTAATCCATTTATCTAAATGAATCATTTCCATAATTCTCATAAATTGAATGATTCTATAAAATTTATGCATAATCTTCTTTATTTTTTTGACTATTGAATAATGCTGAAAACTCCACTTTTAGCATAAAAATATATATGCCTAGAATATGATAGGAATTCCTCTTTTTGCATTATTTAAAATTATGCATAAAAATAAGAATTATCTCTTTTTTGGAAAATTTAGCCAGAGCTTAGCTGTAATTACTGAAAAATGTTTAATTTTCTAAATTGAATTGAAAACTTGTAATAAAAATATGATAGAAACTCCTCTTTTAAACTAAAATTGAATTATGCATACATAGCATAATTATAACCATAATTATTACTAATTCTCTATATTAAACTAAAATAACCATTCCTTCTTTCTAAAAGGTTAGCATAACTCTTTTCCAATTTAGGATGAGTTAATATGATTTTTTCATATCATAAACAAGTTTAAAAGAATTAATCATCCTTTTTTTTAGATTAAAAATCATGAAAATAACTAATCTCTTTCTCTGGCTTGTCAAGCTTAGAGTTTGGCTTAAGATAAAGAGATTATGAATAAGAATCATCCTTCTACCAAGGATCTAGCCATAAGAATGACTAATCTTTTCAAAAGAGAGATTTTCTTAAAGAAAACATTAAGATTAAGCATAAAAATTAACATTAATCTAAATAGACATTATGAATCTTTAGAAAGCTTTATTTGAAGAAAAATCCATTGCTTAGAAAGCTTCTCAAGCTTTAAAGGGGTTGAGAAGAAGAAAATCATTGAGAGAATTGAAAAAAACCATTAAAATAGGATTACCTTTGATTTGGGCTTGATTCTTTGGCTAGAAGTGAAGCCCCCAAGCAAGTCCTTGGCCACCAAGAGAGAAAGAGTAATCTCCAAGAGAGGATGGCGGAGAAAGAAGCTCCAAAGCTCTCAATAGAAGAGGCAAATTAGAGGGATAATAGAAATATGCTAGTTTAGAGATAATATTGGCATGGTATTGCTACCATATGAAAATACAAAGGAATGAGGGTCTATTTGTAGGTGAGGGAGGCCACTAGCCAAGTCCAATTGGGTTCTAGAGTTTTCCAACTTCAGTTTGACCAAATTCGAACAAGATTTGGATCAGTTTGGCTCCCTTTTTGATCTAGTTTGCACCAGGAGAGAGGAGAGATAAAATATCTTAAATTTTTTAAATTAAAAAAGCCAAACAATGATGATGAAGAAGGTACAAAGCTCAAGTGGGTTTCACCTAAATATCTTTTTTTTAAAAACTAATATACCCACCGTACTGAGGTGTCAAAAATGCATCATTTCACCTAAATATCTCTTTTTTTTTACTAATATACCTTAGTTTTTAGCTAATAAACCTTGTACTCAGTCAACTCTTCATCTTATGTGAGCATTTATTCATTTTTGGGATATTTTCTTTTATTCATTGTATTTATCTCATCCCAACACTTGGATTAATCCTATTGGCCCTTTGGAACCTTATTTGGACCTTAATCCAAAAATTTCTTAAAATGTGGACCCTTAGGCTTATTGAAATATACCAGTGAATGGGTGTGTGCGGGAACAAGCCCTTAGCAAGAGTCTATAAATGAGTGAGAAGTAGTGAAAAGGTGAGAGGTATCTACTGGGAGAGAATAAAGGGTAGCATGAGAAGTTCTAGGACGTGTGGAGATATTCTGGGAAAAGTGAAGAGGTGGAAAGAATAAAGCAAAAGAGGTGGAGTGAATCAAGGAGAGATCGGTGGGATTAGATGCTTGAAATCTTGTGGATGTAAACTCTATAAATTGAGGCATTGGCCTAATGAGAATTTACTGGTTTTTGGGTATCCATGCCTACATTAAGCTATTAGTTAATTGCTCACTAATCTCATCTTAATCATCATCTAATCTCTTTGTTAATGATGTTGATTCTTGCATTTGATCCACCATAGCTCATCACTTTACTTGTCTTTTAACTTGGTATCAGAGCCTAGCTTAGGATCCATCCAATTTATGAGCTTATTATCTTGTTAATCACCCTATTAATTAGGATTAGGAGATAATCAACTTTTAGTCAATTTTCAACAAGTTCTCTGCACCCCCAGCTGGTGGAGGGGCTTGATCTCCATCTAGGCTTAATATTAGGCAACAGCCTCTATTTTTGGAAAATGAGCCATTTTTGCTTAGAAATTTGTAATTTTGAATCCAAATTTGGAATCTACGTGTAATTTTATGCTAAAAAAAGTTTTTTCTGAACTAAAAACAGGTACCCGGAATGGGTTTAATTAAGCTTTTAAGCCTTTAATCTACGAACTTCCGACCTAAAATAGTAACTATCCAGGCGTCTAATCAACGAACGGAACACGCCCCCATGGTCACGGGACAAGGCCGGACATTTTCGTCAAAAAAAAAAATTTGACCTCCCCGGGACGACGACGGGCGGCCGGCGTGGGCCCCACCACGGGCGCCGCCCGTGAAACGACCGACAATCCACCTGGGACACCCAAGTGTGTACACGACCTAGATGCACCCTCCAGCACACCCCTACACATACCCCCTCCTCCCAGAACCCTCTATCCACACAGGTGTCGCGCTCTCTCTCTCTTAGGGACACCACCCCCATGTGTCACACTTTCTCTCTCTTTGAGACACCTCCACCCCCAGGTGTCTCGCGCCCACACTCTCTCCCGGACACCTACACCACCCAGGTGTCACCTTCCCGCACCCGGACGTTGTCGTGACGTGGGCGGTGTCGCTGGGAAAGTGCGAGACTTTTGGCTGTGAGAGTAGCTTCCAAAATCCCAGCAAAGAAACAATACAGATAGCTCTTCAAGGAGCATAAGACATCTCCATTTTTGATGACATGTACATGTGTCAATTCACTTCAAAAACATCCCCAATTTCAGCTTGATGATTGCACACAAGTCACGAACCAAGAGCTTGATTAAATCAAATCACAGATCACCTGTCCCTTTATCCAAGTACCTCATACATAACACATGTAGGCATAGCACAATCTTCAAAAGATTTCCATATACATGTGACCATTCACATCACATATATCAAATGATACCAATTCCATCATTTCAAGGTGTCTCTTTATCTCTTGAAAACCTGCTTTCAGATTCCAACAACTCACAAGGCAAAAGATGACATATGGCATATCTATAACATACTCATGTGATTTTAGAAAACTCCATGTCTAGCATTCCAAAATCCAACCGAGTAGAAAATAAAACCCAAATCCCAGGAATCTCATTGTATTTTGATGCTTTCTTATTCCAAGATTCTCCAAAACCATTAAAAGCTTTTTCCCAAAATCCTTCTCATTCTCCAAAACCTTAAAGGTTTCCTAGACTATACGATTTTTTCAAATTGTAAGTAACAACAAAAAAAACCACTTATCTGAGAGTAAAAAAAACGAATTTAAGGATTTCGTTAATTCCATACGGCTGCTTCACTGCCGTTTGCGCCAAGATCCGACTTCATCGTGTATTGTGTGAATTTTTTGAAGATCATCTCCTTTGATAGCACTTCATTCTCTCTTTAATTCTAAACCCTAGATGCCCCATACAGTAGGCGTCATCAAGATTTTTAAATCTCTGGTTCTCATTTCTCTGCAAAAAACCTCTGATATGCGCTGTTTTTCTGGTTTTTCTCTCTTTCGCGCAAGAGATTCAGGCGCCCTTCACTTTTGCAGCTATAATTTCGAGTTTCCCCTGATTCAAATACACTGCGCCTTATTCCCAATCCTTTATACCTTTGCCACGCGAGCCGCCACCTTGCGTGTTCGTGTCCAGCTGCTGGAAGGAAGTGACATCTTCACCTCTTAGCCATGCATCACAACCAGCATCCTTTGCTCCCCATATGTCATTCCGACGATCATCTCCAACATGCACAGCCTCCTCCTCATGCACCCCAAAGAGCTCACAAGCCGCCGAGAAGATAGCTGGGTTGGGCTTTTCTGCCCCTACTTCGGCTGAGATGGCCATGGCATCGAACCAATTGTAGCAATGTAAGGCGCCCATGAGAGGCCTTAGCCTTGGCTTTCTTGATAGCATCACGGACATCGTAAAGCATCTTAGCCACACTTAGAATTCCCACTGACTTAATGTTCAATGCCTGATGTATCTTCTTCACATTATCGATGTAAAGCTCTCTATCCCAATAGCCACCTTGTTGAAACTCCTCAAGGCCAAGCTTTTCAATCCCGACGGCCACAACCCGCACATTGTTTGCCTCCAAAGTGGGGATAATCTTCTGCAGCTCCAAGGCATTAGCTCTGCATAGCTTGCACCCAAATCTCTGAAGAATGTGGATAACAGCGGTCTGATTCGCCCAAAAAGAGCCCACTTTCACAAACTTAGCTTCTGAAGCACCCTGCACCTTTTCTAGCTCAATGTCTTTTATAGCATCGGCAACAGTAGTTGAACCCTTTTGCGAAGCCATATCTATGAGAGAGAGAGAGGGTGTGTGAGATGGAAAAGGCGAGCAGCAAATGCAGCAACTAGTAGAAGTACTAAGTTTGAACTCCTTCCTGACTTGAAATCTTCTTGCATCAAACCTTCTAGTAGCATCAGTTGAAAAAAAAATCCAAAGCATACTGATTATATCGATTCTGAGCAAGCACAGAAATCATGGCATTCCAAGACACGATATCTCAAAAGGGCATTCTTTCAAAGCCAGTCCTTACATCATACATACTCTCACATTTCCATACATGTTGAGAAGGGTGTTCCCTACTACAAGGTCTACCATAAGCATAAAACTCCATAATTTACACCACACTTATGTATAGAGGCTTTGAGACCTAGCTCATTAGCTCGCCTTATTGGACCTCATTTACAATATGAACATATGTACTTAGGCATCATATAATGACTCAAGTCATGGCACTTAATCCCATGCATCTGGATTTGCATTTAATGGCCTCATATGCATGGTTTCACACCATAGACGTGCCATGGCATGACAACGTCCACCCTCCAGCACCTATAAAAGGACCCTCTCCCAACCCCCTTCTCCGAGCAAGCCCCCAGCAAGGCCCTAGGCGCAAGCCCTCCCTCAAGCTCTAGGACATGTCCTACACTCTTCTCCCCCCCGTGTGAATAGACTTAAAGTGTGCTTATCCTCCAACCCTTGCCTTACTCTTCCCTAGGCGTCCCTAGGCGTACACTCTTCTCAAGAGCTCTCCAAGTTAAGGACACCTCTCAATTCCCCCCCCCATGTGCGGCGACTTAAACTTAGGCTAAGAGGTCTTTCCTACCCATAAGCCCAACAAGCTTTTCCTACCCCAAACGGACTCCGTTTTCGAATCCGTTTGAACCAGTAGAATTCTCTCTTTTCTCTCCAAGTTCCCAACCTCTTATATTCACCCCGTTCTCTCTCTATCCTCTTAAAACTCTAATGCTCCTATGGCACCAAAACGCCGCCGAAATGAAGAACCACGCGCTGCCGAAGGAGGGAATGAAGCGAATCGCGTCCCTGCAATCGACTTCGCCCCTCTTGAAGCAAATAGGCACGAAAACGATAACCAGGTTGGTCATTTAACAAGTTTAAGAAAAATTCTCTCTTATGAAGCTTAATGCAAAGATTCGAAATAATAGGAAAGGAACCAAGGTTAAACCCCTAGTATAGATGGCCTAAAGTACCTTATGGGTTACTCTTAAGTAAAGTTATAAGAAAATAATCTTGCTTTTGAATCATTGTCTTTCCAAAACGATGGTTTTTGTTAATGTGTGAATTCATTGAATAAAGGCTATGTCTCTTTTTATTAGATACACTACTGGTTTATTGCTAACATGCAGGTACAACTTCTCCCCCCCTTAGCTAACTCCGTGCTTGCCTGTGTAGCCGGGCGGAGGATATAGCGAGGCCGGGAGTCAGCCCAGGGCAATCCCCTCCTATGCCACTGGGAATTGGATTTCACCACCAGGGTGATGTATATATGCTGCCTAGTTCTGTGGGTCCAGGCTAGTGCGGTGACTTAACCCCCACCTCATGAGGAGACGTCCCCTCCGAAGGGCGAGAGGGTTTGGTACAAGCGGACGGCTTGGCCCTCATCGGACGACAAGGGGAGATGGTCCGTGAGGTTTACCCAGCTGGTTGAGGCTGGAAGATCGAATTCTAGATCATCGGTGTGGGTGTGGTTGTGGTTGTGGTTGTGGTTGTGGTTATGGTTGTGGTTGTGATTGGATTGTGGTTATGGTTATGGTTATGGTTTGGACATGGAAGTTTGGATTGGAATATCGGCCCGGTTCCAGGGTCTTTGTAAATATTTTTCACTGTAAGTATGTTTGTTGATTTCAATGTTGTGCTAAGGAAGATTTCTTTTAAGGAATCAAGTGTAATTAATTAACAAAGGAATTTATTTTTAAGTGTTTCACAGTGTGGTAGGACTTAATTAGAAAACAATTGAACGGGTGAGTGTGTGGAAAGTGGGAGAATGGATGCCGTGATGGTACCATTCTAAGGATGGGTGGACCCAATCAGTCGAGTAGCTTTCTACTAGTCGTAACTTACGATACTTAGGGAATAGTAGAGTCCTGAACAAGACTTGTTTTAGGCGACCGAGCCAACGGCCGTGCCTCATGAAATATGGGGGGAAAAAGGCGTTGGCTTCCTTGAACCAAGTGTGGGTCTTGTTCCATCTCCACGCACATTCCGTGTTCGGGATTAGAATTTCCTTTAGGATGACTATGCTTCCCCTGCGAGATAGAGTTAAGTCCCTCCGTTTGCTCGTAACCTCGTATTTCTACGAGATCGAGGTGTCGTCAATCGAAAAATAACACGAGACTTAACCGCCTATCAAAAGGATTCCCCCGCCCTACGGGTCGGGGTCCTTACACGTGGTATCAGAGCAGGTTTTGACTTGGGAGATTTCATATTGTATTCTCTTGTTGCTCTAGGAATTCTTGTTAAACTAATCTGGTTACGGCTGGACGCAGGAGGACGAGATGGATCCCTATTCTCGCTTCCTGGTATTCCAATGCATGTTCATGAGACTACTTGTCGCTCTTCCGAATTTGAGTTCCGTGACACTATGATGCACATTGTAGACAAGCTAACCCTTCCTTAGGGGATGGAACAGAGCTGAGCATTGGCATCGTCGATCTACCTATTTCATCATTCGAGCTGAGCATGTCGGCAATCTCACCAACGACTTGAGGTGGATCCGATATGCCGAGATGTTGCGGATGGTTCGCTTGTTCTGGTTTATTGGCACTCCTTGTAACACCTATGTCACTATCGATGGGAATCGCATGTTGCAGAATCGATGGGTTTATGATAGTGTGACTCAAGTTGTATCCCCTGATAGAGTAGCCGTTACCCGTCTTTCTAGACGTGGTTTACCTCCCCTACCAGAGACTTATCGAGCTCTTGAAACCATGGGAGAACCCCCCTACTTTTTCAATGCTACCACCGCCGCAGATCTTTATTAGGTTCCCTAGAGGACTACCATGTAAATAAATAAGATTGGATTTAGTCCAATCCTTGTAAATGGCTTGGTTCACTTGTAAATATTAAAGCTTGGAATAAAAGGTTTTGATTTTCACACTCATTCTCTTATGTGTATTAAACCGCCTAAGTGACATGATTCTAAATTTAGCTTCATATTGATAACCAAGATCGTCAACTTCTTGCTCCCAATGCATTATATACAGATATACAGGAGAAGAAGCTTCTCCTCAAACAAATGCAACCTCCCTCATTTAATGGGGCGGCAGGTTCAAAGATTGAAAGGGATGCAGAAGTTTGGATACAAGCCATGGACGATTACTTTTCGGTTGCTGGTACAGGAATTAGGAATCAATCCATGCTTGCCAGATTTGGATACAAGCCATGGACGATTACTTTTCGGTTGCTGGTACAGGAATTAGGAATTAGGAATCAATCCATGCTTGCCAGATTTTGTCTTACCGGGGACGCCAAACTTTGGTGGAAGCAATGGTGCCGAGATAAGGGCGTCACCGAAGATACCCAAACCTGGAGTGACATTAAGCAAGCTGTGAAGGACCGTTATCTTCCCCCATCTCATGAATCTATTAAGATGAATGAGTTCTTCAGCCTCAAGCAGCTTAGCTTAACCTTGGAGGAATACTACTCAAAATTTGTCACACTTGGCAAATATGCTCCACCTATGTCGATCACTCAACAAGTGGCCCGATTTTGCCAAGGGCTGAATGAACCTTTGGATTCTCGCCTTGAAGCAATGAGGCCAACTACCTTGCAAGATGCTCTTACCCGAGCCAAACCTCTGGCTAAAGAAGTAAAGAGTGGTCAAGCAAAGAGGAGAGTCTATCCTGAGTCTAACCCAAGGGGGCGCCTTCAGAGGAATTACCAATCGAATTTCCACCACAACACTATTGGTCAGTACCCCAATAATTTTATCCCCCGCAGTTATGCTAATTCTACTTCAGAATCCTATGGGGACCAAAGGTGCTTTCATTGCAATGAAGTTTGCCACTTCCGGAATGAATGCCCCAAACTTGCAAGACCCTCTCTCAATCCTAGTGTCATTGCTGCTCCACAAGGCGGCCGGGTAGTTCAAGGTCATGGGATTCCTAATAACCGCCAGGCTGGACGAGGTAGTGGTGGACGTGGTAGAGGTCGTGGAGTGACTGCCCGTGTCTGCTCTATGATTGGTGAACCGACTTTAGAGATGGAAGAAGAAGAGCAAGCCACCATTCATGCAGCTGTAGAACATCAAGGACCTAATTAGCAGTTTTCTGTTATCCAAGCTCCGGCTACTTATCAAGGTAGATCTTTCCAGCTCTTGATTGATTGTGGTAGTACGCATTCATTTCTTTCTCCAAAATGCTTGCGTAAGTTACAGTTAGATCAAAAACCAGCCCAAGCAATGATTGTTGAGTTAGCTAGTGGAAAAGAAGAAGTATCCCGACATTGTGTGGGAGATCTTGAATTTGAATTGGGTGGTGAATCAACCCATGGGTATTTCAGAAGCTTACCATTAGGGATTTATGATGGAATCCTTGGTATGGACTGGTTAATTGCAAACAATGCTGACATTCACTGTGCTGAAGGAAGCATCACCTTTAAGAGTAGTCAAGGACAGGTAGTATTAGCCCAGGGAAAAACAGGTAAACCCAAATTTCATTTGGTCAAAGCTAATCGCCTTCTTAAGGGAGTGCGCAAGGGCCAACAGATCTTCCTTGTCAAACTCAACAAGGTAGAAGAAAGCAACCCAGATTTAGAACCCTCTTGGCTCTAGGAGTTTTCAGATATCTTTCCAGAGGAACTTACAAAACTACCCCCATCTCGAGAAGTAGATCATGGGATTGAGTTAATCCCTGGGGCTGAATCAGTTTCATGGAGACCTTACAAAATGTCTCTTCCTGAAGCCATAGAGCTCAAGGAACAACTTAGGCAGCTCATTGAGCAAGGATTCATTCGCCCTAGTAATTCCCCATGGGAAGCGCCTGTTCTTTTCCAGAGAAAGAAGGATGGCACGCTTCGTCTTTGTATTGACTACCGAGGCCTAAACAAGGTCACTGTCAAAAACAAATACCCCATTCCTCGCATCGACGAACTTCTTGACAGACTTTATGGATCCAAAGTTTTCTCCAAGATGGATTTAAGGTCTGGCTACTATCAAATTAGGATCAAGGAATCAAATATCTCCAAAACGGCTTTCAATACCCGCTATGGCCACTATGAATTTACAGTCATGCCATTCGGATTAACCAATGCTCCGCCACCTTCAACCGCCTGATGCAGGATATCTTCTGACGCTACTTGGATGAATTTGTACTTGTCTTCTTTGATGACATCTTGGTCTATTCTCAGTCAAAAGAGGAACATGAGGAGCATGTACGCAAAGTATTGCAAATACTGTGCAAACATAAGCTCTATGCCAAGAAAAGCAAATGTACCTTCTTCACTTCCCAAATTGAATATCTAGGGTTCATTGTCTCCTCAGCAGAGGGCATGTCAGTAGACCCTGCCAAAGTCAAGGATATATTGGAATGGCCACCCCCTAGGACAGTTAAAGAAATCCGTGGGTTTCTAGGCATCACATGATGGTATAGGATCTTCATCAAGGATTATGCCAAGATAGCCGCACCCTTAACTGATCTCCTCAAGAAGGAATGTAAGATAGTATGGTTACCAATCCACCAAATCAGTTTTAGCCAACTTAAGACTATCCTCACCTCAGCACCACCAGTTTTGAAGCTCCCTGACTTCACCAAAGAGTTTGAGGTTGTCACTGATGCTAGTGGCCTTGCACTTGGTGGTGTCTTAATTCAAGAAGGAAGGCATGTGGCTTACACTTCTCGTAAGCTTAAACCCTATGAAGTCAATTATGCCACCCATGATTTGGAACTCCTTGCAGTTGTTCATTGTTTCAAGTTATGGAGACACTATCTCCTAGGCCGTAAGTTTCTGCTTGTAACTGACCACCAGAGTTTAAAGTGGATCTTCACCCAGCCCAATCTCAACATGAGGCAAAGGAGGTGGATTGAGATTCTGCAAGAGTTTGATTTTGATATCAAACTTTTTCCTGGAAAGGATAATGTTGTAGCAGATGCCCTCAGTCGCAAATCCTTCCTAAGTGCAATATCTATGCCAAATAACCCCATCCTAGAGAAGGTAAAGCAGGTTTCACCTCAGGACCCTGATTACCAAAAGCTAGTAAGCCTAGTTCACAACAAGGAGGCACCCACAGAAAAGGAAAATGTATTGATCAAGGGATACACCCTCGATGATGAATGCCTCTACTTCATGCATAGGTTATGTATTCCCAAAGATCTTACACTGAAGAAGATGATCTTGTATGAAGCTCATGATAGCCCCATAGCAGGACACCAGGTTATGCAAAAACCTTGAATGCCTTAAGGAGAAGTTACTTTTGGCCTGGAATGAAGAGAGATATCCTTCAATACATCAGACAATGCCTTTCATGTCAAAGGATTAAAGCTAAAAGAATCAAAATGCCCGGGAACCTCCAACCTGTGGATGAAGTGGGAATGTAATAGTATGGATTTTGTCACAAGTCTTCCCACAACACAGGGAGGATATGATTCTATTTTAGTAGTTGTGGATATGCTTACCAAAGTGACCCATATTATCCCAGTAAAGAAGACATTTAAATCTTCTGATATTGCCCGCCTTTTCATCAAGGAAATCTTTAGGCTTCATGGATTGCCAAAAAGAATAGTCAGTGACCGGGACTCTGACTTCACTTCAAAGTTCTGGACATCATTATTCCAGGCTATTGGAACACAACTTTGTTTCAGTACAGCTTACCACCCAGAAACAGATGGTCAAACTCAGAGAGTTAATCAGGTTATAGAAGACATCCTGAGAGCCTATTGTGGGCATGAACCAAAGAAGTGGATTCAGTATCTCCCTCTAGTGGAATTCTCTTACAATACATCCTATCACCAAAGCATAGGGATGTCACCATTCAAAGCTCTTTATGGTCAGGAATGCTTGTCTCCCTTAAATTTCTATGACCCCACACTAAAGGTTGAAGCCTCTAGGATGATGCTTGAAGAAATGGAAGAACAAACCAAAGCTATTCGTAAGGATATTAAAGCCGCCCAGGATCGATAGAAGCATTATGCTGATACCAAAAGATCTGAAAGAATTTTCCAGCAAGGAGACAAAGTTTTTCTTCGAGTGCGGCCAAAGAGAAGTTCTTTATCTCTTGGAAAATTTAGGAAGCTGAGTCCAAGGTATTGTGGGCCTTATGAAGTCATCAAATGTTTGGGAAAACATGCCTACAAACTTCGCCTCCCGACCCACCTCAAAATCCATGATGTATTCAATGTAAGCTTACTAAAGCCATATGTGTCTCATCCTGATCATGTTCTTGATGATGAACAAGTTGTAATGCCAACTCAGGGAGTCCTTGAAATGAGACCTAATAGAATCATCGACTCTAGAGAAAGAGTGCTTCGCAATAGAATCCTTAGGGAACATTTAGTGGAATGGAAAGATTACCCTGAGGAGGATGCCACTTGGGGGGAAGAGTCAACCCTCCAAAAGAATTACCCAAAGTTCGTGCCAAGATGCGGACATCTCGAGTTCTTTTAGTAGGGAAGGATGTAACATACCCATTGTAAATAACAATGTACTTGCTTCAGAGTTGAAAAATATAACATACCCATTGTAAATAACAATGTACTTGCTTCAGAGTTGAAAAATATAACTTAGTTTATCATAATTACGATCAGAAAACTTCTATTTTGAGAAAATGAGCCATTTTTGCTTAGAAATTTGTAATTTTGAATCCAAATTTAGAATCTACGCGTAATTTTATGCTTAAAATAGTTTTTTTTGAACTAAAAACGGGTACCCGGAATGGGTTTAATTAAGCTTTAAGCCTTTAATCTGCGAACTTCCGACCTAAAATAGTAACTATCCAGGCGTCTAATCAACGAACGAAACACGCCCCCATGGTCACGGGGCAAGGCCGGACATTTTCGTCAAAAAATTTTTTTGATCCCCCTGGGACGACGGCGGGCGGCCGGCGTGGGCCCCACCACGGGCGCCGCCGGTGAAACGACCGACAATCCATCCGGGACACCCAAGTGTGTACACAACCTAGACGCACCCTCCAGCACACCCCTACACGTACCCCCTCCTCCCAGAACCCTCTATCCACACGTGTCGCGCTCTCTCTCTCTTTGGGACACCGCCACCCCCATGTGTCACACTATCTCTCTCTTCGAGAAACCTCCACTCCCAGGTGTCTCGCGCCCACACTCTCTCCCGGACACCTACACCACCCAGGTGTCACCTTCTCGCACCCGGATGTCCACCCTCCAGCACCTATAAAAGGACCCTCCCAGCCCCCTTCTCCGAGCAAGCCCCCAGCAAGGCCCTAGGCGCAAGCCCTCCCTCAAGCTCTAGGACATGTCCTACACTCTTCTCCCCCCCCCCCCCCCCCCGCGGTGTGAATAGACTTAAAGTGTGCTTATCCTCCAACCCTTGCCTTACTCTTCCCTAGGCCTCCGCGTACACTCTTCTCAAGAGCTCTCCAAGTTAAGGACGCCTCTCAATTCCCCCCCCCATATGCGGCGACTTAAACTTAGGCTAAGAGGTCTTTCCTACCCATAAGCCCAACAAGCTTTTCCTACCCCAAACGGACTCCGTTTTCGAATCCGTTTGAACCAGTAGAATTCTCTCTTTTATCTCCAAGTTCCCAACCTCTTATATTCACCCCGTTCTCTCTCTGTCCTCTTAAAACTCTAATGCTCCTATGGCGCCGAAATGCCGCCGAAATGAAGAACCACGCGCTGCCCAAGGAGGGAATGAAGCAAATCGCGTCCCTGCAATCGACTTCGCCCCTCTTGAAGCGAATAGGCACGAAAACGATAACCAGGTTGGTCATTTAACAAGTTTAAGAAAAATTCTCTCTTATGAAGCTTAATGCAAAGATTCGAAATAATAGGAAAGGAACCAAGGTTAAACCCCTAGTATAGATGGCCTAAAGTACCTTATGGGTTACTCTTAAGTAAAGTTATAAGAAAATAATCTTGCTTTTGAATCATTGTCTTTCCGAAACGATGGTTTTTGTTAATGTGTGAATTCATTGAATAAAGGCTATGTCTCTTTTTATTGGATACACTACTGGTTTATTGCTAACATGCAGGTACAGCTTCTCCCCCCCCCTTAGCTAACTCCGTGCTTGCTTGTGTAGCCGGGTGGAGGATATAGCGAGGCCGGGAGTCGGCCCAGGGCAATCCCCTCCTATGCGACTGGGAATTGGATTTCACCACCAGGGTGATGTTGCCTAGTTCTATGGGTCCAGGCTAGTGCGGTGACTTAACCCCCACCTCATGAGGAGACGTCCCCTCCGAAGGGCGAGAGGGTTTGGTACAAGCGGCAGCACTACCTGAGGGGGTGAAAGGACGGCTTGGCCCTCATTGGCTCGCTGACGATGAGGGGAGACGGTCCGTGAGGTTTACCCAGCTGGTTGAGGTTTATCCAGCTGGTTGAGGCTGGAAGATCGAATTCTAGATCGTCGGTGTGGGTGTGGTTGTGGTTGTGGTTGTGGTTGTGATTGGATTGTAGTTATGGTTATGGTTATGGTTTGGACATGGAAGTTCGGATTGGAATATCGGCCCGGTTCCAGGGTCTTTGTAAATATTTTTCACTGTAAGTATGTTTTTTAATGTTGTGCTAAGGAAGATTTCTTTTAAGGAATCAAGTGTAATTAATTAACAAAGGAATTTGTTTTTAAGTGTTTCATAGTGTGGTAGGACTTAATTAGAAAACAATTGAACGGGTGAGTGTGTGGAAAGTGGGAGAATGGATGCCGTAATGGTACCATTCTAAGGATGGGTGGACTCGATCAGTCGGGTAGCTTTCTACTAGTCGTAACTTACGATACTTAGGGAATAGTAGAGTCCCAAACAAGACTTGTTTTAGGGGACCGAGCCAACGGCCGTGCCTCATGAAATACGGGGGAAAAAGGCATTGGCTTCCTTGAACCAAGTGTGGGTCTTGTTCCATCTCCACGCACATTCCGTGCTGGGGATTAGAATTTCCTTTAGGATGACTATGCTTCCCCTGCGAGATAGAGTTAAGTCCCTCCGTTTGCTCGTAACCTTGTATTTCTACGAGATCGAGGTGTCGTCAAATCGGAAAATAACACGAGACTTAACCGCCTATCAAAAGGATTCCCCCGCCCTACGGGTCGGGGTCCTTACACAATGTTTGGTCAAATCTTTTGTTTCTTGGCTTGATCCTCTATTAGACTAACTGCTATGGATGGCTTTGAAAGGAGTTGAGCTCATTTGAACTCTAAGGCCCCAGATCTGGCCTCCCCGCACACTCTATTTTTTGCACACAAAACAGGGGGATTATTTTGCTAATCAATGATTAATCAGCACTAATCGTTATATTTTGGTACAATTGACGGTTCAAATTTACCATTGGGTATCTGATATAGATCCCTATCACTTCAGATTACAATTCAGAGATGGTTTGATACTCCAACCATTCAGTACAAATTTGTTACCCTTGGCTTTATGTAATTTTTAGTTAATTTATGCTGATAAATCTGTTGTAATCATCACCTAAACACCTCGGCACAAGAGATAACTAAGTTTAATGGGGAGCAATTTTATACATGGCAAACAAAAACCATGTATTTTCTCATGAGGAAAAATTTGTGGGGGCTAGTTGAGGGAAGAGATGAATGCCCAGAGGTGATTGGGAAAAATGAGTGGAAGAGTAGGAATGATAAAGCATTAGGACATCGCACTCAGTTTAAATGATGAAATCATTCACCACATCATAGGGATACAATGGGCAAAAGATGCATGGGATGAACTCAATATATTATTTGGCACTCAAGCAAAAAATTCAAAGATAAATCTGTTAATGCAATTATAAAAACTTGACATGAAGGAAAGTGAACCTCTAATCACACACTTGAACAAATACAAAAGCATTAAGCAACAACTAGCAGCCATTGGTAAGAAGGTAGAGGATGATGAGGCACTAAGCAGTGCTTCTGAAAAGTGTGGACAAAGGTGAATATGAACAAGATTAGTGATACCTATTTAGCTACTAGCTTGAGATGGAATAAGTGAAGAGTCATGGCTCTGATGCCATGTTGGAAAATCAAGCATGTTTGCGATCATGGTGGATAAAAGAAAATGAGAGACATGATTTAGCATAGTGATTAGGACACAAGCTGGGATTAAACTAATAGAAGGATAATGAGAATGATTAACTAAAAACCCATATAAATCTCTTGCATTATAATGATCCAAGTACATCATTATATAGCTCTTCATGGATACCCAATCCATGCTTTGTGTGCACCCCTTGTGCCTTCCATGTGCAATGCTCACACTACATGTGCCTCCATGCACTTTCCATGTTCCACCTTTTCGACCTTTGACTTCACCTTTTACAAATGACCATACAAATAAATCTTTAACATTGAACCCTTAGTCTATTCCTTTTCTAATGTGCATCCTCCTCTGCTTGCTCTATAAATGTTGCACCCTCACACATTGCATTTCTTAACAAATTAAAGGTAAAGAGGTGAAATTACCCTTATCTATGTATCCCTTCCTTTACTTTCTCTCTTGCTTTTCATGTGAACCAGCTCCGATACCATGAGAATAATGTGGGGGAGATGATGAGATTGAGCTCCTTGCAAGCTTTCTTCTTCACTCACATACACATATGCAAGAACAGACAAGCACAAGAGAGAGATATGAATGGCCGCATGTCTTTCTATCTTCTTACTTCTCTATAACCATTACATAAAGATAAGAGTACATACTATAAAGATAATTTTTTTCCTACTTAAAAAATTATTTCCATCTTCTTACTTCTCTATAACCATTACATAAAGATAAGACTACATACTATTAGGAAAAGTACTCTCCTACTAAACATACAAGGTTGGTTCTTCATAGTTTGAACGCGACTATTTGAGCTGGTGCTATAGCATCACAATGACAAGCCCATAATATACCTTTGGATGAAGCTGGGTGGCATGGTGGCCTACATGCATGAGGTTAAGTTCACATGGGAATGTTTACAAAGCAAAAACCCTCCTTGTGTGAACTTCACCTCATGCATGTAGGCCACCATGCTGCCCAGCTTTATCTAAATGTATATTATGAGCTCGTCATTATAGTGCCATGTTCACCTGCAAGAAGGGCTTTCCCTCCACTGATGGAGCCCACCAATGCTTTAGTCTCTCCGGTATCTTTCAAAAACTTTCACAAATGTCTCCAATGATTTTGTCATTGTCTCTTATAATGACATAGCTACAAATTCACCTATTGGACAAAGTTGAGAGTGAATAATTTTTCTTTTAAGAAAAATTATATTTTCCTTTCATTTTTGAAATAATGTTGATAAGCTATGGTGGGATATGCCATAAAATGTGGTACTAGCTCTAAGTAATTGACATTCTTGAAATATAAATGTAAGAGCTTTGTCATACAATTAGAATTATTATTTATTGTGTTTCTCATAAAATGAATAGGAATATGACAAGTGTTTTTAACACCTTGATTTTAATTATATTATTAAGAACAAGTGATAGACTCTTTCATAATAAAATTAGATGAATAACATTTATATTAATTCTCTTTGTTCTATTATTGCATTATAATAATTAATTGATATTCTCAATCAGATTACATTTTACAAACAACTTGAAGTTGATAGAAAAAGCATGAGGGCCTTGCAAACAATTTGAAAAGGCATTAAATTTAAAAATCAATGATCCAGTTAGAGATTATAAATCTAGTATAAATTCTTCCCCTTTGCAAGGCTTGATCATATTTGTCATTAAATGCTATTGATTGACATGGAAAATGTAGTGACCTCTTCACATTAAATAATGTGCATATCTTTCAAACTTATATTAGACGATAATCAAGGCATAGAAAAGATGTATTTTAAGACATCAAATAGATTAGTTTATACATAAATTCTCTTTTTATATATACTTGTATTGAATACCCTCAAAATGGAATTATTTATGAGTTCATAATTTGAATTTCACTTCAAGAAGCATAATGAGAACTATTTGAAATTATAGTTTATAAAACATTTGGCAAGAGCTCTCAAAAGATGTGAATATTCACTTGTATAATTCTCTAACTATATATCTCTATAACTATAGTAGATAAGTCAATATAGTTACTGATATAGATAACTCTTTGTATGTATATATAGAGGAATCTACTATAACTATAGATTTAAGTCAATATAATTACATATATAAACTCTCTATATGTATACACAGAGGAATCTACTACTCATAGTATTGTTTTGAATTACTATATACATACCCTTATATAACTACACATATAATTGTAAAGTCATCGCCATATAATGTTTCAGTTTGAGAACACCTAAATGAGTCAATGTTCCATTTGAGGAAACTCCAATGACATCCATAGATCTTGTAGGCCATAAATCCTATGGGTATATAATTAAGGATCATAGTTCATTAAGATACCCAAATTTATATGTAGATATGGTTAGAGTATAGTAAAGATATTGCTATATGAGTATGGTTATAACTACAAGGGATTTCTAGCCCCCATTATGAGTAACCTTGGTGTGTGAAATCCCCATATTCACTTGGGATGGTAAAACATTGTGTTCTTTGCACTTCCATGCAGCTTTGATTTGCCACACAATAATGCAATTGGTTGCTACTTAGCCATGCCCATATGGCTTCTAGGCTAGATAGTTTAGAGGTGGCTTGGATTAGATTTTACATACTTCCAAATAGGCCACATGCTACACTATGTATATTTATCCCATAATGGTCCCAACTTTACTCCTATATGCCCTATCTCGAAGTAGGTCCACATATGGAGTAGGTATACTTTACTCTTGTAGTTATATATTGTGTGAGTGTGTGTAAATTTGTTTATAGATATTATATATTACCATATAAATATAATTAAGGATCAGTGTAATACATATAGTATCTATATGTACACATGTGTGTGTGTACACACACACACACACACACATACAAAAACAAATACATACATATATACATATAGTATCTATATGTGTATATGGATATGTGCATACATGTGTGTGTGTGTGTGTGTAAATGTATGTATGTGTACATACATTGAAAAAATTGTGTATGCGGTGTGTGTCTGCATGCATGTGTATGTGTGTGTGTGTGTGTGCACATGTGCACATGTGCATACATGTGTATGTGTGTATATGTATGCATGTATGTATGTATATGTATATGCATATTAAAACATAAATGCACATATATAAGAGTATATGTATAAACATATTATGTACATATATAATTATATATGTATATACAAATATACTTATATACTACATGTATATATATTCCAATATATACATACACACACACACACACACACATAGATACACGCATACATATATACATAGGTGTGTGTATATATCTATAAATAAACCATTAATGAACATCAATTTATGTCAAATTAGTGTTAATCTACCATCAATGGATATGGTGATTTGAGTTACATTAGCCATAATTTAGTGTCAATGGATCTTTACTTGATGTCAATCGATTGGTGTCTACATCCTAAGAATTTCAATGTGTAAGGCCTATGAAAATGGGGGTCGTGGTGGGTGAACCTTCCCCACCTTATATCAAAACCCCCTCATGTGACATATCATTGGAAATCTCTTAGTGAGTACGTTCTAAATATATAATCTCTGACAAATTTAGAGTTGATATTCCCAAGATATGTCTTTCCCTCCAAAAAGTAAATTTAAAATCTTCGAACGGATCCCCTAAGCTCATTGGTTGAGCGAGCATCTTATTAGAATATTCTAAAACCTTAGGAGGCCCATTTTAGAGTCCAAAATAAGCCTAATATCCCAGAGGCTTCACATAAAAATATGTAAGTGTAGCACGTGAGTTCATCAAGAGTATTAAGAGACTAAGGTTATGTAAAAGGGGAAGAAGGAAGGCCCTCATTGCCCATGGAGGAGGTATGGAATGCAAAGAAGCATCAAGCATGTTGAAGGAACATCTATGTGCAAACCACTTAAGCAAGGGTGGCAGCCTTGTTTTGATCATTGTGTGAGAATGGTCAAGGTGGAAAGCATGTGGAAACAATGGCATGTATGTCCAAAGCATGTCAACTACAAGAGGTCAAGCAAGCACAAAGAGTGGGGTGCACCATTAAGGTGTACATCTCATCGACATCAAATAAAGACTTAGATGGCATCATTGTTTTAGCCTCTAAGGCTCTAGGAACATAGTTGTAAGTCCTAGATAAACCACACCACCTATATTCCTAACCTTGTATCCTAATGTTATAAAGGCATCCTATGTCCAATACCACCTATTCCAATTTCTTTCATAGTTGGTATTGAGGGGGGATATTAAGAGACTAAGGTTATGTAAAAGGGGAAGAGAAGGGTGTGTGTGTGAAGGGACTTAAGGTCCACTAGCTCATCTATTTAAAGGTAGAGCTAGGAGGCTTTTTTGATATTGAGCAAGAAGCCTAGTTGTATTTGAGCAACTTAATAAGCAAGATATTTTTCTTGTATTTTGTGAGTCTCTCTCCTCCACATACTTGATCTAGTATGAGCACCACGAATTCTAACAAAGAGGGGTATATTAATTTAAAAAAGTTAAAAAGAATTACATTTATAGAAGGGGGTTTTAACCAATTTAAAAAAATGTAAGTTTATAAAGAAAATGGGGTCATTTATTCACAAAAATATGTAAGTATAATTAGGGGTTTTTTAAATAGTCCTTGAACACATGTGATACATAGGATTTCTTCATAGTGTACCCCTCGAGCCTTAGCCTTGTCAAATCATGTGTTGTTGGGTCTTGCCTTTGACAAATGTAACTTCCCATTGTGAGTGCACTAGCTCATCTATCATGTCCTGTATGTTGTTTTGTTATCGATGCAATCACAACTAGTTTGGATTATAATGCTAGATATTAAACATCTATTTATGGTGATTTATCAATTATATTTGAGGTTATTTTTATCATTCTAATAATTTTCTAAGGTTGTAGCGTTCATGAAGGCATGCCTTAGAAGAGAAAAGCGAAAAGACCGTTCCCATTCACAAGATATAAATATTTTAGCAAACCTCAGAAAAACATATTTATGTCATACTGAGCTACCACACTAGTGTTTAATTTACATCCCATTTAGCTGGTTCAGAAAATTACTGAGATCTGAAAGGACATGAAGTTGATAAGCCCACTTTCTATAAGTTGAGGTATATCAACCAACCATGAGTATGTACTCACCTCAGGTTTAGCTTGTGTGGTTTTTGGATGAGAGCCAGGGGAACACTTAGTCTAGGAGAACAGTGACATCTGTGCTCCTTCGAGTCAAGACCAAGGGTAAAATGTTCAAGGTGTGGCCTTTCCTTCTTAAAGAGTTTTCATTAGCATCTGCCACACAGGACCAGTCAATGCACGACCCTTCATGGGCTCCCATAGCATGACTCCTCGTACTACCTGTTTATGAGGACCATCAGTTCCTAGAACAAAGGTCCGTCCAAGAGCTAGAAGGCTATATTGTCCACAATTCTAAGGAAACAACCAAGCACATCCAGAACTATCTTTTAAAGTGCGCCTTAAAGACATCAAAGGAGACGCCACCCGCCGGCCTGCACCAAACAGCGCGACCATATCAGGGTAATCCATAAGGTCACATTTGATATTGATCAGAACTTCAACATGGAGGGAGTGGGTTGGTGATCGCAATCGCACAAGGACAGAAAGGCCTTGGTCACCATTGTCATGTAGAGGGGGTGAGAAGATTGTGCTCTGGCTTGCTGAGTGAAGAGAGAGAAGGGTGGCAAGTTGCAGCCTTTTTGCACAAGAGAGAGTGTTGCTTCTGCCAAGCTTCTCCATGGTCCAAATTTGTGCTGACAAGAAGACCTACATATGCCCTCAAGAGGTGGGCATTAGCGCTAGTGTCTTCTACTTAGTTATGTGCATACAAGCATGAGGTTTAGAGAGTGTAGTTTCAGCCACATTCGTAAACATGCCTGGATGCTTCTAACCCTCGATGAGAAGGACACAGAGAGAGAGAGAGAGAGAAACGTGTATGTGTAACACCTTGCAAGATTTGATTGTATTTCCAAATGATAGAGTGTGTCACTTTATACAAACCAAGGTCACTAGAAATAGTAGGAGCCGTTTGACAAGGAGTTGTTACATTTGAAATATAATAGCAATATGCTTCCTAAACTATAGGAATGCATCTTCCCACAAATAAGAAGAGAACATTCTATTCTAAAACATATGTCCACTCAAATGGAAAGCTCACACCTTATCCACTTAACATCCCCCCTTAAGGTAAGAGGTGGACATTTGAAACATAACAAAACAGCATCAAGCATCTTCTTTGGAAGTTTCCCCCCTCAAATGGAGATTGGGGAGAAGGCCAACACCAAGGCAGGAGGCACGATGCTTCTCATGTGGTACAGGCTTGGTGAGGAAGTCGGCCATATTGTCCTTGGTGGGGAAAAATTGCATGTCGATATATCCTTCTTAGACCACTTGTTTCAGAAGATGATAGGCGATGTTCACGTGCTTGAGCTTGCTGGATACTTTGGGAGATTTGGAGATGGTGAAGGTGCATCTATTGTCACAAAACATTGTGACACGCAGCACATCATAAGGGAGCTGAAGTTCATTGATGAATTGTTGAAGCCAGAGAGCCTCGCGGGCGGCGAGGGAAGCTGCTACATATTTTTCTTCATTTGTAGAGGAAGCCACCGAGAGTTGTCTCTTCCACTAGCGAGACGAAAGAGATAGCCGGAGATACTCCTCATGTGGGAGTCATGTCCCCTCCAATCTGCATCTATGAAGGCCTCCAAGGTGAGGGGGCCTCCTCCTGCAGCATAGGTCAACCTGTGTGCTTTGGTGGCATGGAGGTACCGTAGGCACCTTTTGAGTGCAATGTCATGGACTTTACGGGGCTCATGTAATGCACGGGAAAGAATGTGGCCGGTGTAACACACATCCAAACGGGTGCAAGGAATGCAGTACCTAATTTGCCCAAGTATGTTTACATATGGGAAGTCATGCATGAAGCTCCTATCTACATGAGTGTAGGGGAGATCTTCAAGAAAAAGTTTTGCATTGGTGACCATGGGAGTGGGGGCAGCAAAAGATGAATGCGACATGTTGGCATGAGCTAAGATCTCTTCAATGTACTTCTCTTGGGAGAGAGAGATGAAACTACCATGTGGGTCACAGATTACTTGGATACTAAGGAAATATTCCATGGGTCCATTATCTATGATGGGAAAAGTACATTGGAACATGCTCTTAGTTAAATGCATCATGTACTTATTTAAGGAGAGAATAGGAATGTCATCAACATACAACCCTACAAGTGCCCAACCTTGACTATGATGCAAGATCTAAAGGTTGTGATCAGTGAGATAAGCCTTTGCCAACCCCATGAGAGAAGTGCATCATGCATTCTACGATACCACTGTGGGGTGATTGCTTCAAGCCATAGATTGGGCATTGAAGCTTGCAAACAAAGTTGGGATGTGTGGGAGAAGACAAAACACTACAAGGGATCGGGCTCATACCCGTGCTCCTAGCCGCTAAAAATGACTTGTGGCGGACTCGTGTATCAGCGCGTGTATCATCGCGGCCAGAGACATGCGTGTAAAAGCGCGTGTATAGGACTGCTCAGACGCGCTCATACACGAGCGTATACACGCGTTCTGTCAGTTCATATGCATTTAGACGCGTTGATACAAGCATTTATACACGCGTTTTGTTAATTTAGATGCGCTTATACACGCGTATTTCTCAGATTTGATACGTTTATACACGCGGGCTTTACAAATTATCCGTGTATATACACGCGTATTTCTCAGATTTGATGCGTTTATACACGCGTATTTCTCAGATTTGATGCATTTATACACGCGTGCTTTACAGATTATCCGTGTATATACACGCGACTTTTAGCAGTTCTGATGCGTTTATACACGCGAACAGAGAGCAAAAAAAAAAATCAAGAGAGTGCTATTTGGTGCCTGAATGCTGTTCCAGTACCCAATAACACTCTCTGGATTTTTTTTTTTGGTGCATTAGACTATCCACGAAGAACATATCCACGAGGAAGATTAAGACAAGAACGATATAAATGCATACATTGTCAATACACGATTCAAGACAGACATGAATGTAATACTATCGATTCACGATTCAATATTACTATCAAAATTTCACACATATATACAAGGGAGTCCATATCTCGAAGTAGCCCATGGCTTCAGTTTACAAAAAAATATATACAACCACATCCTCAATATGGAATGTGATACTATAAGTCTGAGTACTACTCAGACCCAGATGATGACTCGGTGCTCCCTCCATGCTCAGATGAGCTCACATCGGTCGGAATGTCCGATGAGTAGTGCTCACGTCCACCCTCTGTAGTGGCGGCGGCAGCTTGTGCCTGTTCAAGTAATATATAGTATATAAGTATATATATATGTAATTCAATAAACCAAAATCATTCGTTTAGAACTTTCAAGTACCTGTCGACCGTATGGTCTCATGGCTATCTCAAACTCCGCGTCCGTAATACGTCCCTCGGCTCTGAAGATGGCCCACGTGTCACGTCTGCTATGCCGACGAGCATACGCAGTATCGTGGGTTGTGGGCTTCCTCCCCGTAACCCGTCGTTGTATCATAATCAACACAATTTGTAAGATTAAAACAATCATAGAATCAATGAATTAAGTAAACAATCAAATAAAGTGGCAAGATACTTACGAACTCTGCCTCCCATGACTCAACGCCGCCAGATCCGAAATGCGAAGATCCAATGGTCTCCATCTGGATCCGTCGTGCCTCCACATGCTGCCTGCTCTTCACGCCATCCTCTGCTTGTTTCTTTGCCTCCTTCCACTCGCGTTTGTGCACAGTGGCAGGTTTCTTGGCAGGATAGCCACCCGCAGCTACATTTAACCGGTCATCGTACGCGAGTTTTTAAGGTGAGATCTTTTATTACTTAAGATCTCCCTTATTCGCGTCCTTCCCCATACATCCGAGAATGTAGCATGTGGGGGACTGGGGTACCGACTATGTACAGCCTCTATCACCTCCCCAACTAATCGGCTATTTTGATCTTTAAATTTAATAAAACAATTTCTATATAAGTTTGATACTACCCCACGCATGTACTCCATTATCTCCCTCCCCCTCGCATCCATCACTATCCCGCCCCTATCCGTCACATCATAGCAGATCACTCTCTCCACCTCTCTCATCTCCTCCTCTTCCGAACTGTCTCCTCTAACTCTTCTCCCTCTATCTCCTCTCTCACCGCGTGCCCTACTACCTCCCCCACATCCCCCACCAAAGCACCCGCCGCATCCTCCACTCCCACTCTTCCTACTGCTGCGGGTGGAGTCACGACGTGGAGGATGTAACACGCCGCAATGAAGATGATGTCGAACATGCCAATGAAGATGTTGTGATCGATGATCAAGAAATAAGAGATGATCAAGAAATAAGAGATGATCATGATAATGAGGATGAGCGTGCCATTTCTCATGATCATGAGAATGACCCTACCATTGAGGATGATGGTGATGTTGATGAGGATGATCAGGACATCGATACCATTATCAATGGAGTACAGAATATCGATAGTGGAATAAATTTAATCGTAGCCTTACAAATTGATCAAATAGATATTGATGTTGATCGTTTGGCAAGGATGGATCTTATTGAAGATGAGATCGAACCCTAACCAATCCGTCACTGTATCGTTCTAAATTGATGACATTTCTATTGTATGTGTTGTCTTTTAATTATCATCTCATATGCATGATTTATTTTTGAATATATTTCATTGTTGTAAATGCATGTAGTGGGATTGTGTAATGATATATACTGCAATGTACTATGAGATGGTTTAAAGAAAATAGTTCTTAATTTTTTAAAGGAATTCAGTTTTTCTTCAGTTTTACTTTGCCAAGCGTGTATTAATGCGTGTATGGCAGCATGTATTGACGCGTGTATTATTACGTGTATATAAACGCGCTTATACACGCGTTGATAAATACAAATACACACGCTCGGGGGGTGCACCTCAAAATATGTAAGTCTACCACGTGCGATCATTAGGTGGGGTTTTTTTAATCCAAAATATTGGATAAATTTACAGAAATACAATTACAAGTGGGGTATCTTAATTGTACTTTGGAAAAAAAACCGTAAGTTTATAAAGAAAAAGGGGTAGTTTTATTAGCTCAAAATTCACGGATAAGGGGATTTTTAAATACCGCTTGAACGCACGTCGTAGGAGGGGCTTCCATATAGTGGACCCCCCGAGTATACACGCGAATATAAATGCCAAAATACACGCGTCCGATTCTATTCAAATACATGCGCGACCATACACGCGCTCGTAATTTATCGCGTGTATGAAACGCGTGTATGACAGCATTGTCTTGTAGTGAAATAAGGAGGTTGATGCATATAAATATCCTCTTCTAATCTACCATGAAGAAATGCAGTTTTGATATCAATGCGATGAAGAGGTAGATTATAATGAACGGCTAATGCAACAATTAAGTGAAAGGATGCCATACCCAAGACCAGTGAGAAGGTCTCAGTGTAGTCGATGCCGTATTGTTGTGTGAAGCCATGGGAAACCAATCGTGCCTTGAACTGATCCAGGCTTCCATAAGCTTTAAATTTCTTCATGAGAAGCCACTTGCATCCCACGATGTTGTGGTTGGGCAGCGGTGGCACAAGAGCCCACGTGTGTTGGTATTGAAGAGTGTCCATCTCTTGAGACATGGCTTCTATCCATTCAGCCAAATGGGTGCTTGCAGAGCTTCGGAGACCGAATGGCATTGGGGGTCTTCAAGGATCTTGGGTGGAGCATAAAACACCTTCTCCGCTTCGAGGATGACCAAGAAACAAGTTGAGTTGTAGATGTCGGCCAGGCTACGAGTTTTGCCTGGTGGAGGAGAGATGCCATCATCATGGAGGCTAGGTGTAATGGCTTGAGCTGAAGAGGGAGGTGGGGTGGTGTTTGAGCCAGGTGTGGGTGAAGAGAGGGAGATATGGAGAAGGATAGATCGATAGGGCGATCCACCGTGAATCCTGGTGGAGGGGAATGAGAAGAGGGCAGCGTGGCGTGAGATGAAGCACGAGGGACTGAAGACAGAGGGTGAAGGACTGAAGCTGCCATGGAACAGCGCAGAGGGGAAGCACTAGGCTGCTGTGGGGGTGGATGTAATGGCGAGGCTACTCTGCTGTGGATGGAGGGGACAAGTATCCGTGTATGTGGGGGGGAGGAGGTAGATATAGGCTGCTGGGTAATGGGAAGCCTGAGGTTTGACGGACTGGCTGTTGTGGCGCCATGCACTGGATGGCACCCAGTCATTGCAGGTGAGAGTGGTGTTTGGCTCCCATGCAACTGAGGGGATGGCACATAGCTGGCTGCATGATAGGTAGCAGAAGTCGGTGCAAAGGGTGGATGTGGAACTGAGGAGAGACTGTAACTGAGCTCTGCACGAAGTGAGTGGGCATGTCGGTCGATGGACTGCTGCTAGGAACAGCCATGCGCAGCTATGGCCTATACGTGGTTGGAGAGGGAGTGGCGGCCACTGGAGGTACTAGAGTAGGTGGGCTTCCATGCAACTCAAGAGAGGGCGCCTAGCTGGTTGCATGGCGGGGAGCAGAAGGCTGCACAGGTAGGTGAAGGCAGCGAAACTCCTCAGGAGATGAATTTAAGTGAGCATGGCTACCCAGCTTGATAGCTTGCACTTGGTTGGAGAGCGCATGGCGGCAGGTAATGGCGGCAGGTAGATGAGCAGAGGTGGCTAGCACGCACTGCCGCATGGGTAGTTGGGAGAGGCGACTCAATTTCAGTTTGGAGTAGGCCACCACACGTGAAGTGTTCCACATCATCAGTGGGAGTGGCATAAGCAACCTTATAAAGGTTGGGGTTTTGGGTGGGAGTGGAGTTTGTTGGCCGCCTATCTGGGTGAGGTAGTGTGGGTAGGAGAGGTGGAAACCGAGTGGAAGAAGTTGGGGAGCTCGATGAAGACACGGCGCGGTCAGTGAGAGTCGTGGTGCTTGTGGGCTGAGATGAGGAGGGGCTCTCGAATGAGGAAGGAAAGCTCGTGAGTGCGTCCTCGTTGAAGATGACGGAATGTCTAAAGGTCAAGAGATGCTCCTTGTTGGGATGATGAAGCTGATAAGCTTTATGGCCGAAGCGATCACCGTAGCGCATGAAAATGGCTTTCGAGGCTTTGCTGCAAACTTGGCTTGATGTCCAGTGTGGAGAGGATATGCGGGGCCGCCGAAAATGCAAAGATGAGTGAGATTTAGTGCATGTCCATACCACAGCGTGTATGGTGTGCTCCCATGGATAGTGGAGAGATTTTCTTAAAGAAAACATTAAGATTAAGCATAAAAATTAACATTAATCTAAATAGACATTATGAATCTTTGGAAAGCTTTATTTTAAGAAAAAGACATTGCTTAGAAAGCTTCTCAAGCTTTAGAGGGGTTGAGAAGAAGAAAATCATTGAGAGAATTGAAAAAAAAAACATTAAAATAGGGTTTACCTTTGATTTGGGCTTGGTTCTTTGGCTAGAAGTGAAGCCTCCAAGCAAGTCCTTGGCCACCAAGAGAGGGAGAGTAATCTCCAAGAGAGGATGGAGGAGAGAGAAGCTCCAAAGCTCTCAAGAGAAGAGGCAAATTAGAGGGATAATAGAAATATGCTAATTTCGAGATAATATTGGCATGGTATTACTCCCATATCAAAATACAAACGAATGAGAGTGTATTTATAGGTGAGGGAGACCACTAACAAAGTCCAATTGGGTTCTAGAGCCTTCTAGCTTCAGTATGATTCAATTCAGACAAGATTTGGATCAGTTTGGCTCCCTTTTTGATCCAGTTTACACCAAGAGAGAGGAGAGATGAAATATCTTAATTTTTTTGAATTAAAAAAGCCAAACCATGATGATGAAGAAGGCACCTAGCTCAAGTGAGTTTCCCACCTTACTGAGGTGTCAAAAATGCATCATTTCACCTAAATATCTCATTTTTTTACTAATATACCTTAGTTTTTAACTAATAAACCTTGTACTCAGTCAACTCTTCATCTTATGTGAGCATTTACTCACTTTTGGGCTATTTTTGTTTATTCATTGTATTTATCTCATCCCAACACTTGGATTAACCCTATTGGTCCTTTGGAACCTTATTTTTTGACCTTGATCCAAAAATTTCTGAAAATGTGGACCCTTAGGCTAAGGTCTCTTATACACATATTCAATTAATTCCTAATGCACATTGGAAAGTTTATTTTGAACTTTCATTTCAGAAGAATTCATCATATTCTCTCTCTCTAGACATTTTCTTTCTCAAGGCCAAAACAGGGTAAAACAAGATCTTTTTCCATTTCTGAGGAGGGGATGATTACAAGAGACTGAAGGGTAGTTCTTACACCTATACATCTCAAAAGGTGGAAGGAGGAATCTTACATCCTACCCCAGTTAAAAAAATATGAGATGTCCTCATCTCGCTAGCTGGAGGATAATCTCTTACTTCTCTTTCTTCTTCTATTACTTCCAGCGTTACTGCCTTGGAAGTAGATGGCCGATTTGGGAATATCTCTCTTTGACTTTCCCTATTCTAAGGCAGAGGTCTTGCATTAATTTGCATTGAAGCTGAGGGTTGGTTAGGGGGTCTACCTCTGGGGTTTCCTTCATTTTGATGGGAAGGACCTTGATTACTCTCTGGCAGGAAGGAGCTGGCATCTGGAATCTTGGTCCTTGACTTCCTTGTCTTAAAAACCTTGATCCAAAAGGAGTTTGGAAATCCATAATACGATGTCCATATCCTTGGCAGTTAAAGCATTTAACGTCTTTGTTTGAGGGTGGAACTTCTAAAGTTGAATTCCAAGGGATTGTGAGACCTTTTTTCTGAGAAAAGGCCTTTTTTCCATTCTGAAGAAGTCGGCCTCCCAATTTTCTTCCCCGATATAAACCTCAGTCTCTTTGCTAACCACACCAAACCACCCAACAAGATGATTGAGCCACTAACACACCAACCTCGATGCCCTAGCACATCGACAACACCTCATTGGCACAAAGCAACTGATGCAAAGTGCGCCCATTTGACCTCTCTACCGGTATTCCTGCAAGTGATGTTTAATGGAACACTATGATCCATGTCCTCTTGATAAGCCGCATTAGGAACTCAATGGAGTCTTCTTGGGCCCTTTAATTTGGACGTTTAGTGAAATGCTTAAAATGCTAATCCATGTTTGACCAAGCCTAGAGGCCTAGTCCTAAAAGCATATATTTGATTTTTCACAAAAACAAAAAAAAATGAAAAAAAGGAGATATTCTTAGATCTGGCCACCTAGGTGACTTTAAAGCTTTGTAATGGGCTGTCAGTCAATTATCATAGCCTTCTCTACCTTTTCGTACTCCAAACATTCCAAAAATTTGTCACTTTCTTCTTCCCTTTTTTGTGTGTGCACCAGATCTCTTTCTCTCTCTAAATCCTCTCTCTAAAATGCCCTGCACTCCTTCTCCATGGAAAAAAGCGTCTTTCTCTACTCCAAAGGCCATAGCTAGCAGATCTGTACTCCTAAATGAGCCTTCTCTCTCCAAACCCACAGTATTAGCCATGGCTTGCAAGGAAGAAGCTTACCATGAGCATTCTCTCTACAATCCTTGGTCCTCTCTCCATAGCTAGCAGGTCTGTACTCCTAAATGAGCCTTCTCTCTCCAAACCCACAGTAGTAGCCATGGCTTGCAAGGAAGAAGCTTACCAGGAGCATTCTCTCTACAATACTTGGTTCTCTCTCCAAACCCACAGTAGTAGCCATGAAGAACCTTTTCATGATGTATTCTCTCTCTATATTGCTTAGCAGCCATAGCTTGCACTAAAGAAGCTTCCCATGATGCATTGTCTCCTTTGAATTTTCGTCTCACCATTGCCAACAACCCTCTCTATGTTTCTTTGGCTCCCTTTCTGGCTTCTTTCTCTATCCACAATGCAGCTCTAGAGAAGCAACCCTCATCTCCATTCTTTCCATTATTTTTTGATACCATATCGTGCTCCTTCCACTCCTATTCAACCCAAGCTTACAAGCCTACTTTCTTGTAGATGGCACTACAAGACATCACCAATAAGCCTTCTAAGATCCGCCTTCAGGTTGATTTGGAGATAGAATATGCAACCCTATGCAGTAGGCATGTTGCACCCAATATTTCATACGATCAGCTTCGAATGCAAGGAGAAAAGGCCGTTGATCTTTGGATTGATGGAAATCTTTATCCACCAGATCCAATATCTGGTGCCCCTCCACCATTCAAAAGCATTACAAGTTTTTTTAAGTTTGTTGGTGATGGTTTCAATGGGCTTCTTGGCTATTGTAGGAGATTACACATGTTGTGGCTAGATGAGGTAGCTAAAAAGAGGCAAACACAATTTGCCTTCGACCAGCTTCAAGCGGCATCGACTAAGCAGATCAATAGTTTGATGCAAAGGATAAAAGAGCTCTTAGAGGAGCTTGAGGTGCAGAAGAATAATTTAGCGGATCGTGTGTGCACAATAAATCAATTTACCGATAATTATGTTTGTCTTCAACACTCCACTCGTAATCTTCGGCATCGTGTTCACCATTTCACTCACCTTCCCATTGGATATCACGCAAGGCAAAGAAAACGTAAAGCTGTTGGGTTACTTTCTAAGATAGCAGGCGCATGCAAGAGGCGTAAACAAACAACCAGGTAAAATTTTTTGTAGGAATTATAGCAACTTTGAGAAGCAATTAATGAATAAAGCATCTCTCATGGGTGGCTCTTGCGATTGTAGGGCATGTGCAACAGCTATACTAGGATGTAACAATGCTAAGGACAATGTTAATGTCTCCCTTCTTGAGCATGTCCTTCAGGAGAAAGATATCATGGAAATGATAACAGGTTCTCGTAATGATAAGCTGCAGGAGACCCTTCGTCAACATTTCTTGAAGGAAATCAAAGAAGTTGTCACACCCAAAGAGATGCTTGATATATATGACTCAGCAGGTATTAGCCAGAAAGGTCACAGAGCAATGTACAGGTCAATCACTTTAGGGTTGCAAGCAAAGGGAGTTACGCAATCCTTGCTTCCAACACTTTATAGCTTACAGATGGCAAAGAAGTGTGCTAATGGTGATATTGCATCCATGTTTAATGGTGGGAACAAGTGGGTGGAGGATATTATGCCAATGCCAACAATCAAACCCTTTGAATACAATGCATATAACAATGTCTACATTGACATGGAAGTGCTACAAAAAGCAATGATTCAGTACTATGGCCTCACACTTGAAGAGACAGGTGGAAATGCCGTGTTTGTCTTGAAGCTGGATGAATGTCAAGTGGTTAAAGGTCAAAGACTGCAGCGTGTTAGTTCCTTGATGAGCCGAGCACTTAGAGGAAAGCCTTTAGAGACCCAAGAGTTGGATGCAACTGAAGACAGCAACAATAGGGGTCAAGGGCATAAGCAAGACTACTACGGCATTCAATCAGAGAAGAACATCTGGTGGCAAGTAGCATGGGTCCTCCCAAAAGAGAACCATGATACCTTGAGGTGGTATTTTGAACGGTCTGGCATTCAACATGTCATCTCCTGTCAGGTCAATGGTCAAAAGCTTGATGTTCCCGGAATAGGCTGCTTTAACGTTGAATGGCACTTGGGTGGTAGTAGACTCAAGAGTACAAGGGAAACAACCTAGCAAAGGCAAAAGTCAAAAACAGGTGGGTGTAAAAAAAGCAATCGTTTTTTATGCTGAACAGAGGAAAGGATCAAAGGTATGGCATAATGGCATATTAAGTTGTGACCAGAGCAAGCCACCTAGTCGTCGTGACCAGGAGGACAATGCTTGGAACCCAATCTTGGACATTCCACTATGTCAAGTGCATGTGTGCACATTACATGCAAGACTCAGGATTTTGGATAAGCTATTGATGCTCCACATAAACGACACTTGCTATCAAACTACTTGGGTTCTCTCATAGCCACACTAACTTTGAAATTTGGAAGAAGATATGTGATGTTACAACATATCGAGGAAATGATGCCAGGCTTGGCCTAAAACGTGCACGTGTATGGGAGGTGTGTAATAAAATGGTCGATCTTCTAGAGCGACCTGACCTGGATGACCATGGTATTGAGGCACTAAAACAAGCCACTTGTAGATTCACACAAGAAATGGTCGAGGCATGGGGAGAAATACACATTACTCACTACATGGTAATGTTATATTTCTTGTGTCCTTGTAGTATGTTCTTCATATTGTTTGTTGACTTTTTGTAATTTTCTATGGAGCATATATTGTATGCACATGGGCCATACTTTCTCGATAGATATGGCTCTTTAGCACTTTGGAGCAATCAAGGCATGGAGAAATCACATTACCAAGCAAAGGCCATGTATTTTAAGGGCACTCGCCATGGTGGTGGCAAAGTAAAGAGTAATGCGCTCCATGAAATGTTCAACTAGTTCTATCGCGTTTTGGTTGGCAAAAAAAGGCAGAAAACTTGCGGTAATTTGTCTCTTAGGCGTCAAATAATGAAAACTATTAATGCAAGAAGAACTGAAGGATACAACAGATCAAATGCTAGGGAGAGACTATGGCAGTGGGTAGCAAGCAAGCATCGGTGTGGTTCCTCATGGGCTTAAACTCTCTGATTATAATCTTTTTGTGTTTTTAAATTTTCTAAAAGTTTTAAAAAATTATATTTATAGACATATTTAAGTCATTTTTCATTTATAGCCACCACATTTCAATTTCTTCTTTGTGCTCTACTCTCTCTTGCCCTCCCACTATCACTCGCACACGTACATACCTAGGCCATGCCAAAAGTACAGGAGCAAGACTTGCGGTTTTTCGATCAACTCGGCCCACTACCTGCTACAGCAAAAAGGACAAATCTACCTGTTAGTAACAGAGCAAGAGGCAAAGGAGATGAGAGAAGAAGAGCGCAGGAAGGAGGCCGAAGAAGCGCAACGCAGGAAGGAAGCTGAAGAAGCAGAGCCTAGTAGAGAAGCGGAAGAAGAGCGGCGTCGAAAAGAAACCGAGGAAGGTCAAGGGCAACCACCGAAGATTGTTATTGAGGCCGACACCCTAGAATAGCTAGAGGTTATCTTACAGAACAGGGAGGTCGAGCTCTTGTCCTATGGCATCAGGAAAGATACCATTGACAAAGAGTTTGCTCTTGTGAGGGCGGCTTGGGAGACAGAAAAGCAAAAGAGACAGCAGCCCAAAGAGGACGCAAGGAGGGCAAGCCAAGCATAGCCAGAAGCAGCCACAACATCGAGACGTCCAGTCAAGAAGTGTGGCAAAAGAATGGAGGGCAAGTTTCGAGACCAACAAGAAGAGGAAGAGCGTGCACAAAAGAAAAAGAAGTTTAGGTCTGAGTGGGAGAATCAAAGACCACCACCGCCTCCACCGGTTACAAAGAAGAAGAGAAAATGGAGGCCAGGGACAGTCGCACTACGAGAGATTAGGAAATATCAGAAAAGCACACATCTTCTCATCCCCAAGGCACCATTCTCTCGACTGGTGAGAGAAACAATGGAAAAATTTTCTGACAGGGTTGACCGCATACAGAGCACAGCTCTTGAAGCTCTTCAAGAAGCTGCTGAAGATATTGTAGTTTCTATTTTTGAAGACTCAGTGCTGGCTATGGTACATGCCAAGAGAGTCACTTTGAAGCCTGTAGATATGTCCCTAGCCCTACGCCTACGTTTAGAGCGTAGCCTTCTACCTCAATAGGCTAACCAACTTTGTAATTCTCTGTACAAACTTTTGTAATGTTCCCAAATTCCTTTGTAGCATTTTCAAACATTAATGAAAGCTTTTTGAGTTGTGTTACATTCTTTGTTGAGTCCAATTTTTTTGTATGCTCAGTGCCAATGAACATTTCATTTAAAAAAATATAAAAGCACTATACACACAGGAAAAAAACACACAAACACACACGTGTACACACACACACACACACACATATATATATATATACACACATATATATATATACACATACACATATATATATATACACACACACACACACATATATATATATATTTATATATACAAAAAAGGTAGAGTCTATAAAGTCACCTAGAGACCCTTATTGAGGGCCTTCTGAGCCTCAAGACCAAAAAAATCAAAAAATAAAAATAAAAAAAATACCATGTGCGCTACGGCGCGTTAATCGCCAGTTTGACCAGGTCAAAATGCCGATTTCTGCACCGTAGCGCACATGGTATTTTTTTATTTATTTTTTATTTTTTTGGTCTTGTGAGGCTCATAAGGCCCTTTAGGTTCCCTAATAGCCCCAAAATCTTATATATTTTGGGTGTATACATCTATAAATACAACATTTTTACGTACCGCTCTACCCCAATCTCGAATACTTTTTTAAATCACGATCACATTTAAAATGAATCCTAAACAATATTTTCTATGAACACGAACAAAATCTTGAAATTGCGAGGCTTGAAATGGTATATCACAAGTACGCCAGGAAAAATCACAACTTATAATGCACAACAAAATTTTTTTATTAAAATTGGAAGAGAAGTTTGCATTACATCTTTTTAATAAGCTCTTGGAAGAGCTCAAGAGAGAGAGTTCTAGAGGGTGGTTTCTGGCCTAAGCTTTGGAATATATCACTTGGCTCATTGATTCCTTGAGCCTGAGAAAGGGCACAATGGCTAAAAACTGAGCCGGGATGCTTGCCCGTAAAGCAATACAAGGCAGCTTCCCTAGCTACCAAAATACATTTATTTATGTTTGAGGCTAAGGGGTTCTCCGACAAGACTGCACTAAGTGCTTTACATTTTAGGAGCTCGGCATAGGCGATCTCTGAATAGTCTAAATGAAAAACCCGCACTATGTCGGCTCTGAGGGCAGGTATGTAGTGCCAAAGAGATGCATCTCGACCCTCTGACTTTCGCCGCGTTCCTCCTACGCGCATAGCAAACTTGTCCACTTCAAAAGCAGTCTGTCAACATGTCAATATAGAATTTAGGAAGCGTGAAATGATACAACTAAAAATAATTTGCTTTACAACTAAGAAGTTAGGACATACCTCAGTTGCATCGTCACTTGTTGCTCATTTGTCAAGTTTATGCTTCCTTGGTCTTGAGCATCGCCAGCAACCAAGGGCATGTGTGGTTCAAAGGCAGCTACGCTCTCATAGAATTGCACATCTTGCTTTATTTCAACGAGCGCTTTGGCCACTACATCTTCCAAGGAAGTGCTACCAATATCGTATGCAAGCGCTTTTGTGAGGTTGTCATCTTCAAAAGAGATTTTCACTTTCCCTTTGTCTTGACCCCCAGCATTCACGGCAATAATAGAGAGTGCCTCATCCTCGCGAAACCCGAGTGTCTTGGCAATGTCATCCAAAAACAAAAATTCTTTCCCATCAATAATGATTGGATGCAAAGACATGACAACAAGGTCTGGGACCTCCTCAAGTACTTCATCGCCCTCTAGAACTAGGTTCGGAACCTCCTCGGGGACATTCTCTTGTAGAGCCACCAATGCCATTGAGGCCTCCCATTGTTCTGTAACATTCTCTTCCTCAGCATGGGCCTCTTGGACCTACTCCATTAGCTTTGCTTTGCCTTTTTCTTTTTCCTTGCCACTTTCTTTTGCCACACCCTCTTGTAACAGAAGGACCAAAACCATGTCCCAGCTCAGGAAAGAAGTGCCGATGTTGCCCATTTGTAGATCCAAGAGTAAGTCTTCCTCCTCATTCCTGTAGTCCTTTTCTGTGAAGGATTTTAAAAACCTTGATAGGCGGAATCTAAAATTCTTGTCTTCCCTGAAGATGTACTTGGTGATGAGGTCAACCGAAACCCATAGGCCCTCATCACCCTCAAACATGATGGAGTAGGTGCTGATGTGTTGATCCATATACTGAATGACATCTGTAAAAGCATCCGCGTGTAGATGCATTGTTGCACGCACATCAATTGCTCCCTCAAACATAGGGACGATCTCGTCAACCCTATGAAGTAGCTCAAGCTTTCCTAGCTGTGCAATAAGTGCGTCAAGTAGAGGTGCCATGACTATGAGTGATTGCAAGAAATAGAGAGTGTGTGATACAGAAAGGTGTGCGAAATTGAGAGCAAGTGTTAGGAGAGAACGATAATTGTCAATTGATGAAAATGAGTAAAGTATCGTTTATAAATGGGCAACCTTGTTATAAAATTTTTAAAAACTTTTAAAATTTTTAAGTACCAAATTTTTTTTTAAAAATGGTATGCGAAAGCAAGAACGTATCCTTCCATCGCAAGGTCATTTCTAATTTACTAGTGGCTCAAGCCACAGATGCTTGTGTGACCAACCTTACACTATCACAAAAAAATAAAACTTGCACAAGACAATTGAAAAACCTTAATAAGACAGTGAGGCAAAAAAATTGAAATTGTATTACTTCAATCCAAGATTACATATCCGGTGGTTATTTGATACCAGGGAAAGTAATTTCTCTACAAAGAAAAGATCGTTCCTGCCTTTTGCGCACTACTCTACCATTGATTATCAAAGCAAAATCACCACTCAGTGAGAATCGAAGAACTAAGCAGTCACGTAAGTTGGCAAGGGACCAGTCATCATCATTCACAGCAACATCTTCTACATCCCCACCTTGCATGGATATATGTAGCACACCCTGTTCTGTAGAGGTTGTGTCGGAGTCTAACGCCTCCCATTCTCCATTTGTAAGCTTCCATCGCCTGTAAGGAAACGCAATGGACAACTATTACTTGGCAATATGGTAGCGCATCACAACCTTCTCAACTATTACTCCGCATCTGATGGTGTCTCCATTGTGTTGAACAACTTTTTTATCCCATGCAGGTGATAAGAAACAAGTCAGAGCTCTCTCCCCCTTTGCAATCCATAAAGTTAGGGTGCGATGTGTGTCACTTGTACGGAACAGGTACACAAAGAGGTGTAGAGGTATGAAGCAGGTTATGGTTGCTTTGTGAGATCCATATGTGCACTTCATAGCATTTTGCACCTTGCTTTCAATCTGCAAACAAGCCATGGCCACTGAAGCATTGTCTGGAATTGGCCATTCAATAGATGTGAGAGTTGGTGTAGGTTCTGGAACTAATTTTCCAGTACCATTTGCTGTCATGGGAACCACATATGTATCCTCATAGAAGAAGATGTTTCGTGCAAGAAGTTGTGCAGCTGGACACCCTCTAAAGATTAAACTACTAAGCTCCACATGCTATGCTTCAAAGGTTCCTGAAATTGCCTCCATAGGCTCCCACTCAGGGAAAAATATCTACGCAGAGGAACCCAAGAACAATCAAAGCAGTGCTCAGTATACCATTGTTAGCACACAATTGATTTAAAAACAAGAATATAAAGTGGTGAAATGACTTACAATTTGCAGGAAATCGTTGACGTTGGTCATGGTCTGCTAGTTTCAGTTCTGTTGCCTTGTAAACATGTTGGACCTTGGCTAGCTTTTTTCCATCACGATCTTGTTTGAGCTCCAATATCCGCCCTTTCCAATGGTGACTTTGTATATCAACGTATCGCTTTGACACCTTGTGGGTTCCTCTTGTACTAGGCTGCATCGTAATCCAATTCCACTTCTCGTACTGTTTGATGTTCCAGTGCCCATCCTCATCTTCACCATTGCTACAAGAGAGAGATTGAATACTGATCGGAGGCCTTCGAGCTCTAGAAGAAGACATCAGATGTATATATTAGGGAGATTATAAACCTTGATGGAAAAGGAAAATAGAATGGTGAGAAAAAAACTTAGACTACAGAGATGTACAAAAGAGAAGGAGTTGTAGAGCAAGTTCTAAGGGCTTGGTTGTGCTATTACTGCACTTTGAAAGAGGATATTAGAGGGGGTGAGAGAAGACAATGAGTAAGATTATGAGAGCCAAAGCATTTGCAACTCAATCTTCCATAGCTTGGCTCTGCTGTTACACTCTGTAAAAGGAGGTTGGACAAGGTAGAAGGATGAAGTAAGGAAATGTAAGTGAGGATCAAACTTTTATAGCTTCTGAGGGGAGGTTGCAGATCAAGCTTCCATAGCTAAGCTCTGCTATTACACTCTGTAAAAGGAGGTTGGACAAGGAAGAAGGATGAAGTAAGGAAATGTAAGTGAGGATCAAACTTCCATAGCTTTTGAGAGGAGGTTGCAGATCAAGCTTCCATAGCTAAGCTCTGCTGTTACACTCTGTAAAAGGAGGTTGGACAAGGAAGAAGGATGAAGTAAGGAAATGTAAGTGAGGATCAAACTTCCATAGCTTCTGAGAGGAGGTTGCAGATCAAGCTTCCATAGCTATAGATCTAGGTTTTTGAGTGAAGAGAGAGGTAGATCAAGAGGTAGATAGCTAAAAGAAGTAGTCTAGAGAGTGAAAAATGCCCTGCTATGAGAAAGGGGAAAGAGAGAGCGTTTTGGAGGGAACGTGGGAGAGAGAGATAGTGGAAAGTGAAGGGGAATGTGCATTGAATGCATGGGAACTCGTTTTTGGGCCTCTATCACTTTAGAGACCTTACTTAATGATGGTTGTAGGCTGCAGCTATCCTTTTCTATAAAAAAAAGGGGAAAAATTCATATACTTATAAATTTTTTGAGTTTTAGTTGATTTCAAAAATTAAAAAAGAGCCTATTTAGCCTATTATTCTAAGTTTGACCACTACCTTCTAGGCTCTTACAAACCATTGGTTTCAGTCCACATGTAATCTCCCTGTTTGTCTATTTCTTAATCACCTCCATTAGGCAATGGCAAATTAAAGGGCCCAAAAAGACTCCATTAAGTTCCTAATGATAAGTGTAGGTAACCACTTCACCCTCCCTCCTTTAACTCCTTATTTGGGCTCCTCTGATGTGAGTGGCTAGAGCACTCCCCATGGAAAGTAGAGCTGGAACAACTAGTATTATTTGTAGGTACATCCCTCAGTTTACCCAATTACCAAACCACTCCTAAACCCAAACAAAAATCTCGCTACCACCAAACCCAAATCAGCTTTCACTTCTAACTAGATCGTTGGAAGTTTTCAATGTGCATTCAATTGTCTTCACACACTTCCATTTTTCACAAGCACTTAGGAAAATTATCGAGCTAGACCACCCTTCCTACCTTGTGGTCCATACAAAAATCTAATCACGAACCCATGCCTTTTTTTGGTCACACCCAATGGTCCAAACTACACATTATCAAGGCACTTTGATGCTCGATTCAATCCTTGCATGTAACCTCCATGCCCCATGCCAACAACTTACATGTTTTCCTTTGATCCAGTTATCTTAATTATTTTTATCTTCTTCAACACTGAGTCTCATTCTTGTTAAGTCCAGTCTTTTTTCCAACCATGAATCACAATCTTGGCATATGCACACACTCACAAGTGCTACTAGCCTTCTATCTATGCGTGGCATGCTAGGATTTTATTAAGATTCCATCAGAGAATCCTCCATCTTGCCTAATCAATTGGGCATCCCAATTGTGGTCCATGGATTTGTCAAATCCACCAAAATAGAAATCTTCACATAACGCTGATTCAATTTGCCAAACTTTGCATCTTCTTACAAGGCACAAAAATTACCTCCATCCGGGCTAATCAAGTGAGGTAGCAATTCCCACAAAAGGTCAACACAACACCAAATGCCCATGGTTGGAATTGTTTAGTAATCCAAAATTTCACCCCCAAGCCACGTATATTCTATAATGCTTCCCTTATTTCTACCAACATCATCGTGCTTCAAGCAACTAGACCGAATCACAATTAACATTTCAAAAAAAGACTCAAGAAGCACCTTGATTCATTTGGCCATGTCCGATAAGCCACCGGTAGTTTGTGGTTTATCACTGTCCTAAATTCCTCCATTCTCATGGACAACCCAACCCAACATAGTCACACCTACCTTATCGGCCCACCTCGTTTCAAACAACCAATTCTGTATCTCAAACAATGTGTAAGAGTCAAAGAAATTAGAGAAATAAGTGTTGAAGAAATCAGAATGTTAGAATTTTCACTAGAAGAATCTTCTACATGGACCCACCTTTTTTAAAAAAAACCCAATGCCCATACACATTACTTGCAATATTCATGGCTCTGCATGTATTAGATATAAAGGCACAATTTTTTGAAGAACCTATGTGAAGCCTCATCTCCTTGAGATAGCCATCCAAATATATCTTGGGATGGGGGGACCATGGCGAGCACAAGCCTAGACCATGGTATGACCCATTACGTGAACCTTCCTACAATCACTACTAGCCTCTTCTTCACCCACACCACTCATTTGACCCACACTGCCTCTATCCCAAGTGCTTGATAGCACCAACTCCCTTGAGTCACAAAGGCCATTGCCCTGCTCCATTGCAGTTTTGGGCATAGCCAAGAGCAAATCTATTTCCATGCCTTAAACCAATGTCATAATCTTGACTCCCCAAGAAAAGGAATGTCAATTAAATGTCAAAGAAAGCAGGAAGAAAGAGGTTGAGTGATGATATTTTTAAATTGAAGGAATGTACACACATCATGGGCACACCTTCTACCCATTGGCCATGCACATCATCTACATATTTCATGATGACTTCACATTTTTTTCACTTCTCACATCTCACAGTGCACACAAACACATGCACCTACACTAACCTTGTCAACACCAGCCCTCAAAGAAATGTAGTAGTGGAGGGACCATGGTTAGGTGTAAGCTTATTAGCCCGTGGTATGATCCATCTCCTAGAGAACCCTTAACCTTACACATACCTCCAATGAGCTTCCATGAATATAACCTCTTCTTTGACTCTAATTTAACACCAACACCACCTCGCCTTGGCTGACCTATTCTCATAAAGAAATAGCCTAATCTCTAGGCATCATGCTATGATACTCCAGCATCATATCCTGCCACATCATGACATCTCAAACTTTTATCTATCCATGCTAATCATCCCATGGGGTCTTGGCACTCATTCCGCCCATCACAGGGTGTGTATTGATTCTCCTACAAACAACTACCTCATGTTGAATGGTCTACACCACTTCCACAATCGACAAGGCTGGCATGATGACGAACCACTACATTGACCATCGCATCACATGCCAACGAGATGGTTACCATAGGGCTACCTCACGGGGGTTCACCTCTAAGAAATTTTATATGTCATGTGTGTTCAAGGGGTATTTTAAAAACCCCTTACACATAACTTTATGAATAAATGACCCCTTTTTCTTTATAAACTTGCAATTTGTTTTTCCAAAATTGGTTTAAAAAATCCATGCTGTAAATGTAATTATGTAACTTTTTTGAGTTAATATATGCCTCTTGATGAACTCACGTGCCTTAACCTCATTTGCCATCTTCATGGCATATCCTAGACTATCCACACCATTTACTTCTCGGTAATAGCTTCACCACCAACTTGATTGATGCGACAACTCCACCATTAGGAAGGGGGTATTTTTACCACTCCACTAGTTTACGTGGTTTCACTTGTCTAACCTACCATAAGGCACTTTGCCATCTTACCCGTGCAAGAAAACTTTTATAGGATAGCACTAAAACATATAAAAAAGCCTTACCATCTGCCTAATGTTAAATAGGAAAATTCTACCGACGTAGGTACATAGCTGCTTGAGACTAGTAATAGAGGCAAGACTACTTTTAAATTTGGTTGGCCTAGTGTGATAACTTGTAGCTTGTATATAAGTCATTTTTTATAATAAACAATAGAGACAATCATTCCTTGTGTAATAATTTTCTTACGAGGTCACTTGATTTCCTTTTCTTAATTGCTTTCATGCTATTAAATCTCACTTGCTTGAAGGATGCATGCTAGATAGGTTTCATTGTAAGTCTTTAACTCGTATTAGCTTCTTCTTCTTCCTTCGCCTTTGTGAGCAAAAACCATCGACAAGGACCATCTCTACTTACCTCTATCTAGGTGCATTGAGAGCTCTCCCTTCAGTCCTTTGGCTAGAAGCATTTCGGTGTGAATCCAAGAAACTTATGAAATTAGTATGCATTATAATATAAAATGACTAAATATTTGTAACATACCTCTGAGATTAAACAAGTTATGATTCAAGATAATCCTAAGTTTTCGATGCTACAAATTTCAGTAATGAATTCGAGCAGGTTTTTAGTGGTTTTCAGTAATAAAGATTCTAAGTGTTAAAATTAAGTGAAAATTCAAGATTGAGTTTTCAATTAGTTAGTATACTCAAAGGAAGCCTTTAAGTGTGTAGATGGACATCCAAATTGAAATTGATATAGAAAAGTAAAATGTGACCTATTTTTGGAGTCGACTTCAACATACAGAAGTTTTTCGTGATTCCGACTACGAATGGTTGTAGACCGCATATATTCTGATAATTTTAAGTACCCACACAACTAGTATCTGATAATTGTACGCAAAGTTATACCTGTTTTGTAGGTTTGCAGCCCTGACAACAGATCTCAAAGGCTTGCCAAATCTACAAGCAGCTCTTCCACAACTTCTAGAGAGTAGACATGACTTCCCAATCAATCAAGACATCAACAAATATATCGTGGAAGTACACAAATACTCTTTTTATTATTTTTCTTTAAATTCTTTTGAGATTAAATAAATATATTGATAAGCGTTTATATGGGAGAATTTGAGTTGATGTATGGCATGCTTAACCATGGCAACGATGGGGAAACACCACGAGAAGAGGAGAGGGGTGGGTTTCGGCAAAGAACTATTGTTGATTGCCTTAGTCCGACTCATAGAATAAAACTTTGGAGTTAAAGAATTAGAAGATAGAATATTTGACTAGTTTATGACTAGATTCTAGGAATAACCTTCATTAGGGGCTATTTTGCAAAGAGTCTATCTGTCCGTGTGTTTAGAATCAAATTTTGAGATAAATAGGAAAGTTTTAGAGGACAAGAAACTCTACAAGAGTGTAAGAGACTATAGAAAGCCAAATTCCTTTCGTTTTTGAGTTATTCGAGTGCAAAGTGGGCACTAGGCTATTTTTGCCAGTTTCATGCTGAAAACACAACTTCGGCTGTTTTGAATGCTCTCAAAGAGACCTTAGAACTCATTTTTAGAGAACCATCACTAAGACGTGCTTTACAAAAAATTAGAAGGGGCGATGGAAAATCCGGGTCTTCCCCATACCATCGTACCCAAACATGCTTTGATGGGGACAAAACTTTGCAAGCATGTGGGAGGGACCCACCCCCACATGCTTGTAAAGTTTGGTCATGATCGGAGCATGTTTGGATTAGTAATTAGCGCCCAGTGTGGATTTTTCAAGTCTCTTGGTGCTAAAGAGGCCATGGAAAATCCGGGTCTTTTCCATACCATCGTACCCAAACATGCTTTTGTCCTTTCTCTAACTCTACATAGATTGAAAGATATTACTCTCCCAAAGAGACAAGTTATTAGGCTTTGCCTTAGGAATTGCTATCAAGATGGACTATCTTATCTATATAGACCGGATGGACGAACGCATAAGCATAGTTAAGAATTAGTTATAGTGGCTAGAGATGACCTTGCTCGTTAGAACATGATAATTGATTATGTTAAAAACAAGGATTCCCATGTGACTTAAAAGATAAAGAGAAGTTAAAGACTGTTTAAATTAAAAGCTTGTTTAAATTAGTTATAGTGGCTAGAGATGACCTTGCTCGTTAGAACATGATAATTGATTATGTTAAAAACAAGGATTCCCATGTGACTTAAAAGATAAAGAGAAGTTAAAGACTATTTAAATTAAAAGCTTGTTTTATACTTGAAATTGATTCTGATTGATTTGATATGCATGCCTTGAAAGATTATGGACTAGAGATGAGTGTGAGATGATATTTATGAGTTATAGTTGCTTTGTGTTGAGATGAATGATTGATATGCACGCGTATGACTGATTGATATGCATGTGTATGATGAGACTCGACATGAGATTTTGAGATTCGGGCTAGCATATCACAAAAATAGAAAATAAGATGATGAGCCGTCCTTAGATAGGGACAGGGAATGCCGGACAAAGAATGTGATTTATGCCCTCTGGGAGCCATTTTGTAGAATCCAGAGTGGACGAGACTTACTAGAGGCATACTCGGGATAGCCACAATGTCGAGTGTAGCTTTTCTTTGAAAAAGCTTTTGCAAATTTTTTGTATAGTCACAAGATGGCTCACAAATCCATTTTATGATGAGAAGGAAAATTTTATACAGAATAAGAGACTGTAGATGGGTCACATATTTGTTCCCAAAGATGATAGAAAAGGTGCGGTGTGATTTTCGTTGTGTACAAAAGGTTCATGAACTAATGAGTGCAAAATAAGCTAGCATCACGTGAAGTGCGTGAGAGATTAACTAAAAGAGATCAAAAAACAAGGCAAAATGTGCAAGAGAATGTATGGGGATTTTCAAGAAATGACAATGCTGGTGGAGTAAAAAGAAAGGCTGCTCTGCAACTGTGGCGCCGAGGAGATTGAAGAATATGCACATGTCAATGCTGCTGTTCATGCAGGTAAGGCCGAAAACCGAGCTTCAATTATAAAAATTCATATCAAGATTGTAAATAATGTTTTTCAAGTGTTGATTGACTCGAGAAGTACCCATAGTATTCATTTACCCATGTGGTAAAATAGTTAGGAATAGCTTAATTTTACCAAAAGAATCTTATGGTAGAGCTTGCTTCGAGAAAGCAACAGACATGTAATGAGTACGTTAAGAATATGCTTTTCGTTCATAGGTGACCTCAAGTCAAAAGCTGATTTTCCATGTGTTGGCTTTGGGAAGATATGATGCCATATTAGGGATAGATTGGTTAGTGCCTAGAAAGACTAAGATATTGTGTCATGAGAAGCGGGTTTGCATGATTGGAGATGATAGTAAAGATTATTACTTTTATAGGGTCAAAGATGTGATGTAGAATTTAGAATGATATCTGTTTTTTGCAGCAGAGCAAGAAAAGTATTTCATGTAGTATACTATTTGCTTATTAAATATTAAGTTGTCATTGTGAAGTTAATAAGTGTAGATTAGAAAATCTATATCTATTGTGGAGATTACAAGTCCATCCATAGAAAGATTACGTAGCCACATTTGTCGTAAAGTTTGAAAGTGTTTTGCTTTCTAAGCTCCTTAATTAAAGAAAGAATAGAGGATCACTCTCTTAAGGAAGAAATTTGACTAAGTTTAAAGCTACAAGCAAAGTGAAAAATAGAGTTTGCGAATTGTTTTATTACCTTGAAGTTTAAGACAATACAACGATAATGTTTTTCATCAGATTTATTATTGTTTATTAAGTTGTGATTCCAAGAGAGCTTGTTTATGACATGGATAGTGATTATTTACAAGATCAAGATACCTTGTGTAATGCCTCAATATTTATCTAGTTTCTTATTTAGAGTTAAATTTTATGAAATTAAGACGAGTTTAGGAGACTTGCTAAATTCTAGCATACACATGACTAGCTTAACATATAAAATTGTTTATCCAAGATAAGATCTATCGAAGATATGAATGAAAGAGAGCACAATACTAAGAGAAAAGAATGCTATAATATTGAGAGTCTAATAGATGCAATGATTATCGAGTATGTTGATTTTATCCAAGAGATATCTAAGAAATGGAAAATCAAGTTAAGAGCTTATTATATCAAGTTAAGATCTTAGACAAGCCAGTTGTCAAGTCGTTCTTTCCAAGGCTACTTACAGAAATCTCAAGACGAAGACATGGATATTTATAGTTTTCTTGGAAGTCAAAAGCATATGACTTCTCAAGTACTATATCAAGTATAATAGTTGAGTAATAAAAACTTTTTCTTAAGGTCTAATTATTGAGGATAAGATGCTTTTATCGTTCGAGGACGACGATTTCTTAACGAGGAGAGAATGTAACATACCTCTCAGATTAACGAAGTTATGATTAAAGATAATCCTAAGTTTTAGATGCTACAAATTTTAGTAATGAATTCCAGCAAGTTTTTAGTGGTTTTTCAGCAGTAAAGATTCTAAGTGTTAAAATTAAGTGAAAATTCAAGATTGAGTTTTCAATTAGTTAGTATACTCAAAGGAAGCCTTTAAGTGTGTAGATGGACATCCAAAATGAAATTTGATAGAAAAGTGAAACGTGACCTTTTTTGGGAGTTAACTTTCACATACTTACGGTTTTAGCAATTATGCTCGCGCAGGGTTGTACACCGCACATATTCTGATAATTTTAAGTAGCCACACGACTAGTATCTGATAACTGTATGCGAAGTTATACCTGTTTGCATATTGTAGTCTTGACTACTATAGATCTGAGAGACTTGCCAAATCTACAAGCAGCTCTTCCACAACTTCTAGAGAGAGTAGACATGGATTCCCAATCAATAAAGACATCAGCAAATCTATCGGGGAAGTACACAAACACTCTTTTTATTATTTTTCTTTAAATTCTTTTGAGATTAAATAAATATATTGATAAGTGTGTATATGGGAGAATTTGAGTCGATGTATTATAGCATGCCTAACCATGGCAACGATGGCACCGCGAGAAGAGGGGGGGGGTTCCCGCAAAGAACTATTGTTAATTGCCTTAGTCGGACTCATAGAATAAAACTTTGGAGTTAAAGAATTAGAAGATAGAATATTTGACTAGTTTATGACTAGATTCTAGGAATGACCTTCATTAGGGGCTATTTTGCAAAGAGTCTATCCGTCCGTGTGTTGCTATCAAGATCGACTATCTTATCTATATAAACTGGATGGACTAATGCATAAGCATAGTTAAGAATTAGTTATAGTGACTAGAGATGACCTTGCTCGTTAGAACATGATAATTGATTATGTTAAAAACAAGGATTCTCATGTGACTTAAAAGATAAAGAGAAGTTAAAGACTGTTTAAATTAAAAGCTTGTTTTATACTTGAAATTGATTATGATTGATTTGAATATGCATGCCTTGAAAGATTATGGGCTAGAGATGAGTGTGAGATGATATTTATGAGTTATGATTGCTTTTGTTTTTTGGATGAATGATTGATATGCATGCATATGACTGATTAATATGCATGTGTATGATGAGACTCGATATGAGAATTTGAGATTCGGGTCGACCGTCGTTAGACAGGGAACGTCAGACAAAGAATGTGATTTATGCCCTTTGGGAGCCATTTGGTAGAACCCAGAGTGGACGAGATTTACTAGAGACATACCTGGGATAGCCGCGATGTCTAGTGTGGAGGTTGGGTGGTCGGGCATCGGAGAAAGCCCTAGATTTGCTGGATTTTGGTCATTATGACTAACCATGTTGTCGAGCATGGTGATGATGATAGAAATAGAATCTTGAGATAGACACATACATTGTGATTAATTGAGATGCTAAACTACAATTGATAGAGATTTATATCATGTGTTTGTTTGAGATTACATGATTCTTTGCTTATGTTATAAGAACCTTGGTTGTCGATGTAGTTTTGTCGAAGTTGATCTTCTTCTTGACAACCACAAGACACATGTTCCAATTTGATGTTGAAACATTGGACTTGGTGACAACCACAGTATGTGTGTTCCGATTTGTTGTTAAAACACATGTTCTTCCATTCTGAGACTTGCCATCCATATTCTCCCCCTCAAATTGAGTAGTGGAATTCCAAGTTTTGCATTAGTACATGCAAAAATAGAAAGGGTGTATGAGTATGTATGATCAATTAATATCAAATGAGAGTTATTTACAAGTGAGTATGTACAATTAAGTTGTAATTTTATCGTTTTGAGAGACTCATTTTTGTTTCAACTTGCAGAAGATAATGGATTTATTTTATTATTATTATTAGTTTATTTTCCAATTTTTAATTTACGGATTCCATTGACTTTTTGTTATTTATTTATTTTTATATGTTCATTTTTGTCTTAGTTTGGTCGGTTATATTCAACTTTTGTTAGTTATTGTTCATTATTTATTTTGTGTGGTCAATGTCTTCACTATGGTTACCATTGTTATCACCATTCTTTATGAAGTCCCCTTTGGGGTTGATTTCTTTTGAATTTAAAGGGTCATTGTCTTTTTAATTGATGGGTTTGTACCCATTTGTGCTGTTTATTTGTTTTTGTTTTTTTAAATAATAATAATTATTGTTAAAAAAATTCATATTCATGTAAAATGGTGTGAGTGTACGTAAATAGCTTGAAAGAATAGGCATGTTTGCGCTCATGAATAGCCTGAATTTTTAGAAATGTTTGTGATGTGTATGCATTATTGAATAAAATTATTTTTTGATGGATTATAAATAATATAGTGATTTCTAAGTATTATGTGTTTTTTTTAAAAAATCATTATAGTTATTGTTAGTAAAAATGTATGAAAAAGGGCACGTGGTGAGAAACGTTTTGTGCTTGGTGGCCACGGCAGGAAGACGAAGGACACGACAATAACAATGATACGGGTGCTGTGCACGCACAAGAGAGTGGGGTTGACGTGGGATTGGCGCAGAAGCGTAAAAGGATGGTTGGCGGTGCTTGAAGGGGTTGTTGCCACCCTTAAGAAAGGCTTAATAGCCGGTTTGCTAAGGTAATGCAGCGCTGACACAAGCGAAGCGAAGGGCTGGTGAATTTCACAGTAATGGATACAAAAATGGCGTGTAACGGACGGTGGTGGTGGCTCTGGCAACAGGGGCAGCGTGTGCATCCAAGGCGCCGATGGAATTGATTAGGACAAAGGGGATAATTTTGATTTAGGTTATTAATTTGCACGACGGCAATGATGCTTGACATGAATACGCTTCTTTTGTTGCTTTAAGATGAATACGCTGCTTTTGTTGCTCTGAGATGGCCGATTTTGTTGTGGTAGGTGAGAGGAAGCGAAAGCCTGGAAACCCTGGTGGGTTGCAAGCACGCGATGGCGGGATGGTGATCTTGAGACAGAAGCGCGCAATGCAAGCCCCACAAGCACTCTAGGAAAGAGGCGACAATACCATGTAGAATTCTGAGAAGGTGGCTACAACCGTGCTGGTGTTGCCATGGCTACAGCAGATGTGAGGAGAAGAAGGCAGTTCTTCAATCGACTTATTAATTATACAATCTTTACACAGACGATTCCTCTAGGAAATTTTTATTCTAACAGAGTCAAGAGCCTTAACTAACCAAACTGGTCCCCGACCGAACCAATAAGTCACATGGTCATATCAAGGAAGAGACTTGCACTTGGATCATAGAGACCAACCCTTTTTTCCTCGTCAAGAGGCACAACTGTTGATTCTTTTCCATAGAACAAGGACTATCCGGAATTTACATCATCTATCGTAACATAACAGAATTGGGCCTCTTTTTAGGATCCATCAGTCCAGCCTAACCCCATCCAATCCCATGGATTAGCCAATTGCCCAACCTTTCTAGTGATAGGATCCATTAAGAAATTTGGTTATGTTTTATCCCGGGTACCAGGGAAAAGAGTTCCCAAGCCCCCTAGCCGACGCTTCATGCAAACTTCAAGATAGTCACACCACTTACACACCCAATATGAAATTGCCTTTTTCACAGACTCAGCTGTCTTTAAAACAATCTTTTAATGAAACCATAATATCACTAATCATAATCCTCCAAAATATCCGATGAGTTCTAATTTCAAATCACTTTCATCGGTGTATCTATGGCATCATTGGCAACTAGAACTCTCACCACCTGTCCACTCAAGGGCCTTTTCAATAGTTCCTAGCTCATAGTACCCGGAATTATATTCACTTATAAAAATCCAGATGGACTCTCCATTTAAGATCAGCAAGATCAACCAACAGATCCATATAAAAGAGCCATGGACTCATCCGTTGTGAGGACCAGTAAGGTCAAATAGCCAGATCCATGCCTGAGTTCAGAAAATAACTCTAACACCTTGTTCCATTTTCTTCCTTGATGCACACATGGGTATCTTTGGCGACCGAGAGCCCGAGCACCGTATGGTCAGCACCCTCTAGGATCCTTCGCAAGTCACCTAGCGCTTCACTCATAGGTCACTTCCTTGGTCCCTAATCCACTGTATCGGAAGCTCACCATTTAAATTGAATCGAGGTTCGTCAAGACCTTGGCCGACCATGCTACGTGAGACGTCCTCTGTTGACTCTCCGTCAGCTGTTGCAACTTTATTACTTAGGTCTCCACAACCTCATTCAGAAGACAGTCAAAATGCTTCCGCAGCATTCTTGACATAAAACAGTCATTTAAAAATAGGTCATAAATACAATTTCTATAACGAAGTCTCGTCTTTCCACATTGTTTCACATCAATCCACATTACTTAATCCACGTCCAATCATATGTATTCCCATCATCCTTCATCCATTCTCATTCAATCACATCATATTCCATCTCATCACATCTATCCACATTACTTAATCCACGTCCAATCATATGTATTCCCATCGCCTTCATCCATTCTCATTCAATCACATCATATTCCATTCTCATTCAATCACATCATATTCCATCTCATCACATCTATCCACATTTATCCTCATTGTTTCACATCTATCCATATTACTTAATCCACGTCCAATCATATGTATTCCCATCGTCCTTCATCCATTCTCATTCAATCACATCATATTCCATCTCATCACATCTATCCACATTTATCCTCTTCACATCTTATCGTCCTTCATCCATTCTCATTCAATCACATCATATTCCATCTCATCACATCTATCCACATTTATCCTCTTCACATCTCATCACATCTATCCACATTTATCCTCATCACATCTCATCCATTTGTATCTACCCATATCCACATCCCATCACATCACATCCATTTCACATCACATCTATCCCAATCCACATCATATCCCATCACATCATATCTCATCCACATCACATCACATCGCATCCATTTCACATCACATCTCATCCATTCACATCTATCCCGATTCACATCACATCACATGGCATCCATTCACATCACCTCTTGTCCATTCACATCTATCCCGATTCACATCACATCACATCGCATCCATTCACATCATATCTCGTCCATTCACATATATCCCGATTCACATCACATCCATTCACATCACATCTCGTCCATTCACATCTATCTTGATTCACATCACATCCATTTCACATCACATCACATTCATTCACATCTATCCCGATTCACATCCATTCACATCTATCTCGATTCACATCACATCCATTTCACATCACATCTATCCCGATTCACATCCATCACATCACATCCATTCACATCCATCACATCACATCCATTCCCATTCATCACATCACATCCATTCACATCCATCACATTTATTTACATCACATCCATTCACATCCATCACATCACATCCATTCATATCCATCATATTCATTCTCATCACCATTCCATCACATACATTCTATCCACATTACATCACGTCCACATCTATCCACACTGTATCTCATTCATTTCATCCTCATTATATCTATCCACATCATATCTCATCCATTCCATCCACATTACATCATATCCACATCATATCTCATTCATAGACATCCCATCTCATTCATCCACATCCATCCAATCATTCACATGCACGACTATCCGCATCTATCCATTCATTCACATTCACATCTATCACTTCACATCCACATATATTCATATCACATCAAATTTCATTCACATCTCATCACATTCACATCCACATCCCTTTACATCACATCACATCTCATCACATCCACATCCACATCCATTTACATCACATCACATTCTTTCACATAACCTCACATCTCATTCTCATTTCTTCATTCACATCCACATCCGCATTCACATCCACATCCACATCCATTTACATCACATCGCATCTTATTACACCACTCACATCTCATTCACATCTCATTCACATCGCATTCACATCTCATTCACATCGCATCGCATCTTATTACATCACTCACATCTCATTCACATCTTATCACATCCATTCACATCTTATCACATCTTATCACATCCTATCACATCCAGTTCTTATCTTATCACATCTCATTCACATTTAGTAGCTTTTTCTGCTTTGATACCGATGATGGGATTTTTTTAAAATTTCTGCCAATTGCTTGGCCTAGGTAAAGGTACTTTTTCTCGATGGATATTTTCATATTCTTTCTCAAATTTCTCAAGTGAATATATTCAATATTCTACTTTTGAGTAAAATAATTCATGGGATTTAAAGAAAATCTACCCATATTTCTCAGTAATGCTCAAAATTCCACTTTTGATAAATACTCATAATTTGAATTATGCTAAAAATTTCTCTTTTCCCATTTAATTTCTTGGATCTCAATTATCATTAAAATTTCTCTTTTTGTATTTAAATGATTACATTCAAATATCATGAGAATTTCTCTTTTATCATAAAATAAATTTATCTAAAATTTCTCTTTTCTTTAATAAAAATATCCATTATTCAATTATGCCAAGAATTTCACTTTTTTTATTTAAATGATTGAATTCCGATTGTCATGGGAATTTCTCTTTTATCATTTAAATTTTCTCATATATAAAATAAATTTATCTAAAATTTCTCTTTGAATTTTAATAAAAATATCCATTATTTTAATTATGCCAAGAATTCCACTTTTATCATTTACATGATTGAATTATAAATGTCATGGAAATTTCTCTTTTATCACTTAAATAAAATTACCTAAATTTTCTCTTTTATTAATTATTTAATTATGCATAAACCTTAAAAATTACTTTACCATGAATTTGATGAAATTCATTCTTTTAGCCTAGGATATTCAATCCTAGAATATAGTAGAAATTCCTATTTTCACATTATGCATAAGAATGAGTTATGTATTAATTTCTTAAAAAATTTACCATAGCTCCGCTGCTATTACTGATAATTTTTAATATTTTCTAAAAGAATAAGACTTAGTAATACAATTATGATAGTATAACCATCTTTTAGACTTAAATCCAATTTATGGATTTAAATCATAAGACTACCATAATTTTATCAGCATAAAAGTATAAAAAGCCATTTTCTTAACCTCTAGCTTCACAAGCCTAGAGTTTGATTTGTGAATTGAGAATTTATCAATGAGAAGTATCATTTGAATAAGAATTAGTCATACGAATGACTATTCTTTTGGGGAGAGAGAGAGATAAACATAAAAAGCATCCTAATTAAGCATAAATGTAAACTTTTCTTAATTATTCATTACAACTCTTAAGAAAAGCTTGATTTGCACTATAAACACTGAATTAGAAACTTCTCAAGCTTGAGAGGGATTGAGAAGTGAAAACATTGAGAGTAGTAGAGAAAAACCATGAAATTATATCTTACCTCTTGATTTTACTTGCTTCTCTGTCTTAGAAAAATCCCCCAACCAATCAATTGGTTAGTGTGTTGAGAGGAAAGCTCTAAGGATGGTTGAAGAGAGAGAGAAGCTCCACTCTCTCCAAAAGTAGAGGATTTTTAAGGGATAATAGAAAATATGAGTATTTTAATGTAATACTGGCATGGTATAGCTCAAAGATGAGAATACAAAATAATGAGTGTCTATTTATAGGTGAAGGAGGCCACTAACTAAGTCCAACTAAGTTCTAGAATTTTCCATCTTCAGTTTGGCTGAATTTGGATAAGATTTGGACCAGTTTAGCTCCCATTTTGATCTAGTTTGATCCAGGAGAGAGGAGAGATAAAAATATCACAATATTTTTTATTTAAAAACTCATCCACATGTGTGAAATAGGCATCTACCCTAAAGTCTCCCCCCTCCTTACCAAGGTGTCAAAAATGTATCATCATTTTAAAATATCTCATTTTTTAAAGTAATATCTCATAGTTTTTAACTAATAAACCTTGTACTTAGTCAAATCTTCACCTTATGTGAGCATTTACTCATTTTTGGGTATTTTCTTTTATTCTTTGGATTTATCTCATCTAAACACTTGGATTAATCTTATTGGCCCATAGGAACCTTAATTGGACCATAATCTAAAATGTTCAAAAAATCTTGACACTTAGGCTAAGGTCTTTTAAATCATTTTTAATTGATTCCTAATGCACTTTGGAGAATTTATTTTGAACTTATGTTTCACGGGAAACCATTTTAGACACTAGGAGGATTTTTATATCTAAAGATATCTCAATTTTGGATTATATCTCTCTAGAAATTTTCTCTCTCTAGGCCAAAACAGGGTAAAACAAGATCTTTCTTTCATTTCAGAGGGGAATAATTACAAGAATAGAAGGGGAGGTTCTTACACCTTTAAACCTCAAAAGCTCGAGGGAGGAATCTTACACTCTAGCTCTCTCTTGTTTACTGGAATCTAGCTTCTCCATGGGTGCCTTCCCTTTTTCTCGTTCCTTCTTTGCCCTTGTTTCCTTACCAGCTCCCTCTGACTCAGATCTCTGCAACCTCGTTCTCTTGTTAGCTAACATGTCAGCTTCATCTTCCTCCTCTTCTTCAATGGTCTTAAACATATGTACATTCCCAAAGGGCCTTGAGATGATACCTGCCCTTGTATTGGCCCCCTGGTTCCCATTATTCATCTCCCAACACCATATTAGATAAAGTGAGAAAAATCCCAGTCCCAGGTTGGTTGTGTTTTTCATTTTTGTGTGAAAAAATATTAAAATATTGTGAAAACTTGTTAGGAAATATATGATATATACTATGAAATTAGGAGCCCCCATGTGCTAGACTGTTATTTTAATAGTCCAAGAACAAGATAAAAGAATGGTCCTAGGGCCATTCGAAGGCTGTAGAGTAAAGATAAACTCTTGTAATTTGGTGCTTTGAAATAAAAGTAAAACAAACCCTATATGCAACACATTGAAGTTAGATGGGAGTTTGTGGGTAATCAACCATTCTAGCACTAATGTGCACCTTCAAATAATAAGTTAAGTTTTAGTTCGAATAATAGAATAAGTTTTACTCTAGACGTTGCTACATAGGTCCCTTAAACTATGTGCCTTATCTGGAATTAGAAGAGGTAAATATGAGTGCGTGCTTGCTTAAGACTCTCTTAAATTTAAGAACAAAAACGTGTATTAATAAAGGAATGGTCTATGACCATTTTGTACCTCTGATTGTTTATAATGGGAGTGGTACAAGAAGATGAGAAAAATATGAAAATATAAAAAAATGTGAAAGGAGACACCAACAAACGATATGCCATGCATGATGGCTACTGATCTTTACACTTAAATTGGTATAAACTAGAATGATTGAAATAACAATAGGCCATGCATGATAGTTATTGATCTTAACACTTGAATTGGTATAAACTAGTGTGAGATCCCTGTTCCCACCGAGCAACGGATTCTGGGTACTAGCAGCGGAAGTAGCACTTCTCGCGCGGGACAGGGGTCCCACACTCGGGGCCTCGCCCACGGATATCCGGACAAGAGACTAATCCATCGGTTTGTCCAAAACCGAAACCGGAAAAACTTCCTTTACCCGGAAAGCACGGGCGATTCCACCAGGATAACTCTTTACTCTAACGTAGTCAAGATCATTACTGATCAAACTGATCTGACTGCACCTTTAACGGTACTCGGTCAAATCAAGGAAGAACTTGCACTTGGATCATTGGGATCAACGCTTTTTTCCCCATCAAGAGGCACAGCCGTTGATTCCTATCCATAGAACAATTTCTATCCGGGATTTACTTCATCCATCGTAATAATAGAAATTAAATCTCGATTTACGGATCCATCAGTCCAGCCTAACCCCATCCGATCCCATGGGTTAGCCAACCGCCCAACCACTATAGTGATGGGATCCAATTTGGAAATTTGGTTAGGTTTTGTCCCGGGTACCAAGGAAAAGAGTTCCAAGGCCCCCTAGCCGGAAGTTCATGCAAACATAAAACTAGTCATACCACTTATACACCCAATATGAAATTGCCTTTTTCTTAGCATCAACTAGCTTTAAAACAATCCTTTAATAAAACCATTATGTCACTGATGACAATCCTCAAAGTCTCTGGTTGAATCCTTATTTCCAGTCATTCTTTCATCGGTATACTTATGGCATCATTGGCAACCAAAACGCTCACCACCTGTTCTGTCAGGGGCCTTTTCCATGGTTCCTAGCTCATAGTAACCGGCAATATATTCATATAATAGAATGGAGTCTCCGTGGAAGATCAGCAAGATCAACCCACAGATCTATATAAAAGAGCCATGGACTCATCTGTTGAGGACCAGCAAGGTCAATCAACCAGATCCATGCCCGGTTTCAGAAAACAACTCTTACTCCTTATTCCAATATCTTCCACGACGCACGTGTGGGTATCTTCGGCGACCCAGAGCCCGAGCACTGTATGGTCAGCACCCTCTAGGATCCTTCGCAGGTGACCTAGCGCTTCACTCATAGGCCGCTTCCTTGGTCCCTCATCCACCGTACCGGAAGCTCACCATTTAAATCGAGCCGAGGCTGGTCAAGACCTCGATCGACCTTGCTACGCGAGACGTCCTCCATTGACTCTCCGTCACAGCAGTTGCAACTTTATCAGTTCAGTCTTCATGACCTTAATCCTCAAGACGGTCAAAATGCTTCTCCAGCATTCTTGACATAAAACAGTCATTTACAAACAGTCACAAATACAGTTTCTATAACGAACTCTTGTCTTTCCATATTATCCACTCTCGGACCACATTACTTATTCCACATTCCATTCAGTGTGTACTCGTTCTCATCCATTCACTCATATAGACTACATTATCTCACATACATCTTCATATTCATTATTCTACATACATATCCATGTTCGTACGTCCACATCATACATCCAATTTCACATTCATACATACGCATCTACATGCATACATCCACATCTACATTCATACATCCATACCTCCATTTCCACATCCACACATCCACATTCATATTCATACATCCACATTCACATGCATACCTCCATTTTCACATCCTCATTCATACATCCACATTCACATACATACATCCACATCCGTATCTACATCCATACATTCACATCCACCTCTTCATTCACAATCACATCCATACATCCACATCTACATACATACATCCACATTTGTATCTACATCCATACATTCACATCCACCTCTTCATTCACAATCACATCCATACATCCACATCTACATACATACATCCATACATCCACATCTATATACATACGTCCATTTTTACATCCTCATTCATACATACACATCCACATACATACATACACATCCGTATCTACATCCATACATCCACATCCACATCAACATTCACGTTCATACATATACATCTACATGTATACATCCACATCACATTCATACAACCATATTACATCCATTCTCGTCCTAACACATCCCATATACATCTTAACACATCCTAACTCATCTTAACACATTCTATCACATCTCATACACATCTTATCACATCTTTTTACATCTCATACACCTCTTATCACATCCCATCACTTTCCATACGCATCTTATCAAATCTTATCACATCTCATACACATCTTATCACATCTTTTTACATCTCATACACCTCTTATCACATCCTATCACTTTCCATACGCATCTTATCAATTCTTATCACATCTCATACACCTCTTATCACATCCTATCACTTTCCATACACATCTTATCAATTCTTATCACATCTCATACACCTCTTATCACATCTTATCACATTTCATATCTTTTTAAAAAAAAAGAGAATTCTTATATTTGATATAAGATTTCTCTACACATTTATTTATACATAAATTCCATTTAAGGAGACTAACACTTTCGAAATTAAAATCAATCTTTTATGCATCTTCTTATGCATAATTTCAATTTGGTAGGGAATTATACTTTTAGAATAAAAGAATTTCTCTTATGCATCTAAGTTAAGCATAAAATCCATTTATGAGGAAAATCACACTTTTAGTATAAAAAGAATATCTTTTATGCATACCTATATGCATGAAATCCAATATGATAAAAGTAACACTCTTACAATAAAATAATCAACTTTTATGCATACCTCTATGCATGAAATTCAATTATGATAAAAGTCACACTTTTATAATAAAATAATCAACTTTTATGCATACCTCTATGCATGAAATCCAATATGATAAAAGTAACACTTTTGATATAAAAAATTTTCTTTTATGCATACTTCTATGCATGAAAATTAAAAATGATAAAAGTAACACTTTTGATATAAAAATTTTTCTTTTATGCATACTTCTATGCATGAAAATTAAAAATGATAAAAGTAACACTTTTGATATAAAAAATTTTCTTTTATGCATACTTCTATGCATGAAAATTAAAAATGATAAAAGTAACACTTTTGATATAAAAATTTTCCTTTATGCATACTTCTATGCATGAAAATTAAAAATGATAAAAATAACACTTTTGATATAAAAATTTATCCATTATGCATACTTCTATGCATGAAATAAAAATGGTAAAAATAACACTTTTGATATAAAAATTTATCCATTATGCATACTTCTATGCATGAAATAAAAATGGTAAAAATAACACTTTTGATATAAAAATTTATCCAGTATGCATACTTCTATGCATGAAATAAAAATGGTAAAAATAACACTTTTGATATAAAAATTTATCCATTATGCATACTTCTATGCATGAAATAAAAATGGTAAAAATAACACTTTTGATATAAAAATTTATCCATTATGCATACTTCTATGCATGAAATAAAAATGGTAAAAATAACACTTTTGATATAAAAACTTATCCTTTATGCATAATATTAAAATTCAATTTCTCCATGATTGTAATGAAATTCTTTCAATTAATCTAGGATGATCATTCCTAGAATATGGTAGGAAGTCCTCTTTTTATGCTTTGAATGAGATTATTTTATGCATAATTTTTATAAAAATTTTGCCATAGCTCCGCTACTATGACTGATAAATCTCAATTTTTCTAAGGGATAATGCTTATCATTAAGGAAATAATTAAAATGATCTCTAATTGGATTATTAATCCATAATGGATTGAATCATCAATATACATAAACTAAAAGCATAGAAAAAAGCCATTAATTTGGCCTCAAGCATAGCTTAATCTTGGGTTAAGGAAAAGCTTTATGAAAAGCTTGATTTGGATTGAGAACGGGTCATGAGTATGACCATTTCTTGAGTGAGAGAGAGAATTTACATAAGAATCATTAGAATTTAAACATAAATGAAAATTAACTTCAATAGCATTTATTAAATTATGTAACTCTTCACTACTATTCAAACTTCAATAGCATTTAAAAAAAAACCATACCAATTAAACTTGTCAAGCTTGAGAGGGGTTGAGAAGAGAGAAACATTGAGAAATTATAGAAAGATCAATATTCACTAATTACCTTACAACTTGCTTGATTCTTTGTTCACGGTAGAGGCCCCCAACTAATCAATTGGTTAAGTATGTTGATGGAGCCACTAATGGGGATTGAAGAAAGAGGGAAGCTCCAAAAACTAGTGAATTATTAAATGAATTCACAGTTATTGGCTTAGGTGGAGTAGAGTAACGATGCATAAACACTATATATTTTTCAACAAGGGGGAGGCTTCTATTTATAGGAAAAATTGAGCTCCTAACCAAACAAACTGATTCTAGAATTTTCTAAATCAGTTTGGTCAATATTTGACCATTTTTAGGTCAGTTAAGCTAACTTTTTGGAACTAGACTTAAATGAGGAGAGAGGAGAGATGAAATATCTCAATTTTTATGAGTTTAAAACTCATTCAAGCATGTGAAATATGCACCTCCTTTAAAGAACTCCCTTTCCTTACATATGTGTCATAATGGAATCATTTTAATATTGCTCATAGTTTTTTTTTAACTAATAAACCTTGTACATTTTCAACTCTTCATCTTATGTGAAATATGCACCTCCTTTAAAGAACTCCCCTTCCTTACATATGTGTCATAATGGAATCATTTTAATATTGCTCATAGTTTTTTACTAATAAACCTTGTACATTTTCAACTCTTCATCTTATGTGAAATATGCACCTCCTTTAAAGAACTCCCCTTCCTTACATATGTGTCATAATGGAATCATTTTAATATTGCTCATAGTTTTTTTTACTAATAAACCTTGTACATTTTCAACTCTTCATCTTATGTGAAATATGCACCTCCTTTAAAGAACTCCCCTTCCTTACATATGTGTCATAATGGAATCATTTTAATATTGCTCATAGTTTTTTTACTAATAAACCTTGTACATTTTCAACTCTTCATCTTATGTGAGCATTTACTCATTTTTGGATACCCAAAATATCTCATATTTTTAATATTGCTCATAGTTTTTTACTAATAAACCTTATACATTTTCAACTCTTCATCTTATGTGAGCATTTACTCATTTTTGGGTATCTTCTTTTACAAATTGGATTTATCTCCTCCCTACACTTGGATTGATGCTATTGGCCCATAGGAACCTTAATTGGACCATAATCCAAAAATTTCTGAAAATCTAGACCCTTAGGCTAAGGTCCTTTATACCCATTTTCAATTAATTCCAATTGCACATTGGAAAATTCTTTTTGAATTTCTGTTTCAGGGAAATTTATCTTAATTATAAGAGATATTTTTCTATCCAAAAATATTCAAAATCTGAATATTCTCTCTCTAGAATATTTTCTCTCTCTAGGTTAAAACAGTTAGAAACAAGTCTTTTATATTTCTGAAGAGGGATTGATTACAGGGGAAGATGCTGGACATTTTGAGAGGCTGGGGAGGAATCTTACATTCTCTCCCACTTAAAAAACGCGAGATGCCCTCATCTCGCAAACTGGGGTAATTTCGCAAGATCCACAAGTATGAGACTGAGAGAAAATTTTTTTAATTAAGATTAACCACCAATTAAAAAAATCTCAAGAGAGCAAGATTCAAGATAAGAACAAGATTTAAACTTTATTCATTCTCGAAACTTATACAGTAAAGATAGAAGAACTCTTTACACTTCCATAAGCCCGTCCATCATATGATCACAAAAGCAGCACTCACAAGCTGCACAAGTATAGGGTAACTCATCTATGGGAATGATTCTGCTGGTTATTGCCGCACCTATCTCAGTGGTATGAGGTGATCTAACAAAAGGACCTCTGAGAGGCAAGCCAAAAAACGGGGTAAAGGCATATCTTCTCATGAGGAAGAAAACACGCCAGTAAGAAGACCCGCTCAGAAAACCGAGGATGCCTTGATCTCATGACGCAGTAGTATCGGGGACCCAAACCCAAAGCTTCAATAACCATGGCCAAGCGGACATTGTTACGGAAGTGCTGCTGACCCCATGGTGTTACCCTAGTTATGTCTTGATAGGTCCGCCATTTTGTCTGCGCTACAGAAGTTCCCAAGTGAGAGAAAAGTGAGCGCTCATACTGCTCTATAAAATCTTTCTTCACAGACTCCCTTGCGTCTTGAAGGTGAGAAATCATCATGGATAAAACTAATTCTTGTTTGCCAAGCCATGAAGGAGATTAAGAAAGAAAGAAGATCGATGGAAGTAAGATTACTGTGAACGACAAGTAAAAGTTACGACTTATATAAAGGAAGGAGCTAGCGTAACTTAGAAGCCAACGGTAACTTGCCATTGAAGTTTTACCGTCTTTCCATGATTTGGGTTTGGCACATTTTTCTATAGAAGGCATTTAGAACTTTGAGATGAGGAGATAAAAGAAGTTCGTAAGCTAAATCACCTACTTTCTTTGGTCCACAATATCTGGGAGATAACTTCTTATACTTCCCAAGAGATAAAGAACTTCTTTTGGGCCGTACTCGAGACCAAAACCTTGATATCCAAAACATCGATTCTCACTTCTGAACTCGTTGTTCTGAATCCTTAAAACAGGTGGGACTCTTGAGAAGTATTCAGGAAAAAGGTTCTTCCTTTTTTAAACAGAATCTTTCTTTTATTTTAGAGAGAGAATAATTATAAGATCAGAAAGGGAGATTCTTACTCCTGTATACCTCTAAGGCTAGGGAAGGAATCTTACATTCTACCCCACTTAAAAGGTGCAAGATGTCCTCATCTCGCAAGTAGAGGACAACTCTTTTGCTTAAGATCCAATTTATTCTAGGGTTCCTTATATTCCGGTCAACCCAACAGAATATGGGGATAAATATCCCTTATATAGAACTCATCATTAAATAACAATTCATTCAGATCATATCATTCATATTTTTAACACGATAATGGTCCATTAGACCGAAAAATTTTCTTCTGAACATTCCTCCACAGGAATTTTAGTCAAGCAAGTTCTCAATTTGTCATCCCTTAACTTGATCCACCAAGTCAAGTATTAATAGTAGCAATCTGACAGCACAATCCACTAATCTCATAGTGATTTGCTGAAATCATTATCATCATTCCAGTTATGAATATCATCACAGGGACTCATCCCATTCATCCTCATTGAAGCTTATTACATTTCAACCAAATTTCAGGGATCATTATTTTTCAATCAGAATCCAAATCAATTCATCAATTCTCAAACAGAATTAAAAATCATATCAACCACATTCGAAATCATCCTTTGGATAGCATTAACGCTTATAATTTCAAGTCTTAGATTTACTCGTATATATTGTCGGTAAAGAGCTGCAGTTATACCCTCGGTATATACGGATAGTCATGATACTCGAAACTATAAGGTAAATACCATCATGTCTAGGTCTCAAGCAAGTCAGGGTTCCATACAATTGTGGTACTTCCAATTGAAGACCCAATTACTAATTTACGAATTTCAATTTGAATTAACAATTTGTATGAATTATATCAAACAATTACAACCTTTTTGTGCGTCTTGATAAACTTTTGACATAATTTGCTCCTCAGTTGATCTTATTGGAGATCTATGACTTAAGTCTGATAAATAGATTTTTCTTTATCCGATCGTCCGTAAAAAAAACATTTGTATATTTATATACAAGTTGCAATAATTATATAGAGTGGCTCGGCTCCAAAATTCAAAATCTCTTCGAGAGACGCATAAGACGACGGTACTGGGCCATAGTCATGCCCTGTTATATAAGTTCTCTAACTGCGAAGGGAGTTATTATTTTCTCCTTAGGGATAAATCGACTAAGGAGTCTATAAATTCGACATGAAAGTCTAAAATTTCGAGGTGTCGAATGATATAGAATGACACCACGCACCATTTTCAGCTTTAACAGGATCATAGTCAATGAGAGATTCTGCCACAGCATTGTACGGCGGTTGCAATGGGCGTGGACATATTGCCCTGCAAACCACTTATGTTGTATTCTCTCCGCTGGGGTAGGAAAATATAAATCCGCGAAATGGCGTGCGAGTCTTGCTCGGCTTGTTTGAGTTGAAGCGGAAGAGATGAGATGCTCGAAGGCAAATGCAATCATATCTTGAGACTGGGTGAGGTCGGAAATACCAGATAAATGTGGAACTTCCATCTATAAAAATAATTTCTTTGATTAAAATTTCTCCATTAAAGAAGCTTACGGAATGAAAATACATTATGAAAATGTTGTTTCTGAATTCTTATTACCAATTTCAGATAAGAATTTAATTATCTTTATTAGCTTTCAAAACCGCTCTGATACCAACTGTGAGATCCCTGTTCCTACCGAGCAACGGATTCGGGGTACTAGCAGCGGAAGTAGCACTTCTCGCGCGGGACAGGGGTCCCACACTCGGGGCCTCGCCCACGGATATCCGGACAAGAGACTAATCCGTCGGTTTGTCCAAAACCGAAACCGGAAAAACTTCCTTTACCCGGAAAGCACGGGCGATTCCACCAGGATAACTCTTTACTCTAACGTAGTCAAGATCATTACTGATCAAACTGATCTGACTGCACCTTTAACGGTACTTGGTCAAATCAAGGAAGAACTTGCACTTGGATCATTGGGATCAACGCTTTTTTCCCCATCAAGAGGCACAGCCGTTGATTCCTATCCATAGAACAATTTCTATCCGGGATTTACTTCATCTATCGTAATAATAGAAATTAAATCTCGATTTACGGATCCATCAGTCCAGCCTAACCCCATCCGATCCCATGGGTTAGCCAACCGCCCAACCACTGTAGTGATGGGATCCAATTTGGAAATTTGGTTAGGTTTTGTCCCGGGTACCAAGGAAAAGAGTTCCAAGGCCCCCTAGCCGGAAGTTCATGCAAACATAAAACTAGTCATACCACTTACACACCCAATATGAAATTGCCTTTTTCTTAGCATCAACTAGCTTTAAAACAATCCTTTAATAAAACCATTATGTCACTGATGACAATCCTCAAAGTCTCTGGTTGAATCCTTATTTCCAGTCATTCTTTCATCGGTATACTTATGGCATCATTGGCAACCAAAACGCTCACCACCTGTTCTCTCAGGGGCCTTTTCCATGGTTCCTAGCTCATAGTAACCGGCAATATATTCATATAATAGAATGGAGTCTCCGTGGAAGATCAGCAAGATCAACCCACAGATCCATATAAAAGAGCCATGGACTCATCTGTTGAGGACCAGCAAGGTCAATCAACCAGATCCATGCCCGGTTTCAGAAAACAACTCTTACTCCTTATTCCAATATCTTCCACGACGCACGTGTGGGTATCTTCGGCGACCCAGAGCTCGAGCACCGTACTCGAGCACCGTATGGTCAGCACCCTCTAGGATCCTTCGCAGGTGACCTAGCGCTTCACTCATAGGCCGCTTCCTTGGTCCCTCATCCACCGTACCGGAAGCTCACCATTTAAATCGAGCCGAGGCTGGTCAAGACCTCGATCGACCTTGCTACGCGAGACGTCCTCCATTGACTCTCCGTCAGCAGTTGCAACTTTATCAGTTCAGTCTTCATGACCTTAATCCTCAAGACGGTCAAAATGCTTCTCCAGCATTCTTGACATAAAACAGTCATTTACAAACAGTCACAAATACAATTTCTATAACGAACTCTTGTCTTTCCATATTATCCACTCTCGGACCACATTACTTATTCCACATTCCATTCAGTGTGTACTCGTTCTCATCCATTCACTCATATAGACTACATTATCTCACATACATCTTCATATTCATTATTCTACATACATATCCATGTTCGTACGTCCACATCATACATCCAATTTCACATTCATACATACGCATCTACATGCATACATCCACATCTACATTCATACATCCATACCTCCATTTCCACATCCACACATCCACATTCATATTCATACATCCACATTCACATGCATACATCCATTTTCACATCCTCATTCATACATCCACATTCACATACATACATCCACATCCGTATCTACATCCATACATTCACATCCACCTCTTCATTCACAATCACATCCATACATCCACATCTACATACATACATCCACATTTGTATCTACATCCATACATTCACATCCACCTCTTCATTCACAATCACATCCATACATCCACATCTACATACATACATCCATACATCCACATCTATATACATACGTCCATTTTTACATCCTCATTCATACATACACATCCACATACATACATACACATCCGTATCTACATCCATACATCAACATTCACATTCATACATATACATCTACATGTATACATCCACATCACATTCATACAACCATATTACATCCATTCTCGTCCTAACACATCCCATATACATCTTAACACATCCTAACTCATCTTAACACATTCTATCACATCTCATACACATCTTATCACATCTTTTTACATCTCATACACCTCTTATCACATCCTATCACTTTCCATACGCATCTTATCAAATCTTATCACATCTCATACACATCTTTTTACATCTCATACACCTCTTATCACATCCTATCACTTTCCATACGCATCTTATCAATTCTTATCACATCTCATACACCTCTTATCACATCCTATCACTTTTCATACACATCTTATCAATTCTTATCACATCTCATACACCTCTTATCACATCTTATCACATTTCATATCTTTTTAAAAAAAAAGAGAATTCTTATATTTGATATAAGATTTCTCTACACATTTATTTATACATAAATTCCATTTAAGGAGACTAACACTTTCGAAATTAAAATCAATCTTTTATGCATCTTCTTATGCATAATTTCAATTTGGTAGGGAATTATACTTTTAGAATAAAAGAATTTCTCTTATGCATCTAAGTTAAGCATAAAATCCATTTATGAGGAAAATCACACTTTTAGTATAAAAAGAATATCTTTTATGCATACCTATATGCATGAAATCCAATATGATAAAAGTAACACTCTTACAATAAAATAATCAACTTTTATGCATACCTCTATGCATGAAATTCAATTATGATAAAAGTCACACTTTTATAATAAAATAATCAACTTTTATGCATACCTCTATGCATGAAATCCAATATGATAAAAGTAACACTTTTGATATAAAAAATTTTCTTTTATGCATACTTCTATGCATGAAAATTAAAAATGATAAAAGTAACACTTTTGATATAAAAAATTTTCTTTTATGCATACTTCTATGCATGAAAATTAAAAATGATAAAAGTAACACTTTTGATATAAAAAATTTTCTTTTATGCATACTTCTATGCATGAAAATTAAAAATGACAAAAGTAACACTTTTGATATAAAAATTTTCCTTTATGCATACTTCTATGCATGAAAATTAAAAATGATAAAAATAACACTTTTGATATAAAAATTTATCCATTATGCATACTTCTATGCATGAAATAAAAATGGTAAAAATAACACTTTTGATATAAAAATTTATCCATTATGCATACTTCTATGCATGAAAAAAAAATGGTAAAAATAACACTTTTGATATAAAAATTTATCCATTATGCATACTTCTATGCATGAAATAAAAATGGTAAAAATAACACTTTTGATATAAAAATTTATCCATTATGCATACTTCTATGCATGAAATAAAAATGGTAAAAATAACACTTTTGATATAAAAACTTATCCTTTATGCATAATATTAAAATTCAATTTCTCCATGATTGTAATGAAATTCTTTCAATTAATCTAGGATGATCATTCCTAGAATATGGTAGGAAGTCCTCTTTTTATGCTTTGAATGAGATTATTTTATGCATAATTTTTATAAAAATTTTGCCATAGCTCCGCTACTATGACTGATAAATCTCAATTTTTCTAAGGGATAATGCTTATCATTAAGAAAATAATTAAAATGATCTCTAATTGGATTATTAATCCATAATGGATTGAATCATCAATATACATAAACTAAAAGCATAGAAAAAAGCCATTAATTTGGCCTCAAGCATAGCTTAATCTTGGGTTAAGGAAAAGCTTTATGAAAAGCTTGATTTGGATTGAGAACGGGTCATGAGTATGACCATTTCTTAAGTGAGAGAGAGAATTTACATAAGAATCATTAGAATTTAAACATAAATGAAAATTAACTTCAATAGCATTTATTAAATTATGTAACTCTTCACTACTATTCAAACTTCAATAGCATTTAAAAAAAAACCATACCAATTAAACTTCTCAAGCTTGAGAGGGGTTGAGAAGAGAGAAACATTGAGAAATTATAGAAAGATCAATATTCACTAATTACCTTACAACTTGCTTGATTCTTTGTTCACGGTAGAAGCCCCCAACCAATCAATTGGTTAAGTATGTTGATGGAGCCACTAATGGGGATTGAAGAAAGAGGGAAGCTCCAAAAACTAGTGAATTATTAAATGAATTCACAGTTATTGGCTTAGGTGGAGTAGAGTAACGATGCATAAACACTATATATTTTTCAACAAGGGGGAGGCTTCTATTTATAGGAAAAATTGAGCTCCTAACCAAACAAACTGATTCTAGAATTTTCTAAATCAGTTTGGTCAATATTTGACCATTTTTAGGTCAGTTAAGCTAACTTTTTGGAACTAGACTTAAATGAGGAGAGAGGAGAGATGAAATATCTCAATTTGTATGAGTTTAAAACTCATTCAAGCATGTGAAATATGCACCTCCTTTAAAGAACTCCCTTTCCTTACATATGTGTCATAATGGAATCATTTTAATATTGCTCATAGTTTTTTTTTAACTAATAAACCTTGTACATTTTCAACTCTTCATCTTATGTGAAATATGCACCTCCTTTAAAGAACTCCCCTTCCTTACATATGTGTCATAATGGAATCATTTTAATATTGCTCATAGTTTTTTACTAATAAACCTTGTACATTTTCAACTCTTCATCTTATGTGAAATATGCACCTCCTTTAAAGAACTCCCCTTCCTTACATATGTGTCATAATGGAATCATTTTAATATTGCTCATAGTTTTTTTTACTAATAAACCTTGTACATTTTCAACTCTTCATCTTATGTGAAATATGCACCTCCTTTAAAGAACTCCCCTTCCTTACATATGTGTCATAATGGAATCATTTTAATATTGCTCATAGTTTTTTTACTAATAAACCTTGTACATTTTCAACTCTTCATCTTATGTGAGCATTTACTCATTTTTGGATACCCAAAATATCTCATATTTTTAATATTGCTCATAGTTTTTTACTAATAAACCTTGTACATTTTCAACTCTTCATCTTATGTGAGCATTTACTCATTTTTGGGTATCTTCTTTTACAAATTGGATTTATCTCCTCCCTACACTTGGATTGATGCTATTGGCCCATAGGAACCTTAATTGGACCATAATCCAAAAATTTCTGAAAATCTAGACCCTTAGGCTAAGGTCCTTTATACCCATTTTCAATTAATTCCAATTGCACATTGGAAAATTCTTTTTGAATCTCTGTTTCAGGGGAATTTATCTTAATTATAAGAGATATTTTTCTATCCAAAAATATTCAAAATCTGAATATTCTCTCTCTAGAATATTTTCTCTCTCTAGGTTAAAACAGTTAGAAACAAGTCTTTTATATTTCTGAAGAGGGATTGATTACAGGGGAAGATGCTGGAGATTTTGAGAGGCTGGGGAGGAATCTTACATTCTCTCCCACTTAAAAAACGCGAGATGCCCTCATCTCGCAAACTGGGGTAATTTCGCAAGATGCACAAGTATGAGACTGAGAGAAATTTTTTTTAATTAAGATTAACCACCAATTAAAAAAATCTCAAGAGAGCAAGATTCAAGATAAGAACAAGATTTAAACTTTATTCATTCTCGGAACTTATACAGTAAAGATAGAAGAACTCTTTACACTTCCATAAGCCCGTCCATCATATGATCACAAAAGCAGCACTCACAAGCTGCACAAGTATAGGGTAACTCATCTATGGGAATGATTCTGCTGGTTATTGCCGCACCTATCTCAGTGGTATGAGGTGATCTAACAAAAGGACCTCTGAGAGGCAAGCCAAAAACGGGGTAAAGGCATATCTTCTCATGAGGAAGAAAACACGCCAGTAAGAAGACCCGCTCAGAAAACCGAGGATGCCTTGATCTCATGACGCAGTAGTATCGGGGACCCAAACCCAAAGCTTCAATAACCATGGCCAAGCGGACATTGTTACGGAAGTGCTGCTGACCCCAGGGTGTTACCCTAGTTATGTCTTGATAGGTCCGCCATTTTGTCTGCACTACAGAAGTTCCCAAGTGAGAGAAAAGTGAGCGCTCATACTGCTCTATAAAATCTTTCTTCACAGACTCCCTTGCGTCTTGAAGGTGAGAAATCATCATGGATAAAACTAATTCTTGTTGCCAAGCCATGAAGGAGATTAAGAAAGAAAGAAGATCGATGGAAGTAAGATTACTGTGAACGACAAGTAAAAGTTACGACTTATATAAAGGAAGGAGCTAGCGTAACTTAGAAGCCAACGGTAACTTGCCATTGAAGTTTTACCGTCTTTCCATGATTTGGGTTTGGCACATTTTTCTATAGAAGGCATTTAGAACTTTGAGATGAGGAGATAAAAGAAGTTCGTAAGCTAAATCACCTACTTTCTTTGGTCCACAATATCTGGGAGATAACTTCTTATACTTCCCAAGAGATAAAGAACTTCTTTTGGGCTGTACTCGAGACCAAAACCTTGATATCCAAAACATCGATTCTCACTTCTGAACTCGTTGTTCTGAATCCTTAAAACAGGTGGGACTCTTGAGAAGTATTCAGGAAAAAGGTTCTTCCTTTTTTAAACAGAATCTTTCTTTTATTTTAGAGAGAGAATAATTATAAGATCAGAAAGGGAGATTCTTACTCCTGTATACCTCTAAGGCTGGGGAAGGAATCTTACATTCTACCCCACTTAAAAGGTGCAAGATGTCCTCATCTCGCAAGTAGAGGACAACTCTTTTGCTTAAGATCCAATTTATTCTAGGGTTCCTTATATTCCGGTCAACCCAACAGAATATGGGGATAAATATCCCTTATATAGAACTCATCATTAAATAACAATTCATTCAGATCATATCATTCATATTTTTAACACGATAATGGTCCATTAGACCGAAAAATTTTCTTCTGAACATTCCTCCACAGGAATTTTAGTCAAGCAAGTTCTCAATTTGTCATCCCTTAACTTGATCCACCAAGTCAAGTATTAATAGTAGCAATCTGACAGCACAATCCACTAATCTCATAGTGATTTGCTGAAATCATTATCATCATTCCAGTTATGAATATCATCACAGGGACTCATCCCATTCATCCTCATTGAAGCTTATTACATTTCAACCAAATTTCAGGGATCATCATTTTTCAATCAGAATCCAAATCAATTCATCAATTCTCAAACAGAATTAAAAATCATATCAACCACATTCGAAATCATCCTTTGGATAGCATTAACGCTTATAATTTCAAGTCTTAGATTTACTCGTATATACTGTCGGTAAAGAGCTGCAGTTATACCCTCGGTATATACGGATAGTCATGATACTCGAAACTATAAGGTAAATACCATCATGTCTAGGTCTCAAGCAAGTCAGGGTTCCATACAATTGTGGTACTTCCAATTGAAGACCCAATTACTAATTTACGAATTTCAATTTGAATTAACAATTTGTATGAATTATATCAAACAATTACAACCTTTTTGTGCGTCTTGATAAACTTTTGACATAATTTGCTCCTCAGTTGATCTTATTGGAGATCTATGACTTAAGTCTGATAAATAGATTTTTCTTTATCCGATCGTCCGTAAAAAAAACATTTGTATATTTATATACAAGTTGCAATAATTATATAGAGTGGCTCGGCTCCAAAATTCAAAATCTCTTCGAGAGACGCATAAGACGACGGTACTGGGCCATAGTCATGCGCTGTTATATAAGTTCTCTAACTGCGAAGGGAGTTATTATTTTCTCCTTAGGGATAAATCGACTAAGGAGTCTATAAATTCGACATGAAAGTCTAAAATTTCGAGGTGTCGAATGATATAGAATGACACCACGCACCATTTTCAGCTTTAACAGGATCATAGTCAATGAGAGATTCTGCCACAGCATTGTACGGCGGTTGCAATGGGCGTGGACATATTGCCCTGCAAACCACTTATGTTGTATTCTCTCCGCTGGGGTAGGAAAATATAAATCCGCGAAATGGCGTGCGAGTCTTGCTCGGCTTGTTTGAGTTGAAGCGGAAGAGATGAGATGCTCGAAGGCAAATGCAATCATATCTTGAGACTGGGTGAGGTCGGAAATACCAGATAAATGTGGAACTTCCATCTATAAAAACAATTTCTTTGATTAAAATTTCTCCATTAAAGAAGCTTACGGAATGAAAATACATTATGAAAATGTTGTTTCTGAATTCTTATTACCAATTTCAGATAAGAATTTAATTATCTTTATTAGCTTTCAAAACCGCTCTGATACCAACTGTGAGATCCCTGTTCCCACCGAGCAACGGATTCGGGGTACTAGCAGCGGAAGTAGCACTTCTCGCGCGGGACAGGGGTCCCACACTCGGGGCCTCGCCCACGGATATCCGGACAAGAGACTAATCCGTCGGTTTGTCCAAAACCGAAACCGGAAAAACTTCCTTTACCCGGAAAGCACGGGCGATTCCACCAGGATAACTCTTTACTCTAACGTAGTCAAGATCATTACTGATCAAACTGATCTGACTGCACCTTTAACGGTACTTGGTCAAATCAAGGAAGAACTTGCACTTGGATCATTGGGATCAACGCTTTTTTCCCCATCAAGAGGCACAGCCGTTGATTCCTATCCATAGAACAATTTCTATCCGGGATTTACTTCATCTATCGTAATAATAGAAATTAAATCTCGATTTACGGATCCATCAGTCCAGCCTAACCCCATCCGATCCCATGGGTTAGCCAACCGCCCAACCACTGTAGTGATGGGATCCAATTTGGAAATTTGGTTAGGTTTTGTCCCGGGTACCAAGGAAAAGAGTTCCAAGGCCCCCTAGCCGGAAGTTCATGCAAACATAAAACTAGTCATACCACTTACACACCCAATATGAAATTGCCTTTTTCTTAGCATCAACTAGCTTTAAAACAATCCTTTAATAAAACCATTATGTCACTGATGACAATCCTCAAAGTCTCTGGTTGAATCCTTATTTCCAGTCATTCTTTCATCGGTATTTTATGGCATCATTGGCAACCAAAACGCTCACCACCTGTTCTCTCAGGGGCCTTTTCCATGGTTCCTAGCTCATAGTAACCGGCAATATATTCATATAATAGAATGGAGTCTCCGTGGAAGATCAGCAAGATCAACCCACAGATCCATATAAAAGAGCCATGGACTCATCTGTTGAGGACCAGCAAGGTCAATCAACCAGATCCATGCCCGGTTTCAGAAAACAACTCTTACTCCTTATTCCAATATCTTCCACGACGCACGTGTGGGTATCTTCGGCGACCCAGAGCTCGAGCACCGTATGGTCAGCACCCTCTAGGATCCTTCGCAGGTGACCTAGCGCTTCACTCATAGGCCGCTTCCTTGGTCCCTCATCCACCGTACCGGAAGCTCACCATTTAAATCGAGCCGAGGCTGGTCAAGACCTCGATCGACCTTGCTACGCGAGACGTCCTCCATTGACTCTCCGTTCAGCAGTTGCAACTTTATCAGTTCAGTCTTCATGACCTTAATCCTCAAGACGGTCAAAATGCTTCTCCAGCATTCTTGACATAAAACAGTCATTTACAAACAGTCACAAATACAATTTCTATAACGAACTCTTGTCTTTCCATATTATCCACTCTCGGACCACATTACTTATTCCACATTCCATTCAGTGTGTACTCGTTCTCATCCATTCACTCATATAGACTACATTATCTCACATACATCTTCATATTCATTATTCTACATACATATCCATGTTCGTACGTCCACATCATACATCCAATTTCACATTCATACATACGCATCTACATGCATACATCCACATCTACATTCATACATCCATACCTCCATTTCCACATCCACACATCCACATTCATATTCATACATCCACATTCACATACATACATCCATTTTCACATCCTCATTCATACATCCACATTCACATACATACATCCACATCCGTATCTACATCCATACATTCACATCCACCTCATCATTCACAATCACATCCATACATCCACATCTACATACATACATCCACATTTGTATCTACATCCATACATTCACATCCACCTCTTCATTCACAATCACATCCATACATCCACATCTACATACATACATCCATACATCCACATCTATATACATACGTCCATTTTTACATCCTCATTCATACATACACATCCACATACATACATACACATCCGTATCTACATCCATACATCAACATTCACATTCATACATATACATCTACATGTATACATCCACATCACATTCATACAACCATATTACATCCATTCTCGTCCTAACACATCCCATATACATCTTAACACATCCTAACTCATCTTAACACATTCTATCACATCTCATACACATCTTATCACATCTTTTTACATCTCATACACCTCTTATCACATCCTATCACTTTCCATACGCATCTTATCAAATCTTATCACATCTCATACACATCTTTTTACATCTCATACACCTCTTATCACATCCTATCACTTTCCATACGCATCTTATCAATTCTTATCACATCTCATACACCTCTTATCACATCCTATCACTTTTCATACACATCTTATCAATTCTTATCACATCTCATACACCTCTTATCACATCTTATCACATTTCATATCTTTTTTTTAAAAAAGAGAATTCTTATATTTGATATAAGATTTCTCTACATATTTATTTATACATAAATTCCATTTAAGGAGACTAACACTTTCGAAATTAAAATCAATCTTTTATGCATCTTCTTATGCATAATTTCAATTTGGTAGGGAATTATACTTTTAGAATAAAAGAATTTCTCTTATGCATCTAAGTTAAGCATAAAATCCATTTATGAGGAAAATCACACTTTTAGTATAAAAAGAATATCTTTTATGCATACCTATATGCATGAAATTCAATATGATAAAAGTAACACTCTTACAATAAAATAATCAACTTTTATGCATACCTCTATGCATGAAATTCAATTATGATAAAAGTCACACTTTTATAATAAAATAATCAACTTTTATGCATACCTCTATGCATGAAATCCAATATGATAAAAGTAACACTTTTGATATAAAAAATTTTCTTTTATGCATACTTCTATGCATGAAAATTAAAAATGATAAAAGTAACACTTTTGATATAAAAAATTTTCTTTTATGCATACTTCTATGCATGAAAATTAAAAATGATAAAAGTAACACTTTTGATATAAAAAATTTTCTTTTATGCATACTTCTATGCATGAAAATTAAAAATGACAAAAGTAACACTTTTGATATAAAAATTTTCCTTTATGCATACTTCTATGCATGAAAATTAAAAATGATAAAAATAACACTTTTGATATAAAAATTTATCCATTATGCATACTTCTATGCATGAAATAAAAATGGTAAAAAAAACACTTTTGATATAAAAATTTATCCATTATGCATACTTCTATGCATGAAATAAAAATGGTAAAAATAACACTTTTGATATAAAAATTTATCCATTATGCATACTTCTATGCATGAAATAAAAATGGTAAAAATAACACTTTTGATATAAAAACTTATCCTTTATGCATAATATTAAAATTCAATTTCTCCATGATTGTAATGAAATTCTTTCAATTAATCTAGGATGGTCATTCCTAGAATATGGTAGGAAGTCCTCTTTTTATGCTTTGAATGAGATTATTTTATGCATAATTTTTATAAAAATTTTGCCATAGCTCCGCTACTATGACTGATAAATCTCAATTTTTCTAAGGGATAATGCTTATCATTAAGGAAATAATTAAAATGATCTCTAATTGGATTATTAATCCATAATGGATTGAATCATCAATATACATAAACTAAAAGCATAGAAAAAAGCCATTAATTTGGCCTCAAGCATAGCTTAATCTTGGGTTAAGGAAAAGCTTTATGAAAAGCTTGATTTGGATTGAGAACGGGTCATGAGTATGACCATTTCTTGAGTGAGAGAGAGAATTTACATAAGAATCATTAGAATTTAAACATAAATGAAAATTAACTTCAATAGCATTTATTAAATTATGTAACTCTTCACTACTATTCAAACTTCAATAGCATTTAAAAAAAAACCATACCAATTAAACTTCTCAAGCTTGAGAGGGGTTGAGAAGAGAGAAACATTGAGAAATTATAGAAAGATCAATATTCACTAATTACCTTACAACTTGCTTGATTCTTTGTTCACGGTAGAAGCCCCCAACCAATCAATTGGTTAAGTATGTTGATGGAGCCACTAATGGGGATTGAAGAAAGAGGGAAGCTCCAAAAACTAGTGAATTATTAAATGAATTCACAGTTATTGGCTTAGGTGGAGTAGAGTAACGATGCATAAACACTATATATTTTTCAACAAGGGAGAGGCTTCTATTTATAGGAAAAATTGAGCTCCTAACCAAACAAACTGATTCTAGAATTTTCTAAATCAGTTTGGTCAATATTTGACCATTTTTAGGTCAGTTAAGCTAACTTTTTGGAACTAGACTTAAATGAGGAGAGAGGAGAGATGAAATATCTCAATTTTTATGAGTTTAAAACTCATTCAAGCATGTGAAATATGCACCTCCTTTAAAGAACTCCCTTTCCTTACATATGTGTCATAATGGAATCATTTTAATATTGCTCATAGTTTTTTTTTAACTAATAAACCTTGTACATTTTCAACTCTTCATCTTATGTGAAATATGCACCTCCTTTAAAGAACTCCCCTTCCTTACATATGTGTCATAATGGAATCATTTTAATATTGCTCATAGTTTTTTACTAATAAACCTTGTACATTTTCAACTCTTCATCTTATGTGAAATATGCACCTCCTTTAAAGAACTCCCCTTCCTTACATATGTGTCATAATGGAATCATTTTAATATTGCTCATAGTTTTTTTTACTAATAAACCTTGTACATTTTCAACTCTTCATCTTATGTCTTATGTGAAATATGCACCTCCTTTAAAGAACTCCCCTTCCTTACATATGTGTCATAATGGAATCATTTTAATATTGCTCATAGTTTTTTTACTAATAAACCTTGTACATTTTCAACTCTTCATCTTATGTGAGCATTTACTCATTTTTGGATACCCAAAATATCTCATATTTTTAATATTGCTCATAGTTTTTTACTAATAAACCTTGTACATTTTCAACTCTTCATCTTATGTGAGCATTTACTCATTTTTGGGTATCTTCTTTTACAAATTGGATTTATCTCCTCCCTACACTTGGATTGATGCTATTGGCCCATAGGAACCTTAATTGGACCATAATCCAAAAATTTCTGAAAATCTAGACCCTTAGGCTAAGGTCCTTTATACCCATTTTCAATTAATTCCAATTGCACATTGGAAAATTCTTTTTGAATTTCTGTTTCAGGGGAATTTATCTTAATTATAAGAGATATTTTTCTATCCAAAAATATTCAAAATTTGAATATTCTCTCTCTAGAATATTTTCTCTCTCTAGGTTAAAACAGTTAGAAACAAGTCTTTTATATTTCTGAAGAGGGATTGATTACAGGGGAAGATGCTGGACATTTTGAGAGGCTGGGGAGGAATCTTACATTCTCTCCCACTTAAAAAACGCGAGATGCCCTCATCTCGCAAACTGGGGTAATTTCGCAAGATGCACAAGTATGAGACTGAGAGAAAATTATTTTAATTAAGATTAACCACCAATTAAAAAAATCTCAAGAGAGCAAGATTCAAGATAAGAACAAGATTTAAACTTTATTCATTCTCGGAACTTATACAGTAAAGATAGAAGAACTCTTTACACTTCCATAAGCCCGTCCATCATATGATCACAAAAGCAGCACTCACAAGCTGCACAAGTATAGGGTGACTCATCTATGGGAATGATTCTGCTGGTTATTGCCGCACCTATCTCAGTGGTATGAGGTGATCTAACAAAAGGACCTCTGAGAGGCAAGCCAAAAACGGGGTAAAGGCATATCTTCTCATGAGGAAGAAAACACGCCAGTAAGAAGACCCGCTCAGAAAACCGAGGATGCCTTGATCTCATGACGCAGTAGTATCGGGGACCCAAACCCAAAGCTTCAATAACCATGGCCAAGCGGACATTGTTACGGAAGTGCTGCTGACCCCAGGGTGTTACCCTAGTTATGTCTTGATAGGTCCGCCATTTTGTCTGCGCTACAGAAGTTCCCAAGTGAGAGAAAAGTGAGCGCTCATACTGCTCTATAAAATCTTTCTTCACAGACTCCCTTGCGTCTTGAAGGTGAGAAATCATCATGGATAAAACTAATTCTTGTTGCCAAGCCATGAAGGAGATTAAGAAAGAAAGAAGATCGATGGAAGTAAGATTACTGTGAACGACAAGTAAAAGTTACGACTTATATAAAGGAAGGAGCTAGCGTAACTTAGAAGCCAACGGTAACTTGCCATTGAAGTTTTACCGTCTTTCCATGATTTGGGTTTGGCACATTTTTCTATAGAAGGCATTTAGAACTTTGAGATGAGGAGATAAAAGAAGTTCGTAAGCTAAATCACCTACTTTCTTTGGTCCACAATATCTGGGAGATAACTTCTTATACTTCCCAAGAGATAAAGAACTTCTTTTGGGCCGTACTCGAGACCAAAACCTTGATATCCAAAACATCGATTCTCACTTCTGAACTCGTTGTTCTGAATCCTTAAAACAGGTGGGACTCTTGAGAAGTATTCAGGAAAAAGGTTCTTCCTTTTTTAAACAGAATCTTTCTTTTATTTTAGAGAGAGAATAATTATAAGATCAGAAAGGGAGATTCTTACTCCTGTATACCTCTAAGGCTGGGGAAGGAATCTTACATTCTACCCCACTTAAAAGGTGCAAGATGTCCTCATCTCGCAAGTAGAGGACAACTCTTTTGCTTAAGATCCAATTTATTCTAGGGTTCCTTATATTCCGGTCAACCCAACAGAATATGGGGATAAATATCCCTTATATAGAACTCATCATTAAATAACAATTCATTCAGATCATATCATTCATATTTTTAACACGATAATGGTCCATTAGACCGAAAAATTTTCTTCTGAACATTCCTCCACAGGAATTTTAGTCAAGCAAGTTCTCAATTTGTCATCCCTTAACTTGATCCACCAAGTCAAGTATTAATAGTAGCAATCTGACAGCACAATCCACTAATCTCATAGTGATTTGCTGAAATCATTATCATCATTCCAGTTATGAATATCATCACAGGGACTCATCCCATTCATCCTCATTGAAGCTTATTACATTTCAACCAAATTTCAGGGATCATCATTTTTCAATCAGAATCCAAATCAATTCATCAATTCTCAAACAGAATTAAAAATCATATCAACCACATTCGAGATCATCCTTTGGATAGCATTAACGCTTATAATTTCAAGTCTTAGATTTACTCGTATATACTGTCGGTAAAGAGCTGCAGTTATACCCTCGGTATATACGGATAGTCATGATACTCGAAACTATAAGGTAAATACCATCATGTCTAGGTCTCAAGCAAGTCAAGGTTCCATACAATTGTGGTACTTCCAATTGAAGACCCAATTACTAATTTACGAATTTCAATTTGAATTAACAATTTGTATGAATTATATCAAACAATTACAACCTTTTTGTGCGTCTTGATAAACTTTTGACATAATTTGCTCCTCAGTTGATCTTATTGGAGATCTATGACTTAAGTCTGATAAATAGATTTTTCTTTATCCGATCGTCCGTAAAAAAAACATTTGTATATTTATATACAAGTTGCAATAATCACATAGAGTGGCTCGGCTCCAAAATTCAAAATCTCTTCGAAAGACGCATAAGACGACGGTACTGGGCCATAGTCATGCCCTGTTACATAAGTTCTCTAACTGCGAAGGGAGTTATTATTTTCTCCTTAGGGATAAATCGACTAAGGAGTCTATAAATTCGACATGAAAGTCTAAAATTTCGAGGTGTCGAATGATATAGAATGACACCACGCACCATTTTCAGCTTTAACAGGATCATAGTCAATGAGAGATTCTACCACAGCATTGTACGGCGGTTGCAATGGGCGTGGACATATTGCCCTGCAAACCACTTATGTTATATTCTCTCCGCTGGGGTAGGAAAATATAAATCCGCGAAATGGCGTGCGAGTCCTGCTCGGCTTGTTTGAGTTGAAACGGAAGAGATGAGATGCTCGAAGGCAAATGCAATCATATCTTGAGACTGGGTGAGGTCGGAAATACCAGATAAATGTGGAACTTCCATCTATAAAAACAATTTCTTTGATTAAAATTTCTCCATTAAAGAAGCTTACGGAATGAAAATACATTATGAAAATGTTGTTTCTGAATTCTTATTACCAATTTCAGATAAGAATTTAATTATCTTTATTAGCTTTCAAAACCGCTCTGATACCAACTGTGAGATCCCTGTTCCCACCGAGCAACGGATTCGGGGTACTAGCAGCGGAAGTAGCACTTCTCGCGCGGGACAGGGGTCCCACACTCGGGGCCTCGCCCACGGATATCCGGACAAGAGACTAATCCGTCCGTTTGTCCAAAATCGAAACTGGAAAAACTTCCTTTACCCGGAAAGCACGGGCGATTCCACCAGGATAACTCTTTACTCTAACGTAGTCAAGATCATTACTGATCAAACTGATCTGACTGCACCTTTAACGGTACTTGGTCAAATCAAGGAAGAACTTGCACTTGGATCATTGGGATCAACGCTTTTTTCCCCATCAAGAGGCACAGCCGTTGATTCCTATCCATAGAACAATTTCTATCCGGGATTTACTTCATCTATCGTAATAATAGAAATTAAATCTCGATTTACGGATCCATCAGTCCAGCCTAACCCCATCCGATCCCATGGGTTAGCCAACCGCCCAACCACTGTAGTGATGGGATCCAATTTGGAAATTTGGTTAGGTTTTGTCCCGGGTACCAAGGAAAAGAGTTCCAAGGCCCCCTAGCCGGAAGTTCATGCAAACATAAAACTAGTCATACCACTTACACACCCAATATGAAATTGCCTTTTTCTTAGCATCAACTAGCTTTAAAACAATCCTTTAATAAAACCATTATGTCACTGATGACAATCCTCAAAGTCTCTGGTTGAATCCTTATTTCCAGTCATTTCATCGGTATACTTATGGCATCATTGGCAACCAAAACGCTCACCACCTGTTCTGTCAGGGGCCTTTTCCATGGTTCCTAGCTCATAGTAACCGGCAATATATTCATATAATAGAATGGAGTCTCCGTGGAAGATCAGCAAGATCAACCCACAGATCCATATAAAAGAGCCATGGACTCATCTGTTGAGGACCAGCAAGGTCAATCAACCAGATCCATGCCCGGTTTCAGAAAACAACTCTTACTCCTTATTCCAATATCTTCCACAACGCACGTGTGGGTATCTTCGACGACCCAGAGCTCGAGCGCCGTATGGTCAGCACCCTCTAGGATCCTTCGCAGGTGACCTAGCGCTTCACTCATAGGCCGCTTCCTTGGTCCCTCATCCACCGTACCGGAAGCTCACCATTTAAATCGAGCCGAGGCTGGTCAAGACCTCGATCGACCTTGCTACGCGAGACGTCCTCCATTGACTCTCCGTCAGCAGTTGCAACTTTATCAGTTCAGTCTTCATGACCTTAATCCTCAAGACGGTCAAAATGCTTCTCCAGCATTCTTGACATAAAACAGTCATTTACAAACAGTCACAAATACAATTTCTATAACGAACTCTTGTCTTTCCATATTATCCACTCTCGGACCACATTATTTATTCCACATTCTATTCAGTGTGTACTCGTTCTCATCCATTCACTCATATAGACTACATTATCTCACATACATCTTCATATTCATTATTCTACATACATATCCATGTTCGTACGTCCACATCATACATCCAATTTCACATTCATACATACGCATCTACATGCATACATCCACATCTACATTCATACATCCATACCTCCATTTCCACATCCACACATCCACATTCATATTCATACATCCACATTCACATGCATACCTCCATTTTCACATCCTCATTCATACATCCACATTCACATACATACATCCACATCCGTATCTACATCCATACATTCACATCCACCTCTTCATTCACAATCACATCCATACATCCACATCTACATACATACATCCACATTTGTATCTACATCCATACATTCACATCCACCTCTTCATTCACAATCACATCCATACATCCACATCTACATACATACATCCATACATCCACATCTATATACATACGTCCATTTTTACATCCTCATTCATACATACACATCCACATACATACATACACATCCGTATCTACATCCATACATCCACATCCACATCAACATTCACATTCATACATATACATCTACATGTATACATCCACATCACATTCATACAACCATATTACATCCATTCTCGTCCTAACACATCCCATATACATCTTAACACATCCTAACTCATCTTAACACATTCTATCACATCTCATACACATCTTATCACATCTTTTTACATCTCATACACCTCTTATCACATCCTATCACTTTTCATACGCATCTTATCAAATCTTATCACATCTCATACACATCTTATCACATCTTTTTACATCTCATACACCTCTTATCACATCCTATCACTTTCCATACGCATCTTATCAATTCTTATCACATCTCATACACCTCTTATCACATCCTATCACTTTCCATACACATCTTATCAATTCTTATCACATCTCATACACCTCTTATCACATCTTATCACATTTCATATCTTTTTTTTAAAAAAGAGAATTCTTATATTTGATATAAGATTTCTCTACACATTTATTTATACATAAATTCCATTTAAGGAGACTAACACTTTCGAAATTAAAATCAATCTTTTATGCATCTTCTTATGCATAATTTCAATTTGGTAGGGAATTATACTTTTAGAATAAAAGAATTTCTCTTATGCATCTAAGTTAAGCATAAAATCCATTTATGAGGAAAATCACACTTTTAGTATAAAAAGAATATCTTTTATGCATACCTATATGCATGAAATCCAATATGATAAAAGTAACACTCTTACAATAAAATAATCAACTTTTATGCATACCTCTATGCATGAAATTCAATTATGATAAAAGTCACACTTTTATAATAAAATAATCAACTTTTATGCATACCTCTATGCATGAAATCCAATATGATAAAAGTAACACTTTTGATATAAAAAATTTTCTTTTATGCATACTTCTATGCATGAAAATTAAAAATGATAAAAGTAACACTTTTGATATAAAAAATTTTCTTTTATGCATACTTCTATGCATGAAAATTAAAAATGATAAAAGTAACACTTTTGATATAAAAAATTTTCTTTTATGCATGAAAATTAAAAATGATAAAAGTAACACTTTTGATATAAAAATTTTCCTTTATGCATACTTCTATGCATGAAAATAAAAAATGATAAAAATAACACTTTTGATATAAAAATTTATCCATTATGCATACTTCTATGCATGAAATAAAAATGGTAAAAATAACACTTTTGATATAAAAATTTATCCATTATGCATACTTCTATGCATGAAATAAAAATGGTAAAAATAACACTTTTGATATAAAAATTTATCCATTATGCATACTTCTATGCATGAAATAAAAATGGTAAAAATAACACTTTTGATATAAAAATTTATCCATTATGCATACTTCTATGCATGAAATAAAAATGGTAAAAATAACACTTTTGATATAAAAACTTATCCTTTATGCATAATATTAAAATTCAATTTCTCCATGATTGTAATGAAATTCTTTCAATTAATCTGGGATGATAATTCCTAGAATATGGTAGGAAGTCCTCTTTTTATGCTTTGAATGAGATTATTTTATGCATAATTTTTATAAAAATTTTGCCATAGCTCCGCTGCTATGACTGATAAATCTCAATTTTTCTAAGGGATAATGCTTATCATTAAGGAAATAATTAAAATGATCTCTAATTGGATTATTAATCCATAATGGATTGAATCATCAATATACATAAACTAAAAGCATAGAAAAAAGCCATTAATTTGGCCTCAAGCATAGCTTAATCTTGGGTTAAGGAAAAGCTTTATGAAAAGCTTGATTTGGATTGAGAACGGGTCATGAGTATGACCATTTCTTGAGTGAGAGAGAGAATTTACATAAGAATCATTAGAATTTAAACATAAATGAAAATTAACTTCAATAGCATTTATTAAATTATGTAACTCTTCACTACTATTCAAACTTCAATAGCATTTAAAAAAAACCATACCAATTAAACTTCTCAAGCTTGAGAGGGGTTGAGAAGAGAGAAACATTGAGAAGTTATAGAAAGATCAATATTCACTAATTACCTTACAACTTGCTTGATTCTTTGTTCACGGTAGAGGCCCCCAACCAATCAATTGGTTAAGTATGTTGATGGAGCCACTAATGGGGATTGAAGAAAGAGGGAAGCTCCAAAAACTAGTGAATTATTAAATGAATTCACAGTTATTGGCTTAGGTGGAGTAGAGTAACGATGCATAAACACTATATATTTTTCAACAAGGGGGAGGCTTCTATTTATAGGAAAAATTGAGCTCCTAACCAAACAAACTGATTCTAGAATTTTCTAAATCAGTTTGGTCAATATTTGACCATTTTTAGGTCAGTTAAGCTAACCTTTTGGAACTAGACTTAAATGAGGAGAGAGGAGAGATGAAATATCTCAATTTTTATGAGTTTAAAACTCATTCAAGCATGTGAAATATGCACCTCCTTTAAAGAACTCCATTTCCTTACATATGTGTCATAATGGAATCATTTTAATATTGCTCATAGTTTTTTTTTACTAATAAACCTTGTACATTTTCAACTCTTCATCTTATGTGAAATATGCACCTCCTTTAAAGAACTCCCCTTCCTTACATATGTGTCATAATGGAATCATTTTAATATTGCTCATAGTTTTTTACTAATAAACCTTGTACATTTTCAACTCTTCATCTTATGTGAAATATGCACCTCCTTTAAAGAACTCCCCTTCCTTACATATGTGTCATAATGGAATCATTTTAATATTGCTCATAGTTTTTTTTACTAATAAACCTTGTACATTTTCAACTCTTCATCTTATATGAAATATGCACCTCCTTTAAAGAACTCCCCTTCCTTACATATGTGTCATAATGGAATCATTTTAATATTGCTCATAGTTTTTTTACTAATAAACCTTGTACATTTTCAACTCTTCATCTTATGTGAGCATTTACTCATTTTTGGATACCCAAAATATCTCATATTTTTAATATTGCTCATAGTTTTTTACTAATAAACCTTGTACATTTTCAACTCTTCATCTTATGTGAGCATTTACTCATTTTTGGGTATCTTCTTTTACAAATTGGATTTATCTCCTCCCTACACTTGGATTGATGCTATTGGCCCATAGGAACCTTAATTGGACCATAATCCAAAAATTTCTGAAAATCTAGACCCTTAGGCTAAGGTCCTTTATACCCATTTTCAATTAATTCCAATTGCACATTGGAAAATTCTTTTTGAATTTCTGTTTCAGGGAAATTTTTCTTAATTATAAGAGATATTTTTCTATCCAAAAATATTCAAAATCTGAATATTCTCTCTCTAGAATATTTTCTCTCTCTAGGTTAAAACAGTTAGAAACAAGTCTTTTATATTTCTGAAGAGGGATTGATTACAGGGGAAGATGCTGGACATTTTGAGAGGCTGGGGAGGAATCTTACATTCTCTCCCACTTAAAAAACGCGAGATGCCCTCATCTCGTAAACTGGGGTAATTTCACAAGATGCACAAGTATGAGACTGAGAGAAAATTTTTTTAATTAAGATTAACCACCAATTAAAAAAATCTCAAGAGAGCAAGATTCAAGATAAGAACAAGATTTAAACTTTATTCATTCTCGGAACTTATATAGTAAAGATAGAAGAACTCTTTACACTTCCATAAGCCCGTCCATCATATGATCACAAAAGTAGCACTCACAAGCTGCACAAGTATAGGGTGACTCATCTATGGGAATGATTCTGCTGGTTATTGCCGCACCTATCTCAGTGGTATGAGGTGATCTAACAAAAGGACCTCTGAGAGGCAAGCCAAAAACAGGGTAAAGGCATATCTTCTCATGAGGAAGAAAACACGCCAGTAAGAAGACCCGCTCAGAAAACCCAGGATGCCTTGATCTCATGACGCAGTAGTATCGAGGACCCAAACCCAAAGCTTCAATAACCATGGCCAAGCGGACATTGTTACTGCTGACCCCAGGGTGTTACTCTAGTTATGTCTTGATAGGTCCGCCATTGTGTCTGCGCTACAGAAGTTTCCAAGTGAGGGAAAAGTGAGCGCTCATACTGCTCTATAAAATCTTTCTTCACAGACTCCCTTGCGTCTTGAAGGTGAGAAATCATCATGGATAAAACTAATTCTTGTTGCCAAGCCATGAAGGAGATTAAGAAAGAAAGAAGATCGATGGAAGTAAGATTACTGTGAACGACAAGTAAAAGTTACGACTTATATAAAGGAAGGAGCTAGCGTAACTTAGAAGCCAACGGTAACTTGCCATTGAAGTTTTACCGTCTTTCCATGATTTGGGTTTGGCACATTTTTCTATAGAAGGCATTTAGAACTTTGAGATGAGGAGATAAAAGAAGTTCGTAAGCTAAATCACCTACTTTCTTTGGTCCACAATATCTGGGAGATAACTTCTTATACTTCCCAAGAGATAAAGAACTTCTTTTGGGCCGTACTCGAGACCAAAACCTTGATATCCAAAACATCGATTCTCACTTCTGAACTCGTTGTTCTGAATCCTTAAAACAGGTGGGACTCTTGAGAAGTATTCAGGAAAAAGGTTCTTCCTTTTTTAAACAGAATCTTTCTTTTATTTTAGAGAGAGAATAATTATAAGATCAGAAAGGGAGATTCTTACTCCTGTATACCTCTAAGGCTGGGGAAGGAATCTTACATTCTACCCCACTTAAAAGGTGCAAGATGTCCTCATCTCGCAAGTAGAGGACAACTCTTTTGCTTAAGATCCAATTTATTCTAGGGTTCCTTATATTCCGGTCAACCCAACAGAATATGGGGATAAATATCCCTTATATAGAACTCATCATTAAATAACAATTCATTCAGATCATATCATTCATATTTTTAACACGATAATGGTCCATTAGACCGAAAAATTTTCTTCTGAACATTCCTCCACAGGAATTTTAGTCAAGCAAGTTCTCAATTTGTCATCCCTTAACTTGATCCACCAAGTCAAGTATTAATAGTAGCAATCTGACAGCACAATCCACTAATCTCATAGTGATTTGCTGAAATCATTATCATCATTCCAGTTATGAATATCATCACAGGGACTCATCCCATTCATCCTCATTGAAGCTTATTACATTTCAACCAAATTTCAGGGATCATCATTTTTCAATCAGAATCCAAATCAATTCATCAATTCTCAAACAGAATTAAAAATCATATCAACCACATTCGAAATCATCCTTTGGATAGCATTAACGCTTATAATTTCAAGTCTTAGATTTACTCGTATATACTATCGGTAAAGAGCTGCAGTTATACCCTCGGTATATACGGATAGTCATGATACTCGAAACTATAAGGTAAATACCATCATGTCTAGGTCTCAAGCAAGTCAGGGTTCTATACAATTGTGGTACTTCCAATTGAAGACCCAATTACTAATTTACGAATTTCAATTTGAATTAACAATTTGTATGAATTATATCAAACAATTACAACCTTTTTGTGCGTCTTGATAAACTTTTGACATAATTTGCTCCTCAGTTGATCTTATTGGAGATCTATGACTTAAGTCTGATAAATAGATTTTTCTTTATCCGATCATCCGTAAAAAAAACATTTGTATATTTATATACAAGTTGCAATAATTATATAGAGTGGCTCGGCTCCAAAATTCAAAATCTCTTCGAGAGACGCATAAGACGACGATACTGGGCCATAGTCATGCCCTGTTACATAAGTTCTCTAACTGCGAAGGGAGTTATTATTTTCTCCTTAGGGATAAATCGACTAAGGAGTCTATAAATTCGACATGAAAGTCTAAAATTTCGAGGTGTCGAATGATATAGAATGACACCACGCACCATTTTCAGCTTTAACAGGATCATAGTCAATGAGAGATTCTGCCACAGCATTGTACAGCGGTTGCCGAATGGGCGTGGACATATTGCCCTGCAAACCACTTATGTTGTATTCTCTCCGCTGGGGTAGGAAAATATAAATCCGCGAAATGGCGTGCGAGTCTTGCTCGGCTTGTTTGAGTTGAAGCGGAAGAGATGAGATGCTCGAAGGCAAATGCAATCATATCTTGAGACGGTGAGGTCGGAAATACCAGATAAATGTGGAACTTCCATCTATAAAAACAATTTCTTTGATTAAAATTTCTCCATTAAAGAAGCTTACGGAATGAAAAAACATTATGAAAATGCTGTTTCTGAATTCTTATTACCAATTTCAGATAAGAATTTAATTATCTTTATTAGCTTTCAAAACTGCTCTGATACCAACTGTGAGATCCCTGTTCCCACCGAGCAACGGATTCGGGGTACTAGCAGCGGAAGTAGCACTTCTCGCGCGGGACAGGGGTCCCACACTCGGGGCCTCGCCCACGGATATCCGGACAAGAGACTAATCCGTCGGTTTGTCCAAAACCGAAACCGGAAAAACTTCCTTTACCCGGAAAGCACGGGCGATTCCACCAGGATAACTCTTTACTCTAACGTAGTCAAGATCATTACTGATCAAACTGATCTGACTGCACCTTTAACGGTACTTGGTCAAATCAAGGAAGAACTTGCACTTGGATCATTGGGATCAACGCTTTTTTCCCCATCAAGAGGCACAGCCGTTGATTCCTATCCATAGAACAATTTCTATCCGGGATTTACTTCATCTATCGTAATAATAGAAATTAAATCTCGATTTACGGATCCATCAGTCCAGCCTAACCCCATCCGATCCCATGGGTTAGCCAACCGCCCAACCACTGTAGTGATGGGATCCAATTTGGAAATTTGGTTAGGTTTTGTCCCGGGTACCAAGAAAAAGAGTTCCAAGGCCCCCTAGCCGGAAGTTCATGCAAACATAAAACTAGTCATACCACTTACACACCCAATATGAAATTGCCTTTTTCTTAGCATCAACTAGCTTTAAAACAATCCTTTAATAAAACCATTATGTCACTGATGACAATCCTCAAAGTCTCTGGTTGAATCCTTATTTCCAGTCATTCTTTCATCGGTATACTTATGGCATCGTTGGCAACCAAAACGCTCACCACCTGTTCTCTCAGGGGCCTTTTCTATGGTTCCTAGCTCATAGTAACCGGCAATATATTCATATAATAGAATGAAGTCTCCGTGGAAGATCAGCAAGATCAACCCACAGATCCATATAAAGAGCCATGGACTCATCTGTTGAGGACCAGCAAGGTCAATCAACCAGATCCATGCCCGGTTTCAGAAAACAACTCTTACTCCTTATTCCAATATCTTCCACGACGCACGTGTGGGTATCTTCGGCGACCCAGAGCCCGAGCACCGTATGGTCAGCACCCTCTAGGATCCTTCGCAAGTGACCTAGTGCTTCACTCATAGGCCACTTCCTTGGTCCCTCATCCACCGTACCGGAAGCTCACCATTTAAATCGAGCCGAGGCTGGTCAGGACCTCGATCGACCTTGCTACGCGAGACGTCCTCCATTGACTCTCCGTCAGCAGTTGCAACTTTATCAGTTCAGTCTTCATGACCTTAATCCTCAAGACGGTCAAAATGCTACTCCAGTATTCTTGACATAAAACAGTCATTTACAAACAATCACAAATACAGTTTCTATAACGAACTCTTGTCTTTCCATATTATCCACTCTCGAACCACATTACTTATTCCACATTCCATTCAGTGTTGTGTACTCGTTCTCATCCATTCACTCATATAGACTACATTATCTCACATACATCTTCATATTCATTATTCTACATACATATCCATGTTCGTACGTCCACATCATACATCCAATTTCACATTCATACATACGCATCTACATGCATACATCCACATCTACATTCATACATCCATACCTCCATTTCCACATCCACACATCCACATTCATATTCATACATCCACATTCACATGCATACCTCCATTTTCACATCCTCATTCATACATCCACATTCACATACATACATCCACATCCGTATCTACATCCATACATTCACATCCACCTCTTCATTCACAATCACATCCATACATCCACATCTACATACATACATCCACATTTGTATCTACATCCATACATTCACATCCACCTCTTCATTCACAATCACATCCATACATCCACATCTACATACATACATCCATACATCCACATCTATATACATACGTCCATTTTTACATCCTCATTCATACATACACATCCACATACATACATACACATCCGTATCTACATCCATACATCCACATCCACATCAACATTCACATTCATACATATACATCTACATGTATACATCCACATCACATTCATACAACCATATTACATCCATTCTCGTCCTAACACATCCCATATACATCTTAACACATCCTAACTCATCTTAACACATTCTATCACATCTCATACACATCTTATCACATCTTTTTACATCTCATACACCTCTTATCACATCCTATCACTTTCCATACGCATCTTATCAAATCTTATCACATCTCATACACATCTTATCACATCTTTTTACATCTCATACACCTCTTATCACATCCTATCACTTTCCATACGCATCTTATCAATTCTTATCACATCTCATACACCTCTTATCACATCCTATCACTTTCCATACACATCTTATCAATTCTTATCACATCTCATACACCTCTTATCACATCTTATCACATTTCATATCTTTTTTAAAAAAAAGAGAATTCTTATATTTGATATAAGATTTCTCTACACATTTATTTATACATAAATTCCATTTAAGGAGACTAACACTTTCGAAATTAAAATCAATCTTTTATGCATCTTCTTATGCATAATTTCAATTTGGTAGGGAATTTTCTTTTATGCATACTTCTATGCATGAAAATTAAAAATGATAAAAGTAACACTTTTGATATAAAAAATTTTCTTTTATGCATACTTCTATGCATGAAAATTAAAAATGATAAAAGTAACACTTTTGATATAAAAAATTTTCTTTTATGCATACTTCTATGCATGAAAATTAAAAATGACAAAAGTAACACTTTTGATATAAAAATTTTCCTTTATGCATACTTCTATGCATGAAAATAAAAAATGATAAAAATAACACTTTTGATATAAAAATTTATCCATTATGCATACTTCTATGCATGAAATAAAAATGGTAAAAATAACACTTTTGATATAAAAATTTATCCATTATGCATACTTCTATGCATGAAATAAAAATGGTAAAAATAACACTTTTGATATAAAAATTTATCCATTATGCATACTTCTATGCATGAAATAAAAATGGTAAAAATAACACTTTTGATATAAAAATTTATCCATTATGCATACTTCTATGCATGAAATAAAAATGGTAAAAATAACACTTTTGATATAAAAACTTATCCTTTATGCATAATATTAAAATTCAATTTCTCCATGATTGTAATGAAATTCTTTCAATTAATCTGGGATGATAATTCCTAGAATATGGTAGGAAGTCCTCTTTTTATGCTTTGAATGAGATTATTTTATGCATAATTTTTATAAAAATTTTGCCATAGCTCCGCTGCTATGACTGATAAATCTCAATTTTTCTAAGGGATAATGCTTATCATTAAGGAAATAATTAAAATGATCTCTAATTGGATTATTAATCCATAATGGATTGAATCATCAATATACATAAACTAAAAGCATAGAAAAAAGCCATTAATTTGGCCTCAAGCATAGCTTAATCTTGGATTAAGGAAAAGCTTTATGAAAAGCTTGATTTGGATTGAGAACGGGTCCTGAGTATGACCATTTCTTGAGTGAGAGAGAGAATTTACATAAGAATCATTAGAATTTAAACATAAATAAAAATTAACTTCAATAGCATTTATTAAATTATGTAACTCTTCACTACTATTCAAACTTCAATAGCATTTAAAAAAAACCATACCAATTAAACTTCTCAAGCTTGAGAGGGGTTGAGAAGCGAGAAACATTGAGAAATTATAGAAAGATCAAAATTCACTAATTACCTTACAACTTGCTTGATTCTTTGTTCACGGTAGAGGCCCCCAACCAATCAATTGGTTAAGTATGTTGATGGAGCCACTAATGGGGATTGAAGAAAGAGGGAAGCTCCAAAAACTAGTGAATTATTAAATAAATTCACAGTTATTGGCTTAGGTGGAGTAGAGTAACGATGCATAAACACTATATATTTTTCAACAAGGGGGAGGCTTCTATTTATAGGAAAAATTGAGCTCCTAACCAAACAAACTGATTCTAGAATTTTCTAAATCAGTTTGGTCAATATTTGACCATTTTTAGGTTAGTTAAGCGAACTTTTTGGAACTAGACTTAAATGAGGAGAGAGGAGAGATGAAATATCTCAATTTTTATGAGTTTAAAACTCATTCAAGCATGTGAAATATGCACCTCCTTTAAAGAACTCCCTTTCCTTACATATGTGTCATAATGGAATCATTTTAATATTGCTCATAGTTTTTTTTTAACTAATAAACCTTGTACATTTTCAACTCTTCATCTTATGTGAAATATGCACCTCCTTTAAAGAACTCCCCTTCCTTACATATGTGTCATAATGGAATCATTTTAATATTGCTCATAGTTTTTTACTAATAAACCTTGTACATTTTCAACTCTTCATCTTATGTGAAATATGCACCTCCTTTAAAGAACTCCCCTTCCTTACATATGTGTCATAATGGAATCATTTTAATATTGCTCATAGTTTTTTTTACTAATAAACCTTGTACATTTTCGACTCTTCATCTTATGTGAAATATGCACCTCCTTTAAAGAACTCCCCTTCCTTACATATGTGTCATAATGGAATCATTTTAATATTGCTCATAGTTTTTTTACTAATAAACCTTGTACATTTCCAACTCTTCATCTTATGTGAGCATTTACTCATTTTTGGATACCCAAAATATCTCATATTTTTAATATTGCTCATAGTTTTTTTACTAATAAACCTTGTACATTTTCAACTCTTCATCTTATGTGAGCATTTACTCATTTTTGGGTGTCTTCTTTTACAAATTGGATTTATCTCCTCCCTACACTTGGATTGATGCTATTGGCCCATAGGAACCTTAATTGGACCATAATCCAAAAATTTCTGAAAATCTAGACCCTTAGGCTAAGGTCCTTTATACCCATTTTCAATTAATTCCAATTGCACATTGGAAAATTCTTTTTGAATTTCTGTTTCAGGGGAATTTATCTTAATTATAAGAGATATTTTTCTATCCAAAAATATTCAAAATCTGAATATTCTCTCTCTAGAATATTTTCTCTCTCTAGGTTAAAACAGTTATAAACAAGTCTTTTATATTTCTGAAGAGGGATTGATTACAGGGAAAGATGCTGGACAGTTTGAGAGGCTGGGGAGGAATCTTACAACTAGAATGATTCAAATAACTTGCATTTGTAATCAAACTTGAGACTTCCACATAAATAATAAAGAAAAGAGTAAGACCAATAAACAAGATGCATAAGACTTGAGGCTAAATAACATTAAATTTTTATTTCTGGTGAGAAATGTACATTTTCTCATAGGAGAGTACACAATAGAATTACACTTCTGTTATACAAGTGAAGGGATACCCATTGAGATGTTGTATATCTTCAAGATGGGTCTTTTGGATTGAAATATTTACAAGATTGTGATAACATACATGGTCATTGGTGAACATTGCTTTTGTGTCCAAAGCACCTTTCCTTTAGAGACATCGCCTCCATAAATATTCCTCCAATACAATTTTTGTTTCAATATTAATCTTAGTCTGAAAGACATTGTTCTATGTTTAGTATCTCTTATTATGAGCATATAACCATTGACACAATCAATGGATAGTTGTGGTTTTTAAGAAGCCTTGAAGTTCCTTCGGTGTTTGATTCCACGGCTTTGGAAATACAAGATAGGAACCTGGCATGTTTCACATAATTTAATATGGTGTGTCATCAAAAATCAAAGTGTTGTTTCCATCCAAGTCTTGAAAATATGTCCAGATTGCTGGTAGGTTCTTGTGGTAAGCATGTTCATAGCCAAAGAATATAGGGCTTTTAAAGAACATTCGAGTGTCTTGGCACATCTCTTGGCTCAGCACATACTTGAATTTCATATGATGTTTTGGAAGATATAAATTGAGGATGCGAAGAATATCATCTAATTTGCATCTACTCCAAATCCAGACCTCGAACCATTTAAAGCAAAAGTCTAAGAAATTTTCTACATCCAAACTGCGACAGCATGGTACAATTCATTGCTTTCTTGAACTATTCGCATATGCTTAGTCCAAAATGGAATCTCATCAACATGGTGTAGCTCAAATGATTTAATAAGTATTCCAATCATATCAAGAATGAGAACCCTTCTTTGATCTTTAAGTGAAGGCACACATGCGAACATTGGTTGTCATGGTAGCAAAGATAATGAAACATGCCAACATAGCATCAACGGATTGGCTCGCAAACACTTTGATTTGCCAAGATTGCTCTTGTGCTATCATCTAAAATAGGAACACATATAATAGCCAAATTCCTTCATTCATTACAAGACAAGGAAAGAATAAAGACCCTTTTATGTCTAGGCTCAAATAAGGGCTTACTATTGGTATAGTGATCTTGGGGCCATTTCAAAGAGAAATAGTACAAAAGTGTGTATAGTAGGATGGCCCTACGATAATTATGTACCCCTTCTTACACAACAATATATTACCATAATATAATAGTCCTAGTAAGGCATGCTAATCTAGACCATAATATAATATAATAGTCCTAGTAAGGCATGCTAATCTAGACCTTGAGAAAACTTATAGACAAAGGAAAAAGGACTTGTACCCCTTCTCACACAACAATATATTACCATAATATAATAGTCCTAGTAAGGCATGCTAATCTAGACCTTGAGAAAACTTATAGACAAAGGACTTGAGGACTTGTGGTCATGCAAAAATGACCCTAGGGCCATTCTTGCACTTGTTCTACATGAAAATAATGGCCCTAGGGCCATTCTTGGATGCCCCAAGGCCACTATTGAATGCTATTTGAGGCCTTTAAGGCTAAACAAGGGCCTTATTTGCCATGAAAAAGAAAGGCCCCATGGCCATTCTTACACGTGCTGTTGTGCATGAAAAGAATGGCTCTAAGGCCATTCTTTGATGCTGAGCACAATGAAAGAAAGTTGGATGATCCAAGAATGGCCCTAGGGCCATTCTTTGATGTCTAGAAGGATGCATGAAAGTTGGGTGATCCACGAAGCCAATGCTAGAATGGCTCGAGGTCCCCATTCTTGGATGCCCCATGGCCATCTCCAACAAGACCTTTAGGACTTGGGGTCATGCAAGAATGGCCTAGGCTATTCTTGCTCTTTTTGTGCATGAAGATGCCCCATGGCCACTTATACCTAGGCCATTCTTGCTCTTTTTGTGCATGAAGATGCCCCATGGCCACATATGCATGCTCTTTGTTGAGACCTTCAAGGAAAAACAGTGGCCTTATTTACCATAAAAGAATGGCCCTAGATGTATGTTATATAATGGTCCTAGGGCCATTCAAAACTCCTTGTACAAAGCTATTAGTACAAGGTGCTAATCAAACCTTGAGCGAGGGGCTTGAAATTATAGAAAGACAAAAGAGAAGATACTAAATAATAGATTGTAGAATGGTTTTTAGGTACATTATAAGAAACAAGTGGTATATAAACTTTATGTTGTGAACACACTTATGAACAAGCCTCAAGAGGGTGCACTCCAACGAAGACGTAGGGTGCACTCCGATGAAGAAAATGTCTAACAAAATGTGAGAAAATTTGCAATAAAGGAGCCTCCTTAGAATAGGATGCACTCCACTATAGGCTAACACTAGAAAGAATGCAACAAAGTTCAAGACCCTAAAGACTGAAATAATCCATCAAAACTTGAATAAAGAGAATAAACATGTACATCAAGAGAATAGAGATATCTCCACAAAACTTGAATAAAGAGAATAAACATGTACATCAAGAGAATAGAGATATCTCCACAAAACTTAAATAGATTCATCAAGAGATTCATCAAGAGAATACACATGTACATCATTGTGAATATTTCTAAACTTCCAAGTTATATCTTGATTTAAAGTTCTTGATCCATTTCATTATATGAATAGATCTTTTGGAAATTCTACAACCTAGAAAAACCTACACACAAAAGAAAGTTAGAATGTTACAATACACAATTTCTGAATATATTTTTAATATAGTGAGAAATTCTAGATAGGATAATACCTTTTCTCTACTTATTACTGATATTTAGAAGACCATGATCGTCAATTTATTGATAAATTCCTTTGCCGACTTAGACCTCAAGTTACTCCCTCCTTTGCAACCCAATGTTTTAGGTAGAGAAAGCATTTTTAATGGCTTCCTGCTTGAAATTTAAGAACCTTCTTTGATTAGAATATCCTTTATCTCATCTCCCATTATGTGAGACAAGCTACCACTAAGGCTTTGCATGCTTCTTGCACGAATCAATTCTCCTTTATCACCTCTCTTTCCACCTATGTCCTTCCCCTTACAAGAGTCCTGTAATTAACTTGCAAGAGAAAGTTTACTAGTGTTGAACCTTGTTTGTGACCAAATCACATTGTACTCTTGCCATTTGTCAATAACATCACCAAAAAGGTTATATATAAATCATGGCCATTCAATACTGGAACTGACCATATCAATTATTTCCAATGACAATATGTATATCTTCTGCATCATCAAGAAGCATTAAGTATGGTAGTAGCTCTCCCATGAGAACAATCATCTTTCTTATCTAAATCAAACTTGTTTGGAAAGATGCAGTTATTAGAGGGAGCAACACAAGCTTTATGTGGAGAGTCATCAATAAGAATTGTCCTCCCTTGATCACATTTCAAGAAAGGCTTTTGACATTCTTGCAAAGTGGTAAACATTGCCTCAACACTTGGGTTATCTGGCCTGAACACTTTTCTCTTCTAAAAACTATAACATGCATTTTGACTCCAAATAGCAAAGAAAGGAAGTATTCTCCCAGCTTTCTCTTGTTGCAAAGCTCTCACCATCTGGAGAACATTCTCCTGTGTTGCAGTTGACCAGATACCAACAATGAATTTTTCTAAAACATTTTGCAAAAATGATATACACCTTGGACGAAGTATAAGGTATCTATTTGGAGCATACATAATGGATTGGTGTAGAGAACATGGCTGGAAGCAATGCTTCAAGAGTAATCCATTTAAATCCAATACCACAGTCAGCATTGCTCTTAGATGTGTTTTGTATTGAGAACAAATCTCCTTCAAGTGGAATTGTCTCCTCCATAACTTCAATAGCAATTTCATTCATGCTAGTATCCGCGATGCGTGATGTTATAGTTATTTCATAGGGATCATAAGAGGCTCTTGCGCAAAATAACTATAATGATAAAAATTTTAAGCATGAAATGGCCTAGACAATGGTGTACCCATATGCATAGTAAACAAATATGTTCTTTTTTAGGAAAATATTTTCTCAAGGAAATATATATCTACTTAAAAGTAATAAAGTTCCTAGATAGAACTTTTGATATATTTGTTGTCATAGCAGAATGGCTTTAATTCTACTGCATTAGAACTTTGCAATGACTTAGTAGCATCCAGTTCATCATGCAAATCTCAATAAACTAAAAGGATGCACAAAACTTAACTACAAGTAAATAATTCTCAAACAAAAAGACGTGGTAGCCAATTTAATTCTCTAACTTGCACAAAATTTAAACTATGATAACCTTGCTCTAGGGGCATTCTTTCCATGTATAATAGCATTAGGAATGGCCCTAGGGCCATTCTTGCATGACCCCAAGGCCATCCTTGCATGCTCTAATGGCCTGATTGCCATGTTAGAGTGGCCTTGGGCATAAAAAAATGGCCCTAGGGCCATTCTTCTCATGCACAACAATTGCAAGAATGGTCGTAGGGCCATTCTTACATGCTCTAATGGCCTCAAGGTCATGTTGGAATGGCCCTAGGTCATCTAAGAACAACCCATAGAGCGGTGCGCATATAAACAAGATGCCTTGACAGCTGTTTATGTATCCTGCTACATTTCCATACTCTACATCACCAACCATGTACACCCTATCCTTTGGACTATCTACCTTGTGATCCTCTTCAAACGAGTACGTCAAAGCTTTTGCATTCAACTTACACAACTCCCTCCAATCATGGGCATAGTACTTGTCTCCACCATAATGAGGAATAGTAACACCTCTTGGAAGAGAAAAGGATAAAAAAAGTCCATGGCCTTCTTGTCGTATGGTTAAAGAATGGACCATAAAGGTTACAGTATTAATTTCAAACATTTCATCAATTGGAATAGGAAAAATGGATGTTCCAAGAGGATCACGCTCTCTCACATATCGCGCAACACATGGTATAGGGAGGTATGCTTGATTTTCTGGGTCTGTACTAAGCACAAGTAGTATAAGTGAAATTAGAAGCCCATGCTATAACTATTCTATATTAGCTTGTGTATTGTACATGGTTGTATATAGATACGAGTTTACTTTGCACCATTAGTAGACACAAGGGAGACTAGATATAGGCACTTGTTGTATATTCTAATATCCAACAAGGTACAAGGGGAGTAGATGCCAATCTTCATCAATTACAAAAAAGCAGAAAAGCATGTCTTAAAGCCAATATAAAATGGTAACAAAGGTATAAATTGGATCTATGCCATTAAAGAAGAGAATATCTCTCTTCTCATCAATATACAGAGCATAAATTTTCCCTAAGGCCAATCTATGCTCATCTATACGTGGAGAGATGAGAATTAACCTATTATGTGCAAGCATGCAAGAAAGTTGGGTGATCCATCAAGCCCATTCTAGAATGTCCCCTGGGCCATTCTCGTATACCCAAGAGCATCAAGAATGGGCCATTCTTACACTTGTTGTGCAAGAAAAGAATGGCCCTAGGGCCATTCCTATTTCCCCATGGCCATTCCAACATAACCTTAAGATTGAAAGAGGATGCAAGAATGGCCCTGGGATAATTCTTTGACTTGTGGTGCAAGAAGAGAATGGCCCACGGGCCATTCTTGCACTTGTTGTGCATGACAAGAATGGCCATTCTTTCAGGCCACTCTTGAATACTCTTTTAGGCCTTATTTGCCATGAAATAATGGCCGTGAACCATACTTGCACCTGAGGCCATTTTAGGATGCCCCAAGGCCACTCTTGCATGTTGTTTGAGGCCTGTAAGGCAAGTAGTGGCCATTTCTTGCACCTCCTATGCATAAAAAGAATTTCCCTACGGCCATTCTTGGATTCCCCATAGCCATCTCAAATATGACCTTGAGGCCATCGGGTCATACAAGAATGGCCATGGGGCCATTCAAGGATTCCCCCAGGGCCACTCTTACATGTTCTTTGAGGCCTTTAAGGAAAAACAAGGGATTTATTTTCCATGCAAGGATGGCCTTAGGGGCCATTCTTAGATGACCACGAGCATGCAAGAAAGTTGGGTGATCCACCAAGCCCATGCTAGAATGGCCCCAGGGCCATTCTTGCATGCACAAGTGCATCAAGAATGGCCCATTCTTACACTTATTGTTCATGAAAAGAAGGCCCTAGCCTTAAGACCAAAAGAGGATGGAAGAACGGCTTTAGACCTAGAGAATAGCCTTGGGATCATGCAAGAATGGCCCGTGGGAAATTCTTGCATGTCTTAGGGAAACTTAGAGGGTACTTTTTTGAGGCCCTTATCTCAAAATAGTGGCCTTAGTTGCCATGAAAGAATGGCCTAGGGCCATTCTTGCACCTGTTGTGCAAGAATAGAATGGCCTTAGGGCCATTATTGGGTGCCCAAGAGCATGCAAGAAAGTTGGGTGGCACCAAGGCTAGAATGTCCCCCAACCATTCTTGCATGCACATGCTCATCAATAATGGCCCTAGGCCCATTCTTGGATGGTCATGGCTATTCCAATACGATCTTGAGGCTCGAAGAGCATGCAAGACTGGAATACACTAGAGCATTGCAAGAATGGCCCTAGGGCCAATCTTAAGGTGATGTGCATAAAAAGAATGGCTGTATGACCATTATTAAATCATTATATTGTGCATATAAGAGATTGTGCATAGTAAAAAAACTTGACTTTTCATATGTAGTTTGGACCTAGGGCCATTATATTGTGCATAGAAGAGATAAGAATAACTTCCACAAAATATTTTACTAGACACCTTAAGGTAAACAACAAATTTAAATTCAATAAAGAAAAAGACATTTACCAAATCAATGCCTCTAGCTCATGAGACTCCTTGTAGAAGAAAGCTCTCTTAATATCTAGTGAACAGTTACACAAATTATTTTCTTTTCTCTGAGCGTATAAGCTTAGAAACCAAACCTGTAGTAGAAATTTGTCTCACAGGCAAGCGTTGGGCTTCTTCAGCTGCTTGCGAAACAGCTGCTTGGGAGGTAGAAGTAGCAATTGGTTGTGGGTCCTCAAGGATCTTTGCCCACTGTCTAACACTATGATCCAACTTTCTAAACGCCAAGAGATTGGAATGCATGTCATCACAGTATTGAGCTCTCTCAACTACACATATTACCTCTCTTTTTGCCTTTAGTGCTGAAAACTCCAAGAGTTGTTGAAGAGAGAGAGAAGCTCCAATCTCTCCAAAAGTAGAGGATTTTTAAGGGATAATAGAAAATATGATTATTTTAATGTAATACTGGCATGGTATAGCTCACAGATGAGAATACAAAAGAATGAGGGTCTATTTATAGGTGAGGGAGGCCACTAATTGAGTCCAACTAGGTTCTAGAATTTTCTAGCTTGGATGAATTTGGACAAGATTTGGACCAGTTTAGCTCCCATTTTGATCCAGTTTGATCTAGGAGAGAGGAGAGATAAAAATATCTCAATTTTTTGAATTAAAAACCCTCCCACACATGTGAAGGAGGCGCCTACCTCAAAGGACTCCCCTTCCTTACCAAGGTGTCAAAAATTTATTATTTCTCCAAAATATCTCATTTTTTTAGTAATATCTCTTAATTTTTAACTAATAACACTTATTAATGTCCATGGGCATGCTTAACCCTAGTCCTAACCCTTGTCCCCTTTCACATCCCTTCATCCCTTGGCCTTGGGCCCAAATTGACTTGAGTCCCTTTTTACTTTGTTACAAACCATCCCCAACCAAGAGGTTTAATCCTCGAAACCTTAGGTATACATATCTCAGGAGATCCACTATATGTAAACCCTCTATATCACGTGCATTCAAGTCCTACTTAAAAAACCCTTTATGAATTTTTCATGAATAAAACACACCCTTTTTCTATTCAACCTGTGAATACCCCCTTTAAATGGTTCCCTTTTGTATGCACAAAATATGTTTAAAAAAGATTTTTAAAATCCCTTATGTTAAACCCACGTGCTATGTTTACATATTTATGAGTGACCCCCCAAGATACATGTACAAACTTTGAAGTATACCATCAATGACTCATGTCAAGTAGCATGCTCATGCATGAGCCATGTATGTTGAAGCCAAAAAGACATATGTATGGTTGTAAACCCCCCCAATGCCCTCAAATCAGGCCATATCATTTTTTCCATAATGGCATATGCACTTTATGAAGCTTCCATGCATTTTGCATCCAAAACCAAAAGGTATAAGGATGTCCCCGGATAGTGATTTTCAAAACTTCCAGCATCCCATAATCACTTTTTTTATACGCCAATTAATTCCTCAACCAAATGTCAACCTATCAAAACTTTGACCTCCCGGGATAAAAAGGCAAACCGAGAGACCAACGATCCACCCTCATCAACACAATTAGCCACCCAAATCAAAAGGATAGCAACTATAATCTCCAACCCGTACAATTTGGCTACCACATATACCGGGGTCAAAAGGAAGGCATATTTGTATATCCATCAATCCACAACTTAAATCCAATACCCTATATGCAAGAGTATCTCCATCATCCAAAGGTAATATAGCATGTGCAAGAGAACCTCTATTATCCAACGGCAATACACCAAAACCATGGCATGCCACATAGTCATGCACCATAGCCACCCAAATCAAAAGGATAGCAACTATAATCTCCAACCCGTACAATTTGGCTACCACATATACCGGGGTCAAAAGGAAGGCATGTTTGTATATCCATCAATCCACAACTTAAATCCAATACCCTATATGCAAGAGTATCTCCATCATCCACAGGTAATATAGCATGTGCAAGAGAACCTCTATTATCCAACGGCAATACACCAAAACCATGGCATGCCACATAGTCATGCACCATGCATCTCACATGACAAGTGATGCATCCAAAAATGAATGCTCCAATCTCATAATCCATAGAATCATTTTGGCATCCACAAAGCTCGATGGCACACCTCTCATAGCTAGCTTCCTTAATGAGCATAAACGTCACTCTCAAAATCCACATGCTCACTAACCAATGCATACATCATTGTCGGCATGTATATCATGTGTAAAATCCCCATGATAGTAAAAATAACCAAAAGTAGGAAATGTCTCCTCAAGTTATCAACATTTCCATTAACATCATGTGTAACATCCACATATGTGTGATCACCAATGCGTGTAAACAATCTCATCATGATAAAATTTTCCTTTTTATGCATCATGATCCACATCCTCTAAGCCTTCATAGTCAAATAATAAACAATCATATGTCTTCCGAGCCGAAATCGAAAATGGATCATACAATGAATTCTCGTGAACCTTCCATGAGCCACTTAATGTGTCACCCAATGCATGGTCATCCACCAAAGCATGGTCAAACAAAACAAATGAGTACTAATCCAAAATGTCATCAACAATGACAGTGTCCTCACAATCTCATGGCATCATGGCATCATGTCATGAGCTGAAAATTCCTCAATCAAAGCACTTATGAAAGATATCCAATCATAGTCAATTTTAGCTTGCGTATCCCCTTCGACCCACACATACATTGGTGACTTGTGGAGAAAAATCCGGTAACAAAGTATCTTCATCTACTTGCTATCCAAAAATTACAGCAAGCATCTCCTCCAACTCTAACATAATTTGTTCATAAAGGCCCACATATTTATACTCCATGCATTGACTAAATGTGAAAGTGAATGGAGACCCTATTATTGTTTTGACTACGTCCAAATCTAGAAACATTGAGTGTACAATAGATCTTCTATCCCCCACTCAAAGCAATAGAGAAGACAAGGGTCGGCACCAACAATTCCATACATTGATCCTCTTTATCTTGGCTTAACTTGTAGTGGCTTCATCATCAAGCCTTGTGCATTTACTTTCTCTAATCACTCCTTTTGGAGAAAAGAGTGTTTGATAATGTGTCTCATTGATAGACAAGGGTGAAGGGTATCTTTGATTGTACATAAGCATTAAGGAGGAACCATATATGGGCATAATTGATCCATATGTATCACCTTGATGCATTGGCATACCAAATACATTTTCCCCACCTTGTTGCATCAACATCCCCGACACACTTTTGTCCCATATGGACCACTTTGATGCATAGGCACACCAAACACATAAGTTTCACCATGTTGCATTGAATATGTAGGTAAGTTCCCCTTTCCAAGCATAGAACTTTGATCCCGATCTCCTTGTTGCTTGAGAGATAAATTTTGTGCTTGCATGAGTAGCGCTAACAAAGGGTTCAAAGGCTTGTGGTTTGTCAACCATGGCTTGAAACCTTTGGTCCCTTCTAGTCAAGGAACTTTTTATAGAGATCGTCAAAATTATCAATTCTCCACTATCATTAGGCATTGACATTGCATTTCTCCTTGTTGGCATTGTATCCAAATTCTCATATTCCTCTTTATCATCATTCTTATCAAATTCATCCACAAGGTCACTGGCATTAATGCCCTTGCCAGTGCCAAGTTGGAACTCTTCTTCACTTTTGTAGACCTAATCCTCATTGTTGTTGACCCAATCCTCATTGCCATACATGCCCTCATTGTCGTTGAACCAATCCACATTGCCATACATGCCCTCTTAAGAAGAATCATGACTACCATGAACATCATAATCATAAGCATCACGATCTCATCATAGGCATAGGTATCATGATCATCATAGGGGGGGAGGTTTTTTGGCGAGCTTATTGAGGTGAGCACTCCTGACCACACGCGAGCTTGTACACTAAGATAATAAAAAGGGTGAGCTTCTATACCATACCCTTTTTAATATACACGAGCATGCAACTGCACACACTCACACACATATTAAAGAAAATATAATGCATATAATTGTTTCATAATAAAAAGGGTGAGCTTCTATACCATACCCTTTTTAATATACGCAAGCATGCAGCTGCACACACACACACACACACATATTAAAGAAACTATAATGCATATAATTTGTCCATAAGAATGTGTTAAATATATTATTGAAATTAGAAAAAGGGCTTTTTGTACAAGAATCCTAACTTGAACTGAAGAAAATGCATTCATGTTTATGGAAGTTACAAACAGGGCTTTTTTTATACAAGAAGCCTAACTTGAATCGATGAGCATTTCTTCAACAAGGAAAAAGGACTTTATGTATATGAAGAATAAATTGACCAAGTAAATTGATATTTCTGAAGTCATATGGGAGTTGCAAAAAGTCTGTTTCTCCATTAAGCCTATGGGAGTTGCAAAAGTTTGTTTCTCCATGAAGCCTAAGGATAGGACCTAGGCTTTGTCAACGTAGAAGACAATTCAGACTGTCTCAATATAGGCTAGTGAATGTACATATGCACTTGCTCATCCAACCCAAAAACCCTCAAAAAGACAAAGTACAAATGTTTACATGCGAGATATGGCTGGTTCTTGGAAAATGTGGACATGAACATGTTGGTCTCTCACAAATCAGAATCTCATACTGACGACCACTTTCTGCACCACAGCCTGTAGTTTCAATGTGAAAAATTTCATGCACACCTTTCTTTATGACCTTCTCCATTTTGACACTTGCATCCATCTGCATTGCACGATTGATCCTTTGATGTGCTGCCTTGGACACCTCTGACTTATAATGGGTACGTGGAGCATTTTGCATTGGCAATTGAACTTTTGTGGTAGCTGCTGAACTAGTTCCTGCAGTTGAAATATCCATAGCGGGGGGAGGGATAGTCTCCAACTTGAAGCCATCCAAATTCAACTTATTCACCTCTTCCTGTGTGAGATTAGTGCCTTTGAGAAGAGGCCAACTTTGTGGGATAGCTGGCATTGGAAAAATATTTTTGTTAACTTTCGAGGTGTGTGTACAATCAGTATTGCAAAACCACATCATCTGTGATTTTTTGCGCATACCATCATGATACTTCCTCATTTGCAAAGAAACTAGGGGATGTACATGCCTTCCTTGAATCAACAATTGGCTCATTGCACTTTTAGCCATCTATCCTCCACCTGAGACATTTCACACGACTCCCAAGTGGAGTTCTTCGAACTGCCGAGTAGGTTTGATTCACCTCCCTCTCTACCACAAGTTGACCATCCTGCATTACAAGAATCCTAGTACTTGTGGTGTTAGAGTTTGCTACTGTGTCTTCATTAGCAGCACAATTTGGAGTATCATAAATAAGCCTTCTAGGTTTTTTTTTCACAGGAGCTCTTGTTGTATAGTTATACTCTGGATGATGACTGCTATCCTCTTCAATATCAATCATTGTTTTAGGGCTCCTTTGTGTTGGGACAGTCTCTCTTTCTCCCGCTAGATGACTTCGATGAGTGTACATTGGCGTTCTTGCAATTGTTTCTTTCATAGCACGAATCACTTTAGTTGTCCTCGTTTCTTTGGCTCTTTCTGCCCTTTTAACAAGTTTCTCTAAGCTGGGCCAGCACCCTCGTGTTTTCCACTTTGATACCCTTGCATTTTGGCACTTTGAAGCAGAGCATTTGCCAAGTCACTAATAGTAGCATCATACAAGCTGATCTTCCTCTTAAAACCTTCTCTAGTAGGCCAACTCCCATGCTTTCTCTCAGTAAGGTTGGTGCGCGGTGTGGTTGCCATATCTGCGCTATCCAAGACCTGTACACAAAATAAATCTTATAATTAAAATTTGATAGAACGAACATACATAGGAGTGAGGAATACATAAATTTACTTACAGCACCCATCATAACACCCCAATGTGCTATTCTTATGTGCCACCAACTTAGCCAACTCTCCATGTAATGTATATCTCTCTTATTCACTTTTCCTCCTATGTTCCACCATTTCCTTATCATGGTATACTTCTCTTGAGCTTCTTCTTTTGTTGCTGATGTTTGCCCCATGACACACAATTGTAAGTGCTCCTCTTGAAAGTCCTTTTTTACATATCCCACGGTGTGTTTCTATAGGCTCTACTGCCAATGAAACAAACAAGTTCTTTCATGACCATGCATTACATTTTTAACTCCACCATTAAACACATGGCATACTGCTCTCTAGTTGGCTTGTGACTCATCAGACACCCCATGAGTCCAAAGAAGTTTGCCTGTGGGTGCCCATTACGCAACATCACCTCATTCATCATTTCCCAAAAAATAATTTGTGCCTGAGTGTCTTCTTCTTTCATTTCACATGTTACCATGGTTAGTAAATCTTGCAAACTACAGAATTAAATCATGATTGAAATAGACACACATGGGACATATATTTGATTGATCTTGCAATATACCTTGGATCGTAGACATGACATGCAAGTGTTGACCACCCAACTACTCTTTGTGTGTGGTCAAACATAACCCATGCAGTGTTTAAATCACCACTTCCATCCCGATCCATCTACCTCACCAGGTGGAGGTCCTTTTGTAGACATTTTAAAAATGAAGCATCCTCCTCAAATCCTTGTCCAAGAAAGCGACTACAATGAAAAAAATCATATATACAATTCTTCTTCAACTCTAAAATAGCATCAAGTCCCGATCCTCCCGGCAATGCAAACTTTCTTTGCTTTATTGACCATCCTTTCAAAACTGCAAATATAATCATTTAATCAATCAAGGGTTTCTTGATATATGGCTCCATAAATATATAGAAGATAAGAACTTTTCCAAACCTTTTTGTTTACACTAAGGGGGCATAGCTCATCAAGGAAGTTTGATAATTCTTTGTCTCCAAAGAGTTCCTCCTTCTTTCTGCCTGCCTTCATTACAATGTCCTCAATTATATTTTTGGCAATTTTTCGTGGACCTACTCCTCTCTACGCTTTGACAGCATTCTCAACAAGGTTCTTTACTTTTTGAATGTCTTTTCTTGATGTGCCGACTTGAACCTCGTGTAGATGTGTTCCAACATGAATCATTAGCCTTGTATGTGTATTATCCCACGAAAATATGTAATATGCCAAACATGAGAAGGTCCCTATGCAAATGACAAGTTTTTGACAAAAATGGCACACCAATGTGCCAACTCCAGCAATGGCTGATCACTTTTTTTTTTTATGAGACCTTTGAAGAAAGCCTTGTTTCTGGTCCCAATGTTCTTGAAATGTCCTAGGACATAATTCTGACACTCAAATATACCTGCACAATATGTCACTATGACAATTGCATCAATGTTGTGACGAGACGAAATTGGCCTTGTCCATAATGTGTCCATCATACCTATGCTCCATGCCTTCCATATTGGCAAGCGTACCAAAAGTTGGCGGAAACTCATAGACACAGTCACCATTGTACTCCCTTGGTAGCTCATCGACTTCTTCTGTCCTTTGAATATGTCCAATGAGTTTTCCAATGACTGTAGATGAGTTCATCTTTCTAATCTAGGTCAAAGTCAATATTGATTCCATAAGCTTTTGTTTTACCATTTTTCATTACTGTTTGATACTTTAAATCATCTTCTGATGTAGAACTATATGCTCAGAACCTTTTATTGATGTGCTGGGATTGTCCCCATCTTGCAAATGGTAGAAAACAATGTTATATGCAAATGGTAGGAAACAATGTTTTGGAAGCCTGCAAGAGGGGAGAGTATTTTTGAGCACACCTCGTTGGAGTGCACTTGGTTGATGGGATAGCTATCAAGGAGTGTGCCTTTCCCCTGTAGTATTTTTGAGCACACAAATGCACCTTGTTGGAGTGCACTTGGTTGATAATACGTCTAGGGATTATATAGTAATGCATGGGTTTGGGTGATAACGTGAATTTTCCAATAACATGGGTTTTCCCACTAACGTATCGTTTCCCACGAGTCTCAACTAACGCCATTTTTTCAATAAATGTACCTTTGCACTAACACGGTTATTTTTCACTAATGTAATTTTCACATAGCGTCGTTATTTTCCACTAATATCGAATTTTCGTTATTAACCACTAACGTGACCATTTCTGTCAGTACCCAATAACGTGATGACTTTCGTTATTGTCCAATCTATTCTTGCACATGAAGTAAATTCGAAGATAGCAATAGGTTGATCAGTCAATGAAATATATTAAGCATCTACGGGAAAGCTCGCTGAGAGCAATTATAGGAGAAATGTTCTGGGACAATGCTCCCATACCATCACTTGGTCCATGAAAGGAGCGTCTGGTAGAGTAAGAAGCAAGCCCAGGCGTCAACGCAGGCATATTAGGCCTGCTGGATGCTGAGATCGGGGCTATCCCAGTTGCTGAGAGTGACTCGTTTTTGTTTGTACTCGGAGGAGACACCAAGCACCTCCTGCATAAGGCTGGCCAGGCCGCACTGAAGCAGGTCGTGGCGGCCTTACGCCCGACGCAAGCCTGCAAAAGCACTTTCATTGCCGAGAGTTGGCCTCCACTCCACGTCCAGGCCCTAGGCTCGGTGGCTCTAGGCAGATTTCGGGGTACCTGTGTACGTGGCATGTATGCCCGCCACAGCCGGTCAACCATAGCCCGTCGTTGTTTGGGAGCCCATGCGGAGGGGTGTTGGAAACTCCAATATACCATCATTAGCCACACAGAAGCCCCCAATTTCACCTAATTGTAGGCGGCGTAGCTTGGAGGCTAAAATAGAGCAGATTTTACCTTCCTTTACTTGGTTGAGGTCTAATTCAAGCTTGGTTGGTTGATTACTTGCACAATTTTCTTAGCAATACTCTGGTACACATAGAGAAGAAGGATGCTATGTGGTTTGTTGGAGAAATTATGCATTTAGGAGCCAATTATGAGCTGATTAAGAATGTTATAAAGTATGATTAGTGAAACAGAGGGTCGTTAATCGACTAATTACTCACTCAATTTTTATAATTGGTCTAATTGCTTTTACATGGAGTTAGTAGACATCATTGCTAACATAATGAATGCCTGGTCCCTCAATTTGGACAGGAATTGAAGAATTTAGACCACTTTTCCTACTGGTTTTATTAGTTTTTCTCAAAAACAAAAAAGAGGATTTGATATTTCTGGTATGTATGCACCTTGGTTGGTGTTAATATGCAACATTGAGCTCAAGTGTGTAGAAGGTGCATTTGCATTGAGCAAATATGTCAAACAACCTAGTACCGATTGTGGGTGAGAAGTTGGATAGAATGAACTTCTAGGCATGGAAGTACATGATCAAAAGCTTTCTGGAACAAAAAGGATTTTGGAACCTTGTTATAGGTGCGGAGCTAGAGCCGGATCTACCTTGACAACCTACACAACAACAAGTTGTAGCTCATAAACAATGGTCAAAGAGAGCATACAAAGTTTTGCATTACTTGTCTATATGTATCTCGGATGCTATACTTATACATATACATGATGCTGAGAATTCCAAGGATGCATGGGATACTTTGGTAAAGTTGTCTGATAAAAATACTAGTGCTCATAAATCTCAGTTGAGTAAACAAATTCACAATGTGAAGCAAAAAGGAAGGAGTATTTATGATTATGTACAAGAAATTAAGAAGTATGCAGATTTAAGAAGTATGCAAATGCATTGGCAACTATCAATGCCCCCATGCCTGATGATGATTTGGTAGACATTTCCTTGCGTGGTCATGGCAAGGAGTACAAGTCTTTTGATATATCTATCTCTTTTCGGAGTACAGGTTTACCAGATTTTGATGAATTGGTTTCACTCTTGCATGTTGAGGAGATCAAACTCAGTGACCCTTTTCATGATGCATCTACTAGCCATGATAACCATGGCAGGAATGAGGCTTTCTATTAACAAACATATGGTGCTAGAGGTGATTGTAGATATACACCTCAAAGAGGTAGAGGTCATTCTCGTGGAAGAGGACGTTGGCAAGGCCAACAAGCATCTATGCAAAATGTGAAATGCCATTACTGTGGAAAGTTTGGTCATATGGAATGTGACTGTTACCGCAAAAAAGATGATTTGAGAGGAGGTAGAGCACAACATGGTGGAAATTATGCAAATAGTGCAAATTTTGGAGCACATGGTGGAAATTATGCAAATGGTGAAAATTTTGCATCAAGCAGTCATGAGGTAGTGCAAATCACTTGTTTGCTATGAAATATGTCGTGGGGTCTATGATGACACATGGTGACTCTGATGACACTTGGTATATGGACTTTGGAGCATCAAACCATATGACTTGTCATGGTGAATGGTTTGAACATATGAAGCCAATGGATGTGATAGGCTATGTGGAAATAGGTGATGATTCTCAGCATGTTATCACTCATGTTGGGAGTGTTCCATTGGTGATGCACAATTGGTGAAATGAAGTCTATGTCAGACGTCTTATATGTGCCTTCTACTACAAAGAGTTTGGTCTCAGTTGGTCAAATGGTTGAGCAAGGTTTACAGGTTTGTTTCAACGAGCATGGTTGCTTGGTTGAGGATTTCAAAAATGGATGTAGAGTCATTGCCAAAGGCAAGAAAGAAGGTAGGTTATTTAAATTGGATGCTGGGATTCCTGAGTTAAAATCAGCTATGTTCTCTAAAAGCCAAAATGTGGTACAAGATACTGAAATGTGGCATAAAAGGATTGGACATGTGAACATACAAAAGTTAAAGAACATGCAGGCAAGAGGCATTGTTGGTGGGCTGCCTAGATTCAAGTATGATGGGAGTATGCATGTATGTGATGCTTGCCAGTTTGGAAAGCAAGCAAGGTTGCCATTTCCTAAAGAAGGCAACATGAGTAGCAGGCCACTTGAGATTGTTCATAGTGATGTATGGGATCCACAAAACCCATCCATCAAAGGCAGCATGTACTATGTGACATTCATATGATTTCAGCAGAATGACTTGGATTTGCTTTCTCAAAGAGAAGAGTGAAGTGTTGGAAATGTTTATGGACTTCAAAGCTTTTACAAAGAAGCAGTATGGATGTTGGATAAATTTTTGAGCATGCCAGAATATTATTGGGCAGAAGCATGTGCCACAGTGGTGTATGTACTTAATAAGACACCCACATCTGTCATACATGGAAGTACGCCGCCAGAGATATGTCTTACAGGTTTTAGGAGAGCCCCATTGGACACCTCAAAGTGTTTGGTAGCATAGCTTATGTGCATGTGCCAGATGAGAGAAGGAAGAAGCTAGATCCTAAGGCAAAAAAGTGAATTTTTGTTGGATATGCACAGGATCGCAAGGCATATAAATGTTACAATCCACATACTAGGTAAGTGTTTATTTCACAAGATGTGGTGTTTGATGAACTTATTAGTTGGTACAAGGCAAAAGATAAGGGTGTCATTGATTCCATTGATGGTGATGTGCATGTGAACTTGCCACAAACAAGTTCTATTTCTATGTCTGGGCCAGCAGAGTCTAAGAGTAGCACTATGCGTCCATGGTCAGGATGCTTGAGACATGAGGGTGTGAGCACTGGGAGTAGTGCTGTGGATAAAGGGAAAAAGAAGGTTGAAGGAATTGGCATTACAGGTTATGAGTCATCAAGTTCAGAAAGTTTGGATGAGGAACTTGGCATACCAGTTTTATGATGCATTGCGAAGGTCCCAAAGGGTTAGGTGTATAGGTTGACATATCATGACTTTGCTATGCATTACGCATATATATGACCTCTTTGGTGAAGCATGTGGAGCCTACATGCTATACAGAAGCTATTGGGATGCATGTATGGGATAAGGCAATGGATGTTGAGATGGATGCATTGGTTCAAAATGAAACTTGGTATTTGGTTGCCTTACCACCACCACAAGGAAAAAATGTCATTGGTTGCAAATGGGTTTATAAGGTGAAATACAAATTAGATGGTTCCATTGAGCGCCATAAAGCACGGTTGGTAGCTAAGGGTTATGCACAAACCCAAGGCTTGGACTATGATAAAATATTTAGTCGAATTTCAAAGATGGGAACAGTGAGAGCAGTCATTGCTATGGCTGCAACAAATGGTTGGAAAATGCATTAAATGGATGTGAAAAATGCATTTCTAAATGGTGATTTACAAGAGGAAGTTTATATGGCACACCCAGAAGGATATGTACACCCGAGGTACCCCACTCATGTATGCAGATTAAAGAAAGCATTATATGGTTTGAAGAAGCCAGCACCTGAGGTACCCCACTCATGTATGCAGATTAAAGAAAGCATTATATGGTTTGAAGAAGCAAGCACGCGAGGTACCCCACTCATGTATGTAGATTAAAGAAAGCATTATATGGTTTGAAGAAGTAAGCACCTGAGGTACCCCACTCATGTATGTAGATTAAAGAAAGCATTATATGGTTTGAAGAAGCAAGCACCACGTGCTTGGAGTGATAAGATAAGCCGATATCTTAAATCTCTCTTGGATTTCGGGTTTCTTCAGACAGCAGAATCTTCACTCTATGTGAAGAAAATAGATCATGGGATTGTCTTGCTTGTCATCTATGTAGATAACTTGATTTTGTCATTCAAGACGTCTATTCAAACTCGGGAAAACCTTCTCGATTTCACAAATTTGGTGTCTATGTTGATTATAGAAGAGAGGAGCTTGGGTGAAGACCAACAGTCTTCACAAAACAAAAACAGTGCAGAGTATTAGGCCTTCTACACAAGTTCAGGAAGAGGACGAGGTAGAGGAGGCCGTGGACGCGGCCAAGGAGGTGGTCGTAATCAGAATTATGGCCAGCACAATAGCAACAACAACAGTCCCAGAATTCACAACAACAACAACACGCAGGTGGAAGAGGCCAATTCAGAGGCAAGGGGAGTCAAAGAGGTCGTGGAAATTAACAAAGGGAATATAATGATACAATGTGGATGCTTTTATTTTGGTAAGCCTGGACATGTGCAGGCGAATTGTTATAAGAAATGGTATCAGAGCCTGGTGCTCACTATTAGGGTTTATGAGGGAGTGAGAGAAGAGGGAGAAGAAGCTGTGGAGCTTGCCATTGGAGCTATGGAGACTCTCAGATTTTCACCAAATCTGAGAGTTTGGCCTACCGGGTAAGTAAAACTAAACATCCTTGAGCGGATTGCAGGTGCAAAATCACAAACAATATCAGATTTGAGTTCCCCAAAGCAAAGAAAATTTTATGTTTTGCAAGCTCTCAATTAAAGCTTGATAGTGGTGAATGTATGTTGCAAATGGTTGCAAATCTGGCAAAGATTCATGTATTTGGAAATGGGAATGTGTTGGCAACTCATGTGCAAGCCCTAGAGTGATTTTGAAGCAAGTGTGATGCATTGAAGTGATTGGAAAAATTCTGTTTTGAAGCCCTCACAAAAACAGTGAATAGAGGCTCAATTTTTATACAATTGGAGCCACTTTTTTGTAAAAATCATCAGATTGATGGCTTGGGTCCATGCCTAGGGGTGTTGGAAACTCCAATATACCATCCTTAGCCACACATAAGCCCCCAATTTTCCCTAATTGCAGGTGGCATAGCCTGGTAGAGCAGATTTTACCTTCTTTTGCTTGGTTGAGATCTAATTCAATTTTGGTTGGTTGATTACTTGCACAATTTTCTTAGCAATACTGTGGTACACACAAAGGATAAGGATGCTATGTGGTTTATTGGAGAAATTATGCATTTGGGAGCCAATTATGAGCTGATTAAGAATGTTGTAAAGTATGATTACTGAAATAGAGGGTCGTTAATCAACTAAATATGAAAGACCTTGGTGATTTAAGGTTCTTTCTTGGCATTGAGGTGATAAGAACAAACAAGGATATATGGCTGGTGCAAGGCAATATGCACTTGACATGCTGGCAAAGTATGGTATGACAGCATGCAAACCAATGTTGACACCATTAGAGCAAAACATGAAGCTTAGGGCTGATTTGGGTGATGAGCTTGATGATATCACCATGTACAGAAAAATGGTTGGTAGCCTTATCTACATGACCATTACGAGGCCAGATCTCAGCTATGCAGTTGGTTTGGTAAGTCAGTTTATGCAGAGTCCTCGTAAACCTCACTTGGATGCTGTGAGACGTATTCTGAGATACGTCAAAACTACCGTGCATTATGGTCTTTTCTATGAGGCAGGAAAAGACATGCATGTCTATGGATATATAGATGCAGATTGGGCCGGTAGTGCATATGACAGGAGGTCTACCAGTGGCTATGTTTTCAGCCTTGGTAGTGAAGCTGTGAGTTGGAGCAGTAAAAAGCAACCTACAGTTGCTTTATCTACCACAGAGGCCGAGTATCGTGGAGTAGCCATAGCTGCATGTGAGGCTATGTGGTTGAAGAAGTTGCTAGACGATGTCAGGTTACAAAGTGATATGAGAGTTGTCATACATTGACAACATGAGTAGTATTCAGCTTGCTAGCAACCCAGTTTATCATGCCAGGACCAAACATATTGAGGTCCACTATCATTTCATCAGAGAGAAAGTGCTAGATGGGCATGTTGATTTGACATATGTAAAGACAGATGAGCAGGTTACAGATATCTTTACCAAAGCACTTGGTAAGGATAAGTTCGAGTATTTCCGTACTAGATTAGGAGTCCTAGAGATGGACATGTCGAGCTTGAGGGGGAGTGTTGAAATGTCAAGCTCGTATACAGCTGGAGGATAGCACATGGGTGCTGAGACAGAGTGATAGTATGGTAGATGGATATCGTGTGGTGTGTTTATGACTGCGTCCAGCTGGTCATGTGTGGTGTGGACATTACATTAGGTTTACTTTGTAGTGTGGACATAACACTATGTTGTGTTCTCTTTTGTGTGTGTGAGAGAGATGATGACTATGGCTTCTCTCCTTCTTTATGATTGATGGATATGGATTAGGGTTTGCTTCTCTTGTGTGTGCTCCCTCAATCTTCTATTTTTTATCAATAATGCCAGTCCTGCAAATGTGATTAGGACATCACATAAAGTCAAAGAGAAAGTGGTTGAGTCCCTTAGTATGCCACCTGACATTTCTGCAGGGCATTCTCATGATGATGGAGAGTCTAGTGGCTCAAAGATGAGCCTTGATGAGGATCTTGGGATACCAGCTATGAGAACACCTAGTGTAAAGAAGGCTATGGAAGCTATGAATGCAAACCTGCAAAGATATGGGAGAGTGAAGAATCCTATGCAGAGGTTTACCTATGATGGTTATGTGGCACATCACTATGCATACATGGCAAAAGTTGTACAGGTTGTTGTAGAGCCCACATGCATTGATGAGGCTGTTGGAAATGTGTGCTGGGAGAAAGCTATGGATGAGGAGATGGATGCACTATATGGATATGGGACTTGGGATTTAGTGCAATTGCCTGAAGGCAAGTAAGCCATTGGATGCAATTGCCTGAAGGCAAGTAAGCCATTGGATGCAAGTGGGTGTACAAAGTAAAACATAACAGTGATGGAAGCATAAGCAGGTACAAGGCTAGATTGGTAGCCAAAGGATATGCGCAGACATATGGCATTGATTATGAGGAAGCTTTCAGCCTAGTTGCCAAGATGGCAACAGTGAGAGTTGTGATAGCAGTGGCTGTGTTAAAGCAATGGTCTTTACATCAGATGGATGTAAAGAATGAATTCTTGCATGGGGATTTGCAGGAAGAAGTGTATATGTTGTACCCACTTGGTTATGAGGATGTGAGTCACCCCTCCGAGCATGTTTGCAAGTTGAAGAAAGCCTTGCATGGCTTTAAACAAGCACCAAGAGCATGGTTTGACAAGATTTCTGAATATCTTGTCACTATTGGCTTTCATGTAGCCAATGCATTTCTCGCTGTATGTGAGACACAGTGATAGAGGGGTTGTCCTTGTTGTCATCTATGTAGATGACCTGATCATTACGGGGGACCATGATGCAGAGATCTTTGATGTAAAGATCTTGCTTAGACAGAAGTTTGAGATGAAGGATCTGGGGGAGCTCAGATATTTCTTGGGCATTGAGGTGATTAGGTCACCACATGGTATTGGCTTACTGCAGAGACAGTACGGCTTGGACATGTTGTCCAAGTATGGTATGACAGGCTGTAAGCCTATCTCAGTGCCATTGGATCAGAATGGCAAGTTGAGTGCAGATTTAGGAGAGATTTTGGAGGATCCTACTATGTATAGGCGTATAGTAGGAAGCTTGATCTACATGCTGATCACCAAGCCAGATTTGAGCTATGCTGTTGGGTTAGTGAGTCAGTTTATGCAGGTTCCTCGAAAGCCACATTTGGATGCATTGAGACGACGCATACTGAAGTATGTGAGGTCTACTTTGTATTATGGACTATTTTATGAAACTGGGACAGAGATATGTGTACATGGGTACACAGATGCTGATTGGGCTGGTAGTATCTCAGATATAGAAGATCTACTAGTGGCTTCATGTTTTCTTTGGGGAGTGCTACTTTGACTTGGAGCAGCAAGAAGTAGCCTACGGTTGCTCTATCCAGTACATAGGCCGAGTAGAGAGGTGCTGCTATGGCAGCATGTGAGGTAGCTTGGTTGAGAAAGCTACTTGCAGTGGAGAGACAAGTTGTTGACAACATTAGCAGTATATAGTTGGCCAGGAACCCAGTTTTTCATGCTCACACGAAGCATATAGAGGTCCACTACCATTCTGTCAGAGAGAAGGTTTTGGCAGGAGACGTTGACCTTGTTTATGTCAGCACACAGGATCAGGTCGCTGACATCTTCACCAAAGCATTGGGTACAAAGAAGCTCCGCAGATTCAAGGCTTCGCTTGTTGGTGTACATGAGATGGAGTTGAGCCCGAGGGGGAGTGTTGAGATATCGAGCTCATCTAGTGAGGCGGTGGTGGACATACTGATGACCCTAGGGGATAGGCCCCACACTTACACCACTGGCATGGTTGGTGAGATCATGGGTGATATGCAGCCAATGGGATGACAGGCTGTGTGACAGCCATTCTAGAGACTTCTGGCATAGTTATAGCACTAGCTAATTTAGTTGGGTTCACACTATAGAGAACCCTAGTATGTATTTGGTTGAGTACCTTTTCATATTGTGTGTACTCTTATCTTTGTATATGGTTTGTTGAGTGTTATGTGAAGAAGAAGATTTTCAGCCTCTCACCTTGTGTGTTCTCTTTTAGGGTTTTGTGAGTGTGTGTGCGCTTTGCAAGAGCTCAAACTCTCTTCTCCCCTGTATCTTTTCAGGCCATTCTTGGATGCCCCCATGGCCACTATTTCATGCACATGGATGCATTTTAAAGTCAACGGTGGATATTTTAGGCCTTGGGGTCATGTAGGAATGGTCCTTACACCTATTGTACATGAAAAGAATGGCCCTAGGGCCATTCTTAGATGCCCCACGGCCATGCCAAAAATGACCTTGAGGCCTTGGGGTCACGTAGAAATGGTCCTTACACCTATTGTACATGAAAAGAATGGCCCTAGGGCCATTCTTAGATGCCCCACGGCCATGCCAAAAATGACCTTGAGGCCTTTGGGTCTTGCACGAATGGCCGCACGGCCATTCTTCCTCATGTTGTGCATAAAAAAGAATGGCCCTAGGGCCATTCTTGGATGCCCCCATAGCCAACCTTGACCTTAAGGCCTTGGAGTCATGTAGGAATTGCCATAGGGCCATTCTTCCACCTGTTGTGCAAGAAAATAATGGCCATTTGGCCATTCTTGGATGTCCCTATGGGCACTATTTCACACTCTTGGATGCATTTCAAAGTAAAACAGTGGATATTTACGGCCTCAGGGTGATGCAAGAATGGCCCTTACACGTATTGTGCATGAAAAAAAAGGCCCTTGGCCTTCTTGCACGACCTTGAGGCCTTGGCGTCATGCAAGAATGGCCCTAGGGCCATTCTTCCACATGTTTTGTGGATGAAGGCATACCTGTTTTACGCACACCTGGTGCTAGGCAGGACAGATATGTGCCACCACATGCTAGAGTTACAGGTGTACAGAGTGACCCGCATGCATTGCGGAGATCCCAGAGAGTCAGATATCCAGTTGAAAGATTGACATATCGAGATTTTGCTATGCACTATGCATACATGACATCTATGGTGAAGCATGTGGAAATACAGAGGCTATTGGAGAGCATGTATGGGAGAAAGCCATGGATGAAGAGATGGATGCTTTGGACAAAAATGATACATGGAAATTGGTTGAGTTCCCACAAGGAAAGAATGCAATTGGTTGCAAATGGGTGTATAAGGTAAAGTGCAAGTCAGGATGGCAGCCTAGAGAGACATAAAGCAAGGCTGGTCGCTAAAGGATATGCACAAACTTATGGTCTCGATTATGATGAAACTTTCAGCCCAGTGGCTAAGATGGCTACAGTGAGGTCTATCATTGCACTAGCAGCACAAAAAGGTTGGGCTTTACATCAAATGGATGTAAAAAATGCTTTCTTGAATGGTGAACTACAAGAAGAGGTGTACATGGAACAGCCAGAAGGATATGTACATCCAAAATATCCTACTTTTGTTTGCAGGTTAAAGAAAGTAATATATGGTTTGAAGCAAGCACCTCGTGCTTGGAGTGACAAGATCAGCAGATATCTTGTCAGTATTGGATTTGTGGTTTGAAATGCAGACTCTTCACTTTATGTGAAGAAGACACATGATGGTATCGTGATGATAGTCATTTATGTTGATGATTTGATTATCACAGGTGATTGTGGGAAAGGCATTGATGAGGTTAAGGCCTCTTTATGCAAAGAGTTTGGATACATGAGCCTTGGGATCATGTAGGAATGGTTCTTACACCTTCGGCCATTCTTGGATGCCCCGTGGCCATCCCAAAAATGACCTTGAGGACTTGGGGTCATGTAATAATGGTCCCAGGGAAATTCTTCCTCATGTTATGCATGAAAAGAATGGTCCTAAGGCCATTCTTGTAAGAATGGCCCTAGAATGGTCTTAGGACCATATTGAGTGCACCCATGGCTCGTTGGGGTCATGCAAGAATGGCCCTTGGGCCATTCTTAGATGGCCCCATGCCCACTATTTCATTCACTGTGATGCATTTTAAAGTAAAATGGTGGATATTTTAGGCCTTGGAGTCATGTAGGAATGGTCCTTACACCTGTTGTACATACAAGAATGGCCCTAGGACCATTCTTGGGATTCCCCATGGCCATCCATAATGCCCCATGGCCATATGACCTTGAGGCCTTAGGGTCATGCACGAATAGCCCCATGGCCATTCTTCCTCATGTTGTGCATGGAAGAATAGTCCTAGGGCCATTCTTGCATGACCCCAAGGTCTCAAGGTCGTTTTGGGATGGATATGGGGGAATCCAAGATTGGCCATAGGGCCATTATTTTCATGCACATGTGGAAGAATGGCCCTAAGACCGTTCTTGCATGACCCCAAGGCCTCAAGGTCGTTTCGAGAAGGCCATGGTGGCATCCAAGAATGGCCATAGGGCCATTCTTTTGATCTAGAATAGGTGGAAGAATGGCCCTTGGGCCATTCTTGCATGACCCCAAGGCCTTTAGGTCATTTTGGAATGGCCATTGGGGAATCTAAGAATGGCCCAAGGGCCATTCTTTTCATGCACAACAGGTGTAAGGGTCATTCTTGCATGACCCCAAGGCCTCAAATATCCACTGTTTTACTTTGAAATACATCACATAGAATGAAATAGTGGCCATGGGAACATCCAAGAATGGCCAAATGGCTATTATTTTCATGCACATTTTTGGAATGGCTATGGGGAATCCAAGAATGGCCCTAAGGCCATTCTTTTCATGCATAATTGGTGTAAGGACCATTCGTACATGACTCCAAGGCCTCAAATATCCACCATTTCATGCACAACATGTGGAAGAATGGACCAAGGGGCATTCTTGCATGACTCCAAGGTCTCAAGGTTATTTTGGGATGGTCATGGGGCATCCAAACTTCTTACCACTGAGATCCTCCCACTGAGTTCCTCTGATTTCATCCTCAAATCTGTCATGTTGTACCACCTAGTATGGTCCCCATTCTTGCAAGTCTATTTGTGTGACTGCGAAATACATAGAGCTTCCGGGACGTGTAAGTGAAACTAAAAAAGGAGGAGATGCTTCGACATAGCCATGGCAGTCAAAGGAATCATGAAACACCTCAAGTTGGCCAGAAACTATACGGATGGCTTCATTTGGAATCAGCTTGCATAAAGGGACCAATGGGGTTGAGGAATTGCGTTGCACGAAAAACTTAGTGAATACATCACCAAAGCAGTCCCAATTCAATAGATTTTCCAAGAAGCCTTCTATGGGTCTCCCCTTGACCAGTACTAGATTCAGGCATCTCCGTGTGAGTTGGAGGAGGTGAACTCATTGAGCCAATTTCGTTCTCCAACACAAGTGCTTCTTCCTCATGAACAAGAGAATTATGCGCTTTTGTTTCCTCTCTAATAGGAGATACATGTGAGGACACAGGTGTCCGTGTGATGATTGAGCTTCCTCGCTAAGAGTCAATCATCACGGACACAAGTGTCCGTGATGATTGAGCTTCCTCTAAGAGTCAAACAAACACACCCTGATCTAAGTGAGTATCCCCTGTTGTCTGTAAGACACACACACCAAGCCCAAGTAAGTATATCTAAAAACATTAAAACACAATCTCAGTAGAATCTTGGCTATTCACATCATATACCTTTCTTAGTCTTTGCCTATTTTTTTCTTGCTTTTCTTGGAGCCATCTCTCTCTCTTTTGCCTTGAATATGAGTAGCAAACAATTTGAGCTGAATGACAGATAGGAGACAAAAGGTCATGAATCTTGCTCTACTACTATTGCACCACAGACAGTGACTCCTCCCATCTTGCACATCTCCCCCCTTGCCCCCCTCGTTGCTCCGGCCAGTCCAGGCACCCGGCAGCCGCGGGATGGCTCTGTCGGGTGCCTGGATTGGCGAGTGCCACGGGGGGCAAGGGGGGAGATCACACCTGCCTGGACCGCCTCCACCTCCCCCTCCACCTCCATCTCCATCCACCTCGCCCTCCACCTCCATCTCCACCTCCAATGCCGCCGCCTCCTCCCCCTCACAAACAGAGTGTAGAGTTGAATCATACAAGCCTTTACTGGAGACTATTGCTGATTTTTATACTTGCCGTTCCATTTTCTAATTATTTTTTCAATTAGAAACCCTAGGTTGTTGGGTAATAGGAGCAACTCTCTACCTACCCACCACCTGTGTCAGTTTCGGCGGGACGGAACTCTTTCTTAGATTCTTAGACCGATTGCTCTGGGAAATCTCTTACCGACAGCTCCCGAACGATATGAACTTGTTTACAACCATGATGTCTCTTTCCTTATTTCCTTATAAAAGAAAATCCCACATCGCCGCCTCCTCCCCCTCTCACCATCGCCGCCTCGGCCCTCTCAGCCCCCCTGAATGCCATCGCCGGCCCTCTCAGCCCTCCATCTCTAGATTCCTGCATCTCCATCTCCATCTCCACCTCCATCTCCATCCTGCACATCTCCCCCCTTGGCCCCCCTTGCTCCGGCCACTCCAGGTACCCGGCTCTGTCGGGTGCGTGCAGTGGCAGGAGTAACGGGGGGCAAGGGGGGAGATCACTCCTGCCTGGACCGCCTCCACCTCCACCTCCATCTCCACCTCCACCTCCACCTCCACCTCCACCTCCATCTCCATCCACCTGGCCCTCCTCCACCTCCATCTCCGCCTCCAGCGCTGCCGCCTCCTCCCCCTCACCATCATCGCTCTGCCGGCTCTCTTAGCCCCCCTGAACGTTGTGAACAAGCCATCTACATCCACCTCCCCCTCCACCTCCATCTCCGCCTCCTCCCCCTCACCATCGCCGCTGCCAGCCCTCTCACCCCCTTTGAACGCTCCATTTCCATCCTCCATCTCCCCCCTTGCCCCCCATTGCTCTGGCCACTCTAGGCACTCGGCAGAGCCGGGGGATGGTCTGCACTTGCCCCCCGTTGTTGCTCCGGCCACTCCAGGCACTCGGCAGAGCCGGGGGATGGTCTGCACTAGTGCAGACCATCCCCCGGCTCTGCCGAGTGCCTGGAGTGGCCGGAGCAACGGGGGGCAAGGGGGGAGATCACTCTTGCCTGGACCGCCTCCACCTCCATCTCCACCTTGCCCTCCACCTCCATCTCTATCCACCTCGCCCTCCCCCTCACCATTGCCACCGCCCCCATCTCTAAGCGCCCGGGCCATCTCCACCACCGTCGCCCCTCAAATTTTCAAAAAGAGAACAGCAAGAAATTTTCAGAAAAGAGAAGTACCTTACCTGTTCGAAGTTCACAGATGCGTTACATTGCCAGTTTAGTTGAGAGTCTCCATTTGGATAATTAATACTGTTAGTTAGATGTAGATACATATAGGAGATAAATATAGGAGCTCAAACTATAAACCTTGATGTCAATAATAATAATCGTCTTCTATTTAAATAGGGCCTATAGACAGTTACATATATATACTTAGAACCAATAAATGTATAATTTAAAACATACATATAATAAATTAATATAAAAAGATACATATATACTTGTATATTTTATATAAAAAAAATTTTGTCGTGTGACCATTCTCAATTGTGATTGCTCCACCTTGTTTTATCATTTCAGTCGCCTTCATTCTCAATCGTGATTGCTCCACCTTGTTTTATCATTTTAGCCGCCTTACCTGACAATGATTGATTCGGCCTAGATATCTGATCTTCTTTCCTTCATTTTTATATTTTCATTTCACATTTTTGTCTCTCCTGTCCTTTTTGCATCTTCGTATTACCTTCCCTATGGAGCACACTATGACCTTTGAGTGGGAGCTTGCCATGGCTGCAGCAAAAAATCTCAAACTTTAATACTTCTCCACTAGACCACGCTTGTCAGTCATGGATATCTACAAGGGTTTCTGCCTTCATCACACACGCCCTTTTTGGAGTGAAAGCTACTAGGACCAATGGAAGCCTACAAGAAATCATCGCTCATGGAGGGCAATAAAAACTACCTTGTAGATATTACTTGAAGTGAAGCATATATGCTACAATGTAGTCCTCTCTGTGCTGCTGATAGTCTTGATTCTAGTGCTAATGACATTGCCCAAGATGTCCGACATTTGAAGACCTAAGTGGAGAAAGAATAAGGGACACAAAACACCCATGTTCATATCTCGAGCTCCTCCTCTGAGAGTGACTTGAATGGCTCAGCAACTGTTTTGCAACCAGGTTTGCAACCAGGTGAAGGCACAAGCAATCCAAAAGGTTCGAAGCACAATATCTCTGAAGATGAATGTATTGCTTTTCAGAGAGTATACTTTTAGTTCTTCGTAAATAAGAAGGAGCAACCTTCTCTTCTACGTTCATTGTTGGAAAAAGTTACTCGAGTCATCCAAGTCCAGGAGGTGCCAAGACATTATGATGGTGATTCCATCCTAGAGTTTCCACCAACATATGGCAAAATAGGAAATATGGATGGAATGGAGCAAAAATATGATGGTCACTTATGGACACGTCCAGTAACATCAAACATGTCTGTAAGTTGTACCGTGCGTATTAGCTATTGTGTTGGTGCTTTGGAGTGCCATATGCTCAGCTGTCCTTTTTACTTGAACAATAAAAGGTATAACAACACCTTCTTTCATGGACATCTAACAAAAAAGATTGCAGTTGGACTAAGGATAAGAAAACTAAAATAGTTTGTCACTTTTGTCGCAAAACTGCACACTGTGTGCAAGTGTGTAGACGTGTTGTGTATTACGTAATGCCTCGTGACACAACTATTACAAGAATGATGCTCCACAACACTGGGTTGCATGAACATCTAGTTCAGCCACCACGAACTTCAAGGTCAATGTTGGAGCGCGTGAAAATATTTGTTTCTCAAGTGTTGAAAGCCTAGAGAAGTGCAGGTCCTCGAAAAATACAGATGGATATTGTGAAGGATATGCTGTTTTCCTCCATGATGAATCAAAATGATGAGTTACCTACAAGTATTGGGGATCATGAGCATTGTAATTTTTTGGAGGAGTTGAGTCCTCTTGTGGAAAACCAGAGGTGAGTATTCATTCTATAACTTAATTATATTTGGATGTATTTTTCTACATTCGGTCCTCTCTTTATTGTGAAATTATGTTTTTTAGGTTTAGACGCATTGTATCCCAGGAGAAAAGAAAAGTGATGCCGATAGGAGAGGGCTTTGATAGCATTCTTCTTATACAGAGAAGATCTTGCTATTCATTTATACAAGGTAGCCGTTTCCCAGGACAAGGTGGCCCTGATGATAAATGTTATGTCTTTAAGATGTCTTTGTTTTGCAAAGACCAGCATTAGGCGGCGTGGACTTGGTGAATCGCATGCGGTGTGATAGTGGAGGTGACTTGGCAAAGTCTTGGGTTTTGTTTGATCACACTCATCGAGTTTTTGGTTGGTCAACAATGGCTTGTCATGTTTACGACCCAAGGTGAGACTACATACTTCTATTTTTTCCTTTCTTTCATGCCACATGCGAAATGAAGGAGGAGGATACAAAAAGCCAAGTACTATTTTGGGAAATGTTGAATAGCACAATGGAGCAATGCGGTTATACACCCGCACACTTCTATGGGTTTATGGGGCTAATGAACTAGGGTCAAATTGGTGTGCAGTTAGGACCGTTTTCAATGGGGGTCCGCGCAACATTATGGAGGACAAGGAGCGAACGTGCTTATTCCATTGGAAACAAAGTTTGATGAAGCATGCTAAACAATGTGTGAAGGCTGAAAGTCAGCAACACCATATTGACTTGTGTGAAGAATGGAGATTGGCAACCAATAAGGAGTCAGCTTTCTTAAAAAGTAATGAGATTTGTGAGTGGTGGAGAAATGGACATGTTCATGAGAGAAAACTATCAGTAATGGATACGTGGATGAGTTGGTGGGAAGTACGAATAGCACATTGGGGCAACCTTATGTCAAGGGTGAGAAATTTTATGGAGAAATGATATGTTGTATGGATGTATTTGCATTGGAGTCAATTTTGTGAATTCATGTATGAAACCTCTTGTGTGTAGGTGGTCTTACGCTCGGTGGATTTAGCACAAACCCCTTGAATAAACTTATCTGAAAGTGTACATGGGAGTTGGCTTGCTGGTGAAGGATATAAGGAAAAGGTTAGCTTGTATGATGCGTGCGTTTCAGATATGGCAAACGCTTTACTACAAAGTGCAAAGCAATATGCATATCATATGGGGAAGCACAAAGGTGAGGGACCAAGCTTGAGCAAGTTGCTGGACAGGGTGGCAGCAAGGTCAAGACCGACACCACCACAAGTGGCTCGCATGGTCCATGAAATAGTAGCTAATACTCCTATGTATGAGGAATCAAGGCCTCTACATGGAGATAAGGAGACTACTCAACGGAAGAGGGTGAGGACAACGGAAGTAGACCAATGCTCACATCGTCCAGGTTATGTCATGCAGAGCAGACATCGTCAAAACCGGGGAACAGCAAGAAGAGTAAGTTTTGGAGATAGATCTAGAACAAACAGTGCAACAAGTCACGCTTCAAGGGGAGGACCAAAAAGTCCAATGACTAGAGGAAACAAAGATGTCGGACATGAAGAGCCTAAACAGCATTATGGCAGAATGAGCAGAGGACAAATGCATGTAAAGGAAGAGGCTATTGACACACAATGTGGGCCATTAGACAAACCCCATTGAACTCAAAAGTCAAATGTTTGAGAGGTATTGATGGAAGACTTAAGTGCAACTCATACATACAGGGAAGCTCTATTGGAGTTGTTGCCCCTAGCTTCTACTCAGAGCGACGACATCCTGGTTCGGGAGGGCCAAAGGCTCAAATGATGTGGTTTTGTCCTTCAGATGTTTCACACATATGGCATGTAGATCCAAACATAATATACAAGCCATCATACCCAGATATGTGGAAAGTGGATGTTGGGACCAACATAACCAGCCAAGAGGTAGAGAAATTAGTAAAGGCAGGGTTCAAGTTAGATGTTACTCATGAAAAACCTTTTGTGTCAGGGGTGGGAGAAACGTCCACACAAGCAGCGGGCAAGAAAGAAAGTGACAAGAGGCCACATGATGCTACACAGAATACAAAGAGATCAACCAAGTGGCGGCATTGGGTTTCCAAAGAAGCAGAAAAGAGGATTAGTAGTGCCGAGGCCATGATAGCGACAGTCCTTAGTGAGAGTGCAATGCAGTCGTCCCCCTACTCTATTTTTCATTTGGCATGTGAGAGTGGAGAGGACTATTTTATACACATCAAGGTACAACCTTGGTGTACATGTCTTGATTTCATGCAAAGGGAATCTAGAGGAAAGTCTTACATTGCATGTCAGCATATCTATTTTGTCTTCTTGCGAGTTTTGGGATTACATAAGAATGAGGATATGGTAATGCATCAACCGACACTATCACCAGAGGATGTGGGCAATATACTATCACCTCCTCGAAGCAAGGATGTTTGTGCCTATACTTAAGCTTTAATCAAGCCTCTCATGTTTGTGCCTACTTAAGCTTGTAAGGAAATGTGAAGTCAATCTTTTTGTAAGAAAATTTGAACCCAATATTTTTGTCTTGCTTTGGGATGGAGTATACTGTCATGTACTCTAAAGTCTTATTGTAGGTAGCTTGCGACGCTATGGTAAAGGAGTTGTACCAACCATATATCTTCTTGTAAGGAAATGTGAAAATCTTTTTGTAAGAAAATATAAACCGGGTATACTTGTTTTTACTTGTGTTGAAATAAATATTAGTCTTTTCTTTGAGTGCATAAAAACCAGGTATACTTGTTTTTACTTGTGTTGAAATAAATATTAGTCTTTTCTTTGAGTGCATAAAAAGTTGAAGTATCCTTGTCATAAATTGTATGTATTGGAAGAAAGGTACATAGATAGGTATGTTTGTGCCTACATTTAAGTTTCTTTGACATAAAATGTGTGTTTATATGTAGGAAGATTGGTAGGTAGGTAGGTATGTAGGAAGGTAGGTAGGTAGGTATGTAGGTATGTATGTATGCATGCATGTATGTAGGTATGTAGGTATGTAGGTATGTAGGTAGGTATGTAGGTATGTATGTATGCATGCATGTATATATTTGGGAGTATGTATGCATGTATGTATGTATGTATTATACACATGTGTGTATATATGTATGTATGTATATATGTATATATGTATATATGTATATATGTATGTATATATGTAGGAAGGTAGGTAGGTGTGTTTGAGAATATGCATGTATATATATATGTATGTATGTGAATGTATTTATTTCTCTTTCATAAATACTTACTATATAAAAGCTCACCAAAATGTATCATTTTTCTTACAAGCTTGCATAAAACTATCTTATCTCCAAAAAGCTCGCCAAATAAAGCTCGCAAAAAAATCAAACTCTCTGAGAATGGCCATTTTCATGCACAACAGGTGGAAGAATGGCCCTTGGGAAATTCTTGCATGACCCCAAGGCCTCAAGGTCAGGGTTGGCCAAGGGGGCATCCAAGAATGACCCTAGGTCCATTCTTTTTCATGCACAACATGAGGAAGAATGGCCGTGGGGCCAGTTGTGCATGACCCGAAGGCCTCAAGGTCATTTTTGGGATGGCCATGGGGCATCCAAGAATGGCCCTTTCATGCACAATAGGTGGAAGAATGACCCCAAAGGCCATTCTTGCATGACCCCAAGGCCTCAAGGTCATTTTGGAATGGCCATGGAGCATCCAACGATGGCCTTGTTTTATGTACAACAGGTTGAAGAAGGGCCCTTGGGCCATGCCTGCATGACCCCAAGGCCTCAAGGTTGTTTTGGGATGGATATGGGGCATCCAAGAATGGCCATAGGGCCATTCTTTTCATACATACCATGTGGAAGAATGGTCGTAGGGCCATTCTTGCATTACCCCAAGGCCTTAAATTCATTTTGGGATGGCCATGGGGGCATCCAAGAATGGCCATAGGACCATTCTTTTCATCCACAAACAAGTGGATGAAAAGACCCCAAGGCCTCAAGGTCATGCAAGAATGGCAAAGGGCATTTCTTTTCGTGCACAACACGTGTAAGGCCCATTCTTACATGACCCCAAGTCCTCAAATATCCACCGTTTTACTTTGAAATGCATCTGAGAGCGTGCACAACACGTGTAAGGGCCATTCTTACATGACCCCAAGTCCTCAAATATCCACCGTTTTACTTTGAAATGCATCTGAGAGCGTGAAATAGTGGCCATGGTGACATCTAAGAATGGCTAAATGGCCATTATTTTTATGCACAACAATAGGTGGAAGAATGGCCCTTGGGAAATTCTTGCATGACCCCAAGGCCTCAAGGTTAGGGTTGGCCAAGGGGGCATCCAAGAATGACCCTAGGGCCATTCTTTTTCATGCACAACATGAGGAAGAATGGCTATGGGGCCAGTTGTGCATGACCCCATGGCCTCAAGGTCATTCTTGAGATGGCCATGGGGCATCCAAGAATGGCCCTATTACAACAGGTGTAAGGACCATTCTTACATGACCCCAAGACCTAAAATATCCACCGTTTTACTTTAAAATGCATCACAGTGCATGAAATAGTGGATGCACCCACCATGACCCCAAGGGGCCATGGGTGCATCCAAGAATGGTCTAAGAATGGCCCTAGGGACATTCTTGCATGACCCTAAGGCCTCAAGGTCATATCAGGATGGCCATGGGGATGGCCATAGGGCCATTCTTTTCATGCACAATAGGTTGAAGAATGACCCCAAACGCAATTCTTGCATGACTCTGAGGCCTTAAGGTCATTTTGAAATGGCCATTGGGGCATCCAAGGATGGCCTCTTTACATGCGTAACAGGTTGAAGAATAGTTGTAGGGCCATTCTTGCATGACCCAAAGGCCTCAAGGTCATTTTGAGATGGATATGGGGGCATCCAAGAATGGCACAAGGGCCATTCTTTTCGTGCTGCACACCATGTGGAAGAATGGCCCTAGGGCCATTCTTGCATGACCCCAAGGCCTCAAAGTCATTTTGGGATGGCCATGAGCATCCAAGAATGGCCATAGGGCCATTCTTTTCATCCACAATAGGGGGAAGAATGGCCCTAGGGCTATTCTTGCATGACCCCAAGGCCTCAAGGTCATTTTGGAATGGCCATGGAGCATCCAATGATGGCCTCTTTTCATGCACAACACATGGAAGAATTACCCTAGTGCCATGCTTGCATGAGCACAAGGCCTCAAGGTTGTTTTGGGATGGATATGGGGGCATCCAAGAATGGCCATAGGGCCACTCGTTTCGTACACACCATGTGAAAGAATTGTCCTAGGGCCATTCTTGCAATACCCCAAGGCCTCAAAATAATGTTGGGATGGCCATGGGGGCATCCAAGAATGGCCATAGGTCCGTTCGTTTCATCCACAAGAGGTGGAAGAACGGCCCTAGGGCCATTCTTGCATGACCCCAAGGCCTCAAGGTCATGCAAGAATGGCCAAGGGCCTTTCTTTTCATGCACAACAGGTGTAAGGGCCATTCTTACGTGACCCCAAGGCTGAAAATATTTCCACTGTTTTACTTTGAAATGCATCCTAGAGCGTGAAATAATGGCCATGGGGACATCCAAGAATGGCCAAATGGCCATTATTTTCATGCACAATAGGTGGAAGAATGGCCCTAGGGCAATTCCTCCATGGCCCCAAGGCCTTAATGTCCGGGTTGGCCATGGGGGCATCTAAGAATGGCCCTAGGGGCATTCTTTTTCATGCATAACATGAGGAAGAATGGTCGTGCGGGCATTTGTGCAAGACCTGAAGGCCTCAAGGTCATTTTTGGGATGGCCATGGGACCATTCCTACATGACCCCAAGGCTTAAAGTATCCACCATTTTACTTTGACATGCATGACCTTAAGGGGCCATGGGTGCATCCAAGAATGGTCCTAGGGCCATTCTTTCATGTACCCAAGGCCTTAAGGTCATTTTTGAGATGGCCGTGGGGCATCCAAGAATGGCCTTGGGGCCATTCTTTTCATGTACAATAGGTGGAAGAATGACTTCAAAGGCCATTCTTGCATGACCCCAAGGCCTCATATATTCAACATGAGGAAGAATGGCCTTGGGGCCATTCTTGCGTGACCTCAAGGCCTCAAGGTCATTTTTGGGATGGCCATGGGGCACCCAAGAATGTCTCTAGGGCCATTCTTTTGATGGACGATAGGTATAAGGACCATTCTTACATCACCCAAAGGCCTCATATATCCATCGTTTTAATTTAAAATGCATCAAAGTCCATGAAATAGTGGCCATGGGGCATCGATTGTGGCCTGAGACCATGTAGAAAGACTTCCACCTTATCATCATCATCTCCTGAAACGCCAATAGATGCAAGGGATTCCACAATACCCTTGATCTTCAATGCATAGTCATTCACAGACAACATACTCTTTTTCTCCATAGTATGAAGTTCATTCTTCAACTGTATCTTTTGTGCCTTGGTATTCGTTTCATAGAGTTTTACCAAGGTGTCCCACGCCTCCTTGGGGGACTTGGCATCCTGTATGTGCCCCCAATCATGGTGTCCTGTATACTGATAGAAACCAATCCATCACTGTATCATTCTAAATTGATGACATTTCTATTGTATATGTTGTCTTTTAATTATCATCTCATGATTTATTTTTGAATATATTTCATTGTTGTAAATGCATGTAGTGGGATTATGTAATGATATATACTGTAATGTACTATAAGATGGTTTAAAGAAAATAGTTTTTTAATTTTGTAAAGGAATGGAGTTTTTATTAATAAAGCACTCGCGTGTAATAATGCGTGTATATTTGCGTGTATATACATGCGCTGATACACGCATTTCTGAAACCAGTATACACGCGATTTTAGATGCCAATATACACACGCTGGTAAATGCGTTTCTGAAACTTCAATACACGCAAATTTAGATGCCAATATACACGCGCTCGATACTACTCATATACATGCGCGACCATACACACGCCCGTAACTTATCGCGTGTATTGAACGCGTGTATGGCAGTAGTGTCTTGTAGTGAGAGTCTCCAGCATGCTCTCCAACGATGCAATAAGATGCATGGTGGAGGGATGTGAATCTCTCTATCCACCACGGAGCTAACTACATGAAGCCTCTAAATGCATGACCATCTTGGGGATGGTCTCTAGACGTGCCTCATGAGCCATGGTGAAAAATGCAGGGTGCCACACGTAACCAAGAGGCTCTCTCTCTCTCTCTCTCATTCTCTCTCTCATTCTCAATAGTTTTTTATCACCCAAGTGAGATGAGTTTGCTTTTTTTCTATTTTATTTTGTAGTTAATGATGAGATATGCCAGCCCATTCAGTCATCTCTCTCTCTCTCTCTCAAAAGAAAAAAACTCTCCCATTCTCTATCTTTCTCTCACCACTCGCTCCTCTCATGTTCCATGTTTCTTGGTGTTAACCCATTTCTAGGGTTAATAAGAGCTACTGCAATTATCTTGCATCAAAGAGTCAAGGTAGACACACCAAAAGGTCATACATTCATGATATGAAGCAACGGTGTCCAAATCTACAACTTGGACCAGTGCTTGTAATGGTCCGGCGGAATATTTATGGTAATTTCCGCTTCAAGAGCGTGTGGTAGCAAGTTAGGATGAAGTTCTAAGTGATGTAATTCATGGATATATTATGAGAGTAGTCATTTTAATAGCATTAGGGATCTTATGAGCCTAAAGTGCTCAATCGTTCACAGTTTAAGTGAGTGTGAACACTTATGGCCATGTATATAATTGAAAATATCTCATAATGCAAAGGACTCTCCCATTGTGCAATTGAGTGTGGCTCTTGATAATCCTCTTGCTAATCTCTCTAATGCATGCTATGAGTGTATGTAAGGGAAGTGAGGTGAGAGGAGGGATGAATGCACGTAGTGCAACGTGGCGGTGTGGCAACACATGCTGGAGGCTACACCAAAATTGCTACTCAAGGAGTGGTGGAGCTTGGAGACCGGAATGCAGCCTCTTAAAGACATGTATACCACTCCTCATCACTCTCCAACAAACCTCTAGCTTTACATGATGCCTTGAAATTAGGATATAAATTCCCATTAACTATCTGCAACTCTTCAAATGACTTGCCACCCTTACACACAATGAGTAAAATGTGTAAGTATTGCGCTCTTGTAGGTTGGGCTCACATTATACATTTGACCAATAGTATTTCTTCTTTGTCTTTTACTCCAAGTTCTTAAACTTTTGTTCCACACCCAGTTACAAGGAAAATCCATGTATAGCAAGCTATTTGTATCAGTATGCAATTGGTTTGCAGTAAACCATTCTACGAGTGTAGGTTTTTGGTTTGTTTCTCAATTAATTACATAACTGAGATCATCATGGTCATTAAATATGACATTATTTTGCATATAGGAAGATGAACTTAAAACCTTTGTATATCGGGCTTGCCTTTGTGCATATCATATTGATATATATGCCAGCATGCCTCTGACACTGACACATATCTAGCATCGAGGTACTAACTAACCCCATCAATAACCCCATTTGTATCTTGCAACAATTGAATAGTAGCTCTATCATGACCCTTAAATACATATTTACATAAATATTTCACAGTTGTAATGGTAGAGAAAACTTTAACATTAATATGGGTCATTGAGAGAAAAGGATTGTACGGCACAACCTAATGGCTATCCACTCTATGTCTCTACACTTGTATGCTATTACCATCATCTCATCGCATGTAAGTTGGATAACCATTGTCACCTAAAATAGTGGTCTCAGAAAAATTTTGAGGATAACAATACTTGCAACTTCCATTAACCATGCAAGGAGGCCTCATATTTTATGCCCCACATGGTCCATGAATATTATAATTACTAATAATATTGTGCAACTCGGAAAACATCACCTTATTAGGAAGTTCAGCACATACCAGTTCGTAGTCTACAATTTGGGACGGTTTACATTCATTTTATAATATCAACAATACATGCGCATGTGGAAGACCCCGTTTTTAAAACTTAATAACCAAGACAAACCACACAACCTTGCCAAAAAACATTTTTATCAATAAGTGCATCATGTCCTTACATTTCTAGTAGAAGACATGTGCAATCAAGTCAGGATGATCTTGTGTAGTCTACCCAGATAAAAGAGCATTGGTTATTTCATCCCATTTAGTATTGCAGTGAAGGTAATAAAGAGGTATGGCTTACCCATCTTGCTCACAATTGCCATTGAAAATTGATACAATTGACGCATAAATCGAGGCCCCTAGATATAAGAAGATGGCAAAACTATCCTATGTCCAATAGCACCACCAAAGACTATTCTTACACCTTCACTTATACTCACCATATCTACAAGTCCCTTGTATACCTCTACATGCAAAGTCGGCTGATTATGACGTATCCATGCTAACCTTGATTCTTTCATTCTACTATACACATTAACCACATACTGTTGTAGAATGGACATGCATTTGTATAGTCACTTATCTGCAATCTAAATGCATAGTATTGCAGTTGAGTCATTGTCTTTGTATCCTCATTCAAATCTTGTCTATTGGCACCACGAAGAGCCAACCATGCTCCCCCTTTGGAAATAGAAGAACATGCAATAAAGGCATGCATGAGAGATGTAAGTTTGATATTCTTTTCATACTTCTAGTTTGAGACATTATTTAAATATCTTGATCACCTACACTTGGATCATCCCCTTGACTCGGCATGATAGCAGCTACCTCAGTACCCATAGGAACCAAGTATTTCCTTTAGGTTGGCCTTGTTTTGGTGATTACCATTCTTAAGTCTACATGTGGACTTGTCTCTAATTTTTCTCTCATAGTAAAAATGCACATGCATATGGATTGTGTTCATGCATCATTGTTTGCAACCTTTTCAACACATGGTGATTTAAGAAAGGCATCCCTTGTAATCAATTTTCCAATTCATGCACTGTATCATACACATACATTTGTGCATATCAAGGAGTTATATGTCATGTCTCATCACGCATCAATTTTCTAACATGGTGATATGTTGTACCATGTACTCAAAAGTTACAAACACCTCTCCCTCTAGTGAACTGATTATCTAATTGAGCACCCAATGAAACAAAAGCTAATGCATTGTTATAGACATATATATTCTTTTTGTATTCTCTGCTCACATTATCATTACCAAGAAATAGATCATTTAACATTGGAGGAGGATTTTCTAATGGCAACAATCTTAGCATAGGCTTGCTAACATGGTTGAAAACACATGCTTCTACACACATAGCCATGGAGTATACATGTACACATGAGCATCGAGTAAGAGACATGGATCAAGAACAAGATAAATACACAAGCAAAACATCATAGTGTATTTTCCCTTTCAATTTTCATACAAGAGGGGCTTTATATAGTCATCCAATCATGTGACTCTTGGAATACCCATGTGAATATTGGGCTTTCATAATCTCTACAAGATCCTCGAGGAATTCACTTTCCATTTTTTATGATTGTAGTCTTCACTCTTTGGGAGACCTTGGTTATAGATGCCATTTCTGCTTTGCACAAGTATGGAAGATTGAGTCCACAAGAATCCATCAACAATCGATATAGGTAAACATTGAAAAATCAATGCTACTAGCTCATGAGACTCCTTGTAAAAGAAAGCTCTCTTAGCATCTAGTGAACAATTACACAAATTATTTTCTTTTCTCTGGAGCGTATAAGCTTAGAAACCAAACCTGCGGTAGAAATTTGTCTCATAGGCAGGGGTTGGGCTTCTTCAGCTGCTTACGAAACAAATGCTTGGGAGGTTGAGGTAGCAATTGGTTGTGGGTCCTCGGGGATCTTTGCCCACTGTCTAACACTATGATCCAATTTTGCAAATGCCAAGAGATTGGAATGCATGTCATCACGGTCTTGAGCTCTCTCAACTAGACATATTACCTCTCTTTTTGCCTTCAGTGCTTGCTTTGACACAAAGCCATTACTATATGCATCAATCATCATAAGATATTGCATACATAGACTCTTTATGCATTGATCAATGACCATGGCCTTTTTCAGTTTGTAAAAAGACTATGGGGTCCATACTCTTTACTTTATCATACTCCAATGGTAACATAGTTGCATCTAAGATGGGACCCTGAGAGCCAACATAGTTGTCATAGCCTTCATACATGTTTTCCTTGCTTAAAAAAATAAGCACACTAAAAAGCTCAATTTCACTGCCGCCGCTGCATGGTGCATCATGCACAAAATGTAGAGCACCATAGATGTAAGGTTCCTCCCTCTAAAAATGGGAGAAACACTTGAGATAGTCCGCTAAGTCTTATCTTGGGAAAAACTTCCTATTCATCCACACCTTGACCCTGTAGAGATTCAAGGATACGATTCGTAGGTATGACCTAGCTCTATCCCGCAGGGGGAGCGTGATTTTCTAAACATCAAATCACCCATAGGGCAATTGATCAAAAATTGGGCAACTACTAGACTTGATTTCTAGAGACAACGCTTTTTTCCTCATCTTATGCAAGGCACAGCCGCTGACCTAGTCTTCTAGAATAGAGTTGCCCAAGAACCTAACTATCTAACGTAGGGCTTTCACTTAATCTGTTGGAAAGCTACCTGACTAATCGGGTCCACCCATCCGTAGGATGGTGCCGTCAGGGCATTCCATCCTCCCACTTTCCACCCTACTCACGCATCAATTCGTTTTCTAATTAATACTACCACACTGTTTGACATAAATAAACATATTCCTTAATTAGGGCCCTTCTTCACAAGGTTCGTTATAACAGCCTTCTTACACAATACAATCATACCAAAGACAAGATGCAATTATATAAAAAGTTTATACATGAATCCATTTCCATACAAGCCAATCCGGCTCTCTTATTCTTATTCTGCCCCGATGATCTAGAATTCGGCCTTCCAGCCTCTACATGCTGGGCAAAACCCTACGGGACCATACACCTCATCGTCGGCCGCTGGCGAGGACTCAAGCCGGCCTGCCGCCCTCTCAGGCTCCATCGCTCGATCCTCCCGCCCCTTAGAGGGATGTTTGCACACTAGGGTGGGCTTATTTACCGCACTAGCCTGGGCCCTCAGAACTAGGCAGCCTCATAATCTCTCGCCTCAATCGGCGATCCTTATTCTCCCAAAGGTATGAGGGATACCTTGGGCCATTCCCGGGCTTTGCTAATGACGCCGCCCGGCTACACAAGCACGGAACGGAGTTAGCGTTGAAGCCAAAAAAAATCTTGAATTCCAAAGATAACAACTTCAATGCAATTTTCTAAGTATAGCCTTCACAATTCATGAAGATAGCAATTTCAACGCAATTTATCGAAAACAACATCACATAATTCGTAATTTCATATAATTTTTATGTCCTCATTTTAAAAGAAAAAGACACCATTCATTAATACTAATTTAAGGAAAAATCTCTTCTTTTGAAAATTACCCAAGCTAACCTGGCCACCGTTTCCTTGAGGGACTTGAAAAGGGAGGACTGGAGCTGCATTGGGCGCATCTCCCTCCATCTCGTTGTTACGTGCGCCTCTTGAGGCAATATTTTGCTGTCTCCGAGATGAGGCCATCTTAGGCGTCGCCTTATAGAGCTCGCTGCTGCGATCGAAACGCTTCAGTCGGATCTGAATTCCGAGCTCGTTTGCTCACCGTATGAGCAAAAGAATATGGCGCACGAACCCTCGCTTGAGTCAAAAATCCCTTGCTAAAGTCTACGCAAATGGGGGGGGGAATTGTGAGATGTCCTTAAGGGCAAAGGCAAAAACGTGGAGAGGGCTGGGAGGGGTGGTTGCAAGACTCTCTGTAAGTCTATTCACACAGGGGGGGGAGGGAGAAGAGTTAAGGACACTGGCCTCTAGCAAGAGGGGGATGGAGGGAAATTGGCTTATCTGAAAAGAGCCAAATGAGGGGGTGTGAGAGGGGTGGCTGCAAGGGCGGCTGTACTTGCAGCAAGTACGCTACGGCGGTACGGACGACGGCACAGCAGGGCATACCCTACACAGAAATGCGTGCCGACTGAGGAGCACCCCGGGGGTTTATATAGCTGAGGGGTGAGGGTACGGGCGCTGCGCAAAGCAAGGACGAAAGGACGGTGTACCTTCAAAGGCTATGGATCAGTGGCCTGCATGGGTCTACGGGAAAGGTACGGTGCCGGTTGTCTGGGAAAGGAGTGGTACGCATGTACCTTATTCGGTCTGTGGTGGGTGTCCACCTACTAAGGGTATGCGTGGACTATACAGTGGGCGGCCGTCCTTTGGTTCTTGGGCGGCCATTGTACGGGCGCCTAGTAAGTGTGTACGGACCAAATTTTGGGGAGGGGTACCCAAATTTGGAACGCCCGCCTCGATTTGCGTGCTGGACCGCCCCGGGGGAGTGAAAATTTTTTTTGTCCGGGAGGTTCTCCTTGTCGCAGGGGTTCAGACCGTTCGTCAATCGGACGTGCGGTCGTGCATTTATTAAGGTTTAAAGGTCGCCGTTTTTTAACTCAAATGATTAAAATTAGCGTATAGGCTTGATCCGGTGTCCGTTTTGGATGCTATAAAATCCTATATTAGGGTAAAATCGCGCGCAGATTCCAAATTTGGACTCAGAATTTGAAGTTTCTAAGTAGAAATGGCTCAAATAATAAAATCATTGATATTTATACCATAAAAACTCATAATTACATGGACATTTCTTTATTAGTGAGATGGGTACGTTACATCCTTCCCCCCTTAAAGAAATCGAGATGTCCTCATCTCGTCATGAATTGGGAATAATCCTTTAAGAGTGTAGCTTCATCTCTCCCAAGTTGCATCCTCTTCAGGGTAATCTTTCCACTGAACTAGATGCTCTACAAGAGTTCTATTTCGGAGTTGCCTTTCCCTAGAATCTATGATGCTACTGGGCTGTAATTCAAGGACTCCTTGAGTAGGGATTACAACTTGTTCATCATCAAGAATATGATCGAGACTGGGGACATATGGCTTTAACAAACTTACATGAAATACATTATGGACTTTGATATGGGCTGGGAGTTGGAGTTTATAGGCACTTTTACCTAGACACTTGATAACTGTATAAGGACCACAATACCTAGGGCTGAGCTTCTTATATTTCCCAAAGTGATAGAGAACTTCGTTTGGGTCGCACCCGTAGAAGAACTTTGTCTCCTTCCTTGAAGATCCTTTCAGACCTCTTGTTGTCAGCATAATGCTTTTGTCGATCTTGGGCAGCTTTAATATCCCTTTGGATAGCTTTGGTTTGTTCCTCCATCTCTTCGAGCATTTTCCTGGAGGCCTCAACTCTTATGGTCGGATCAGAGAAATTTAGAGGGGATAAGCATTCTTGCCCATAGAGTGCTTTGAATGGTGACATTCCTATGCTCTGATGATAAGACGCATTGTAGGCAAATTCTACCAGAGGAAGGTATTGAATCCACCTTCTGGGTTCCCGTCCACAGTATGCTCTGAGAATGTCTTCAATTACTTGATTGACTCTTTCAGTCTGGCCATCGGTCTCTGGATGATAAGCTGTGCTAAAGCAAAGTTGAGTCCCCAGAGCTTGAAATAAAGACTGCCAAAATTTTGAGGTGAAGTCAGAATCCCGATCACTTACTATCCTTTTTGGGAGACCATGAAGTTTGAGGACTTCCTTGATGAATATTCGAGCAACATCAGAAGCTTTGAAGGTCTTCTTTGCTGGTATAAGGTGAGCTACTTTGGTAAGTAAGTCCACTACTACTAGAATGGAGTCATATCCTCCTTGAAGTTTTAAGACTGGGGCAGAAGTAATAATGACTTTCAGCTGATCAAAGCTGTTTTGATGGATTGGCAGCCACACTATTTTGCAATCCTTCTTAAGAAGATCTGTCGAGGGTGCAGCTCTACCAAGGCATAATCTTTGATAAAAATCCTATACCAACCCGTGATTCCCAAGAATCCACGAACTTCACGAACTGATTTAGGGGGTGGCCATTCTAGAATATCCTTGACCTTGGCGGGGTCTACTGAGATGCCATCTTTGGAGATGATGAATCCAAGATACTCAATTTGATGAGTAAAGAAGGTACATTTGCTCTTCTTGGCATAGAGTTTATGCCTACGGGTGGTTGCAAGATCAGGGTGCCCAGTTTTGTCCACTCAGGCACCCTGTAAACAGTAAAAAAACAGGCATTTGTTTACCTTTAGTGGCTAATCTCTCCTAGTAAATGAAGGAATTTTGTTTCAAGTTCTTTTGTTGGAACATCATATTCAAAGTTGGAAATATAGTTGCATAATTTGATTAAGCATTAGATGGTCAAAAGTCCTCATTTTCTTAGGTACAAGGTCAATGTATACACCCTGTCCCAAATTTGAACTGATTCCATAAAATGCTAATATCTTTTACATATAAACTCATATGAGATTCCCACTTTGTACCTTAGATCTTCACATAATATGGAGCTTAACTTGATTTTTCAAGAAAATTTTAAGATATTTGTCTATTTTCTTTAAATATTTCAAGGTCTCTAAAGTGTTATAATATACGCCTGTTTTTGTACCCACAATAGCTACCACTTAAAATCCTCAATCTTGTAGATAAAAAGAGTGGGTAGATACTAAGACATTAGTAGAATGTGGTGGTTAGTAAAAATTGCAAATCTAATGGTGGGATTTTTAATGATCTCTTTTTCAAAATTCTTCCAGACTATCAGAAGGCCTGCAAATATTAATAATCTAATTAGTAAAATTACGTTTTTGATGTGAATCATCTAAAACCTATAGGGACTAGTGTACTTGTAATGGTGCATCTATGGAAAAATAAATTGGATCACTCTAAGTATGGAAAGATCATTTGTTTATTATTTCATCATATTTTTGATTAATTTTGATTAATTAGACTAATTTATATTAATTTAAGTTATATTAGGTTAATTTAAGGGCAAGTGTATTTTTAATTATTTGCTTGATCTAATTTTAAGTACCTTGCCCCCGAAAATTTGCTCTCCAAGCTATGTCGCAGTTCTGCATAAACTGGACAAAACTGGATACCCTGATCTTGCAACAGCCCCTACGCAGCAATTGCAGAACTCTACGCACATGCTCCTCATGCTCTTCCATTGATTTGGAGTAGATTAGGATGTCATCAAAGAAAACAAGCACAAACTCATCCAAGTACGGGCGGAATATATCTTGCATTAGGCGGTTGAAGGTTGCAGGAGCATTGGTTAACCCGAATGACATTACAGTAAACTCATAGTGGCCATAACGGGTATTAAAGGCTGTTTTGGGTATATCTGCTTCCTTGACTTTGATCTGATAGTAACCAGACCTCAAATCTATTTTTGAGAAGACTTTGGCCCCATGAAGCCTGTCAAGAAGTTCATCGATGCGAGGGATAGGATACTTATTCTTGACAGTGACTTGATTGAGCCCTCGATAATCTATGCAGAGGCGGAGAGTCCCGTCCTTCTTTTTTTGGAAAAGAACAGGTGCTCCCCACGGAGAGCTACTGGGCCGTACAAATCCTTGTTCAATGAGTTGGGAAAGTTGCTCCTTAAGTTCAATGGCTTCCGGAAGGGACATTTTATAGGGAGTTTTTGAGACGGTGTGAGCTCCAGGGATTACCTCGATTTCATGGTCGACTTCTCGAGGAGGCGGTAACCCTGTAAGCTCGTCAGGGAAGATGTCAGAGAATTCTTGGAGCCAAGAGGGTTCTGTCTCCATACTAGGTTCAATGACTTTGTTGAGTTTGACTAGGAAAACTTGCTGACCCTTACGTGTCCCCTTGAGAAGATGTTTTGCCTTGACTACCCTAGACTTAGGTTTTCCTGTGATTCCCTGAACAGATATTACTTGGCCATGCTCATTTTCAAAAGTGATACTCCCCTGGTTACAATGAATGCTAGCTTTGTTTGCAATTAACCAATCCATCCCAAGGATTCCATCATAAATTCCTAGTGGCAAGACTCTAAAGTGACCATGAGTTTGCTCATGGTCCAGCTCAAAATCAAGGTTTCCTATAGAGTGGCGAGATACTACTTCTTTCCCACTAGCTAACTCTACAATCATTTTTCTAGCTGTTTTTTGACTCAAGTTTAATTTTTGCAAGCACCTAGGAGAAAGGAATGAATGGGTACTGCCACAATCAATCAAAAGCTGAAATGGCTTACCGTGATGAGTGGCGGGGGCTTGGATTACACCAAATTGTTTATTCGGACCTTGGTGTTCTACCGCCGCATGGACGGTGGCGCGCTCTTCTTCAGCCGTTTCCAAGGTCGGTTCTTCACTTATAACACAGGCAGTTCTAGCAACTGTTCCTCCGCGGCCTCTGCCACGACCACTGCCTCTTGCACCTTGGTGGGTAGGGGTTCCACGGCCTTGATTTCCTCTGTTACCTTGGGGGAATGATGTTGCCATCTTGGGACAGTTGGCTCTAAAGTGTCACGGCTCATTGCACTCAAAACACAGAGGGCCTTCTCTGGAAGAAGCAGCATCATACGAGCGGGGGGTAAAAGAGTTGCCTTGTCACCCTCTGTTGTAGTAGGGAAAATTCTGTTGGGGTTTCTTGTAGGGTTGAACTCTAAGGTTTGCCTCAGGGTAAGATCTCTTTTGATTCTTCGTTTTGTTAGCCTTCATTTCTTTCACAAGGGGCTTAGCTCGTATGAGAGCATCCTGTAATGTGCTTGGCCTCATTGCTTCAAGGTGGGAATCTAGGGGTTCATTTAGCCCTTGGCAGAAACGAGCCACTTGCTGGGAAGTAGTCATAGCTGGGGCATACTTCCGAAGGGTAATGAATTTGGAATAGTAGTCCTCAAGAGTTAAGCTGCACTGTCTAAGGCTAAAAAACTCATTCATCTTTATGGATTCATGGGATGGAGGAAGATATCTTTCCTTCACTGCCTGCTTGATGTCTTCCCACGTTTGAGAATGCTCGGTGACTTCCTTGTCACGGCACCACTGTTTGCACCAGAGTTTCGCATCTCCAGTGAGGCGAAACCGTGCGAGCATAGACTGATTTGCTACTCCAGTACCGGCAGCAGAGAAATAATCGTCCATCGCCTCAATCCAGACTTCAGCATCCTTCTCAACCTTTGGGGTGCATTTGCTTGAGAGGAGCTTCTTCTCCTGGGTATCGGTATAAAGCGCATTGGGAAGTGGAGGGTGGTCGTCCTGGCCATCATCGTAAAAACAATTTTTAAGATTACAAGATTCATATCTGCACAACGCTTAATTTTGGAGAGTAAAACCATTGAAATTATTTTATTTCCAAATATTTACAAGGACAAGTTTTATTACAAAGTTCTGAGACTATAATCAGTCTTATTTGCTATGAAGGGAAATTCCTAGGCTTGACTATGACATAAGGGTAGAGCGGTCCACATAGGTGAAATATGGGCGTTCCGCTGTAGTTTCTAAGACTCTAAAAACTGATGGTAAGGGTGGTAAACTCTGGATTGGGGTAGGTCCCAGCACTGCTACTCTATCAGCAGGTAAGACCTGCATCACTTTGTCATACACCCAACGATCCTGAGGTATGCGAACCCCATCTATAGTCACCGAGGTGTCGGCCCTGGGGGTACCGACGAACCAAAATAAGCGGATCATCTTCAGCTTCTCAATCCAACGAATCCGCTTAAGGTCGGTGGTGAGGTTCCCAATCTGATCTGCTCGGATGATCTGCTCGGATGATGAAGTATCTCGGCCCACGACTCTAGAAATCTCTACCCCATCCTCTCTGAATACGAGAGAAATGAGGGAGGGATATCTTCTCTAATATCTGCACCATGGTGTCGCGGAACTCGAAATTCGAGGAGTGACTAGCAGTCTCGAAGATGCATTGGAAAACTAGAAATTTGGAGTAGGCATCTTCCTCTTCCTACAATCATTCAAACATCAATTTAATTTATTTGTTTTAGTCGGATGTCTTTACTAATTAGCATTATGTTAGGTAAAACATTTATTACAAAATAGTCCTTAAACTGCAATTCCTAGGAGCCAAACAGGCTCTGATACCAATTGTAAGGTTCCTCCCTCTAAAAATGGGAGAAACACTTGAGATAGTCCGCTAAGTCTTATCTTGGGAAAAACTTCCTATTCATCCACACCTTGACCCTGTAGAGATTCAAGGATACGATTCGTAGGTGTGACCTAGCTCTATCCCGCAGGGGGAGCGTGATTTTCTAAACATCAAATCACCCATAGGGCAATTGATCAAAAATTGGGCAACTACTAGACTTGATTTCTAGAGACAACGTTTTTTTCCTCATCTTATGCAAGGCACAGCCGCTGACCTAGTCTTCTAGAATAGAGTTGCCCAAGAACCTAACTATCTAACGTAGGGCTTTCACTTAGTCTGTTGGAAAGCTACCCGACTAATCGGGTCCACCCATCCGTAGGATGGTGCCGTCAGGGCATTCCATCCTCCCACTTTCCACCCTACTCACGCATCAATTTGTTTTCTAATTAATACTACCACACTGTTTGACATAAATAAACATATTCCTTAATTAGGGCCCTTCTTCACAAGGTTCGTTATAACAGCCTTCTTACACAATACAATCATACCAAAGACAAGATGCAATTATATAAAAAGTTTATACATGAATCCATTTCCATACAAGCCAATCCGGCTCTCTTATTCTTATTCTGCCGATAATCTAGAATTCGGCCTTCCAGCCTCTACATGCTGGGCAAAACCCTACGGGACCATACACCTCATCGTCGGCCGCTGGCGAGGACTCAAGCCGGCCTGTCGCCCTCTCAGGCTCCATCGCTCGATCCTCCCGCCCCTCAGAGGGATGTCTGCACACTAGGGTGGGCTTATTTACCGCACTAGCCTGGGCCCTCAGAACTAGGCAGCCTCATAATCTCTCGCCTCAATCGGCGATCCTTATTCTCCCAAAGGTATGAGGGATACCTTGGGCCATTTCCAGGCTTTGCTAATGACGCCGCCCAGCTACACAAGCACGGAACGGAGTTAGCGTTGAAGCCAACAGAAATCTTGAATTCCAAAGATAACAACTTCAATGCAATTTTCTAAGTATAGCATTCACAATTCATGAAGATAGCAATTTCAACGCAATTTATCGAAAACAACATCACATAATTCGTAATTTCATATAATTTTTATGTCCTCATTTTAAAAGAAAAAGACACCATTCATTAATACTAATTTAAGGAAAAATCTCTTCTTTTGAAAATTACCCAAGCTAACCTGGCCACCGTTTCCTTGAGGGACTTGAAAAGGGAGGACTGGAGCCGCATTGGGCGCATCTCCCTCCATCTCGTTGTTACGTGCGCCTCTTGAGGCAATATTTTTCCGTCTCCGAGATGAGGCCATCTTAGGCGTCGCCTTATAGAGCTCGCTGCTGCGATCGAAACGCTTCAGTCGGATCTGAATTCCGAGCTCGTTTGCTCACCGTATGAGCAAAAGAATATGGCGCACGAACCCTCGCTTGAGTCAAAAATCCCTTGCTAAAGTCTACGCAAATGGGGGGGGGATTGTGAGATGTCCTTAAGGGCAAAGGCAAAAACGTGGAGAGGGCTGGGAGGGGTGGTTGCAAGCCTCTCTGTAAGTCTATTCACACCGGCGGGGGGGGGGGGGGAGAAGAGTTAAGGACACTGGCCTCTAGCAAGAGGGGGATGGAGGAAAATTGGCTTATCTGAAAAGAGCCAAATGAGGGGGTGTGAGAGGGGTGGCTGCAAGGGCGGCTGTACTTGCAGCAAGTACGCTACGGCGGTACGGACGACGGCACAGCAGGGCATACGCTACACAGAAATGCGTGCCGACTGAGGAGCACCCCGGGGGTTTATATAGCTGAGGGGTGAGGGTACGGGCGCTGCGCAAAGCAAGGACGAAAGAACGGTGTACCTTCAAAGGCTATGGATCAGTGGCCTGCATGGGTCTACGGGAAAGGTACGGTGCCGGTTGTCTGGGAAAGGAGTGGTACGCATGTACCTTATCCGGTCTGTGTCCACCTAAGGGTACGCGTGGACCATACAGTGGGCGACCGTCCTTTGGTTCTTGGGCGGCCATTGTACGGGTGCCTTAGTAAGTGTGTACGGACCAAATTTTGGAGCGGGGTACCCAAATTTGGGGCGCTCGCCTCGATTTGCATGCCGGACCGCCCCAGGGGGTGAATTTTTTTTTGTCCGGGAGGTTCTCTTGGTCGCAGGGGTTCAGACCGTTCGTCAATCGGACGTGCGGTCGTGCATTTATTAAGGTTTAAAGGTCGCCGTTTTTTAACTAAAATGATTAAAATTAGCGTATAGGCTTGATCCGGTGTCCGTTTTGGATGCTGTAAAATCCTATATTAGGGTAAAATCGCGCGCAGATTTCAAATTTGGGCTCAGAATTTGAAGATTCTAAGTAGAAATGGCTCAAATAATAAAATCATTGATATTTATACCATAAAAACTCATAATTACATGGACATTTCTTTATTAGTGAAGATGGGTACGTTACAATAGAACATTCTATGCCATCCAGGAACTTTCTATAGAGCATCTTGCAACGCACAATATCAATAGTCTTTAAAAAGGCAAGGAATGCATATTGTGATTGTGAGACTGCCATGATGCCATTCAACAATTAAGAAAATCTCTCAATGCTCCACTACATATCTCTTACACTCCCTTTTGTGCTATCCAAGACACAATCCAATTGGCATTTGATTTTGATAAAATCAAACTAAAAATTGTTCTCCTTCCATCTCTAAGCTCACAATGGGAATATGCCATGGAAGATCTGTCACAACTTGCTCTTCCCTATTGATAGCAACAATCCATTGTATATAACCCTTTGCATATGATGGAAACTCCAAGTTTGTCTTACCAACCTGCAATCTTGCCTTTATCCATGGCTCACACTTTCAATGAAGCACATGGTAGACACCCTATCATTAATGTGATAAGTTGAAACCTCGCCGGGGGGGGGGGGGGGGTTCACTAACATGTAAAAGTGTCTATCACATGCATTCAGCATAAGGCATTATTTATTAGGATGGACTCACAGAAATTTATTTACGGAGGGAGGACAATTTCTCCTAGACATTCTGTTTACAGAAGGGTATTTTATATTTATATATGCTGTCAATCACTTAGAATGACACAAGTAGAATGTAGGAAGAGTGGCATAGATGATAAAGGTCAAAATTTTAGCATGCCAAACGTTGTGGGTTCAAATCCTTGAGGCCCACGCTCATAAAAGCTCAGCTTCTTATTTTTAATTTTAACGTGAGCTTCTTATTTTTAATTTTAACGTGAGCTTCTTATTTTTTAAAAACGTTTGACATTACAGGCCTTGTTTTTGAATCATTGGGTCTTTTAATGAAAAGTTTAGCACCTGTAGTCTCTCTCTTGTTGCCCCTTTCTTCTTCATGCTCTCCTCGTCTACTCTCCCTTTCATAATGGTGTTGCTGTTCTTTTATTCTCAATAGGCAAGCTTCAACTGTAAGTAGTTTTCTCCTTCTCTATAGCTAAAGCTTATGATTAATGCATTTTTATGGCATTGATTTCAGCCTTTTCTCTTCCTTACATAATATGCTGTAAGAAAATATTAAGATTAGGCTAAGGTTTCATGTAAATTTCAAAGCCTCTCTAATACTCAATATGAGGCTTCTTGTAAGAAAATAAGATTAGGCCGAGGTTTCATGTAATTTTCAAAGCCTCTCTACTAATACTCAATATGATATGAGGCTTCTTTCAAGTTGTTATGAAGAAGAATCAATTTTTATTAGATTTAGCTTTAACTAATATGTATATTATGCTGTTTTGGGCTTTTTTCATCTACTAATGGTACTAATTAGTACTTGTTCATGAATTACAGGAGTTAACCTTGTGGGCTTATTAAAGTGGCATTGGAAGTGAAGTGGATTGAATATATTGCTAATCCTCAGAGATTCTTCTATTTTCTTGTAAGTTTATTTTCCTTGTACAATGCAATGCCATTTCTTTTTAGATTTATAAGTAAGCATAGTGTGGGATTTCAAAGGATGGGAGCTACTTGTTTCTAGGAGAGTGATAGATGTCTACATATAACCAAAAGTGCATAGCTCATTAGATAGTCGTGTGATAAGAAGTGTTTTTGAACTTTGCTATGGGGTTCACCTTTGCTTAGATAAAATCCATTTTAGAGAGGGTGTGAGATTTTGGTGACATGTGAGCTCATATGACATGGAGTAGGTAGGTAAGTGCCTACATGCATGCATAGTTTCTTCTCTAATGATTCTTTAGAGAGTCAATTCTTAATAAAGCTTGAAAAGTTCTCTAATGATTCTTTAGAGAGTCAATTCTAAAATAAAGCTTTACAAGTCTTCTTATGTCAAGAAGCTTCTACCTATACAAAATGCACTTTGATGAGGGGTTGTGGAAGGTTCATGGAGAGAGGGAAATGTATTTCCATGTGGTGAGAGAGAAAATCATAGTAGCTTAAAATTATTCAAATATTCTTTCTCAGTGTATGATTTGAGTATGAATAATATTTGATAGGGACAATGAATTGATAGGGACAATGTTAGAATGTATGTCCTTGCAAGATGATCATAATGATATCTCTTATTTTGCTATGATAAATTGGTTTTATGCATGGACCAAGTAATCCTCTTATTTGATCTACTTCAATTTTATAACCTTTTTGAATCATGTCTTGTGTGTACATAGGCTCGGATTTTGAGGTCGTAGAAGTGACACTACATGATTTGAAAGACAAGAGCTTTGTTTGAGTGAGATGTAAGCATTGCCCTTATGTCCTCCAAGATTTGATTTGCATACAGTTCTTACCGCGAGCACACAAAGTCCAATACCCATAACAAGGCAGTTGCAGAAGAGAAGGAAAGGTCCAAGCCATTGTTCACAGGATTATGCGAGCATCCTCGAAAGGAGAAGAAACATGATCCAAAGCAAATATCACTCGGTAATTTTGTGGTTTCTACAAAAATTGCAAGCTCAACTACTATGGGTGGCTCCTCTTCTCTCAATAACCATGAAGAAGGTTAAACTTCTTTAACAAGTCTAAATTTATTATGTTGGGGTTTGTGGAATCATGAGATGAAAGTGAACAACAAGAATGTTTGCATAAAGCCCTTGTTGGATGACCAATGTGCTGGTAAGTTTTGGTTTACAGAGCCTTATAGTAAGGCAACCTTATATGATGGAACTTCTACCTTTCACATAGATGGATGCTTTCGTCACATTAGTTGTCAACGGACAACCATCTGAAGCCTTTTCATGTAGCCCCCATCAAAGCTCCATGATTTTAGGATGAGATTGTATAGAGAGAAAACTGTCGATAAGAAGATAGGCAATAGGGCAACTGACGGTGGAAGAAGATTAGATTTTCTCACTAGAACAACAGAGCTTAGACAAACAGCTATAGTGGCCAAAAAACATGCAAGAGATCTCACTGTCAAACTATGGTGGGCAAAATCTCAGATTGCAGTGCTTTCAGTGAGGATACGAACTTTAAGAGAAGCAAGCATGGAGTCTCTTAACCGAAAGGATTTACAGAGATTTTGTAGCAATATAGTAGAATCCCATAGACTAGGAAAGTTTGGTGGTAAACCTGCTTTATGGGACTTCTTACAAGATGTAGCTACAATTTATTGAGGTCAAATAGAGGACGAAGATATAGTGAAAACACCAAGGCTATGTTTGAGGTTGCAAAGATGTGGGGTGGACCAAGGTTGCACGATTTCCTAAGTGTCAATCTTAACGGCCCTTCATTGTCAACTACAAAGAGAGGGCAAAGACTTGCCACACATTTTGTCTCAGGCATACATGGCTACGTTTTTTATGCCATCGCTGAAATTTATCAGAAGAAGAAAGAAAAACACGAGACTGCATCACAGATTCCCTTCATCTTAGTGGAAGATGAGACTGCCATAAAAAAGCGTATCAGGTAAACATAAAAAACTCTAAGTTTCTATTTTGACCTTGCACAAGGCTTACAATCAGCTCATGCATCTCCTATACATTATTCTTTTGGTTGTAGGTGGAATCCAAAGGATGATACGCTTGTTGGATTTGATGGGCTCAAATTAGGGAACCATGAGTGCATGACTGCTTGCACGATCAAAATTGGAGAAGGAAAGGAAGGTTATAATGTGATTGTTGATGCATTTGAGACTCGTATCATTGGTGGTTACGCAAGAGTTTTTGTTGCAAATCCATTGCATGAAGCGTTACCATGCTTGGTTATTATGACAGCCCACTGTACTTGCATGTTTTGTGCAGAGACAATGGACTAAAATTTTGAGCTTATGGGATGAAAAGCTTAGGCTACAGTGGGTCCAATTATTGGGCATGCCTCAGATGGAGATAGCCGTCGAAGAAAGTTGATGCTTGCTGATTATGTTGACAAGAAGGGCATGAGATATGGAATTGGATGGGATGGATGGGTTCTTTCAGACAAAGTGTCAAATGGGGATGCCTCAGGCATGCATGATCAAGACTTTGTACACAATGGAAAGAAGCTAGTCAATGTTCTCGATAAACCAAAGCGTCAATTGGCTCTTGGTGATATTTGGGTTACTTTGAACCATGTTATCATTGTGTATGATTCTTTTTCAATTGACAAGCACATGCTCAGAGAAGGAGACATTAAACTAGATGATCGGCAAAATTGGACTGCAGCTCAAAGAATATGTAGCAGACAAGTACAATGGTGTTTGGGAGAGCTTGAAAATAATGGGTTGCAGAGAAAAGAGCGGTTGAATAGGATAGCACATTTTGAATGTAAGGAAGAGGGTTTGTTGTTTACAAGAGCTCACAAGAAGCAAGATCATGCATGGAGGGAGTTAAATCTCAAAGAGCATGTATGGAGGGAGTTAAATCTCAAAGAGGGTGTGCAGGAAGCCAATCTAGGTGACTATGATTGTGTTTCTACAATGAGATGATCATCAGTTCCTTACAGAGGGGATTACATAGTGCTCAACAGATTTGTGAACGCCTACATATGAAGCCAAAAGGTACACAAGACATGAGATGGTGGTCGCAACCCTAGTTCGATGGATTTTTTGGTGCCTATGCAAATTCAGATTTCCAAGACTCTGATACAAATGAAGAGGCTTCTACAACAGATCCAGAAGTAGATTCAGATGAGGATGTCTCTATCAGTGAGATACGACATGTCATGGATTCTGTTTTGGATGAAAAAGAAGAAGTTAGCCCGGTTGTAGAGTTTGAGAACAAGTTAATTTTCAAGTCCACATTGGTAAGTCAATTGAATGGCAATCCCACATTGTCAAAAGATAGGCTGACAAGGGTTCAACAAGGAGTGTACTACTCTAAGGAAGAAAAATGTCATAAAGGGACAAATGAAAATTTGTTTGGAATTGGTTGCGATTGTGCCGTATACTTCCAAGAAGAGAACACCAATGAGAAGATCACGCGGTCATGCAAGCCAAGCTCCTCAAAAAGTAAGAAGAAAACAAAAAGCGTATGGTACTTAGGTCGAGTTCAAAAGATGAGAAGAAAGGTTGGTGGTCCATATGTGGAGTACAAGAGAGGGTTCAGCCTCTTTGATAGGCCTTCGAGAGTGGAGGTTCAACTAGGATGGTATCAAAAAGCAAAAGGAACCACATGTTTTACATATGATTTGACTGACCTTGAAATGATAAATATAGAAAGCATCATTGCTCTAGCAAATCTCACATATGATTGTAACAAGAATAAGTACGAACTTGACGAAAACGATTGGAAGGTTTTCACTGAGTTTGTGATGAAGGACCATTAGGAGCATTTAGCAGGTACATCATGTCTTCTTTACTAAATCCTACTGTGTAAAAGCAAAAGAGTTTGTGTTTTTGAGCTACATTTACAACATATTTCTTGTTTGATGTAACCTATTGGTCGCTTATGGTTTTTTTGCAGGAACATAACTTTTGTTGTTACATGGCTATCCAAACCAAGATTGGAGTTTTTTATGAGGTTTTGTGCAAACTACAAAGTTGGATTGAATATTTAGTTTTCGATATATGCATCAGCGTGTGGATTGTAGCGAAAACTACCTTAAACATGAGAAGTGAAGGTGCTTAAGGCATTTGCTTTATCAATGGTAGAAACACATTTTATATCTACGTTTTGTAGCTACATTCAGTTAATAGATGGTAGAAAAACGTTTTGTATATACATTTTTTGTAGCTATCCTTTCGATCTCATAATTTAGTATGGTAAAAGAGAAAGTAGTGTCGATGAGGTTTATGTCCAAAATCTGAAATGGACTGTAACATAGTATTTTTGAACCACATTTTTGTGTATCTACCTTATGGAGTTAAATGTATCTTGTCTCACCTACGTTGTTTATGTATCTACCTTTGTGGACTACAAATGAAGTTGGATGTATCGTGTCTCATCTATGTTGTTTATGTATCTCACCTCTGTTTTGGCAATGCTCTCGTAGACATGTATGCCAAGTGCGGTCATGTTTCAAAGGTGCGACAAGTGTTCAACCAGCTACCTTCTCTGGATGTTGTCTCTTGGAGGGAACAGATTGCAGGATATGCACAAGAGGTTCATGCCGAGCAAGCACTTGACTGTTCTGAAGAGATGCAACCTTCCAAATGAAATGACCTTCACATGCATGTTGAAAGCATGAGCCACAATTGGACGAGTTGACAAGCATGTGTATCCAGACATTGTGCCACGATCAAGCAACTGACAAGCGAAAACAAATCCATGACGAGATTTCAAGGCAGGGGTTGCTATAGAACGACATTGTGCTCTGCAATCTAGTGGACACGTATGCCAAATGCGGTGCGCGATTACTATTTGGCAGGCTGCTGTTAGGCAAAATTTTATAAAAGTGTTTTTGACTTGTGTACATATGGGATGCAAGGCATGCAAAAAAGCTTTGGTCTGTAAATTTTGCATTTTTAAACTAACATTGAATACCATAGCTGCCTTTAGAATCCTATCATTCTTGGAATTCGGGCTTAGGCCAGATTCCTTGAATTCAATGCCAATACGTGTGCCAGAGATTTTATTTATATGGGGCAAGAACTCCCGCCCTTCCCTTTCCATAACATATAATGCTGCTTTGTAAGTAGATGAAGCAGGATTTCCACATTTTAAAGCATTCATGGCAGCTTTGTGGGCTTTCTGAAGTGCCTTGTAAGCTTTTGATTGAACTGGGTCTCCATCAATCAAATACGTTCTTACAACATTTGCACAATAACTATTGTAACTCGCACCAATAGCACAAATAATGACACCCAATGTGTCATAATATAGTGGATCTTCATTGTTGATAGCACTTGGCCTTAGAGCAAATGCCCCACCACTTTGAAATACAGGGGGTAGTAGATGTCCACATTGTCAGGCTTCAACTTTACCTTGGCTTTTTCTAGGATCAATCAGTGCCTTCTCAATGTCATCTCAAAATCTTTACAAAAGAAATAATCGTATCTAGTATATAAGGATATTTGAAATATCTCTTCAAAAAAAATATATTGACAGTAAGGGATTTATAAAATTTACAAAATTTTATAGAAGGGTGGAGAAAACTACTCAAAAAAGGTTACATAGGGATTTATAAAAGAGGCCTTGAACACACGTGATATAGGGGCTTTACACTAAGTGACCCCCCCCAAGGTTGAAACCAGCTCCTTCCAGTCCTTGCATTTCTTTGAATCATTAACATTGTTGAATTGAAGCAATAGCTGTTCTTGCAAAACCTTATCCTGCTTCAATAGCATCTCTCTATCAACCATGTCAATCTTTTCCTTGTCTACAACCCCCTTCGAGAGCAAGATGTCCCCTTTCAAAAGCTCTGTTTGAATAAGCTTGATCACATCCTCCTCTAAACCACACAAGCATCTGCAATGAGATGGATTAGGCTCCTTTCCCCCAAGTTCACCATTCTCGACATCTTTTATAATCTTTAGCCAAGTATAGAAGATGTCGTTAGGGCATGTAACCATGTGTGCATGATTCGGTGCAAAGTAGGCACCCATTGATGATTCAGCACTCGAAGAGAAATTCTGTCATCACAATAAAACAAACAGAACATAAATAACAAGATAGTTCCAATTCTGGTACATCAAAAAAGCTATCAAATAAGATTAAAAAACATAAGATACAATGACTTACAACCCAATTTACACGAGAAGGGTGTCCCTTTGGGACTCCAACTGCTGGTCTTGAAGGCTTTTTATAATGCTCATACTGGCTTCTCAAGTGCTTTAATATGTCACTATAGGGCTGCTTCGTGAATAATTCTTGTGCCTCTAGATTTGCCATCTTGGAGATGGCCACACGTCACTGTTGGAGATGTATTCACAACAATCCAAGTCTTTTGATACCTATAAACATCTCTCAAGTAGAGTAACATTCGGATCAAGATTATCCTATGATACAATTTCCTTTGTAGCATAGATAGAATGCTAGCCATCTATGATCCAATATGCATATTTTTTAACATCCCCTGCCCTTAGATCTTCCTTAGCTAGTGACACGTGTATCCCTTCAAAAATTAGCTTGACAAGCATTAGGTACGCACATGAACAAGAATTGTTTGCCTTTCCAGCAAACCATCCCACAAATTTCCTCTGCTTTGATAATGTCCATGGGACGACATAAGTGTGGCTGGGTGCTACTAAACAATTCTCCATGGGGATTTCGTACTCAGTATATAAACCCAAAGGAAAATATTGTGCATATTAATTTATCCCTCCTAAAGGGGAATCCTTCGCCTTTTTTCCTTTCTTAACTAGATCTTTTGGGTTAGAAATGGTTGGAGTGAGTCCCCCCAGCGCTAAAGTTGTGGCCACCTGTTGTACCTTTTCCTTTTTTGATCTTTTTAATGAGACACTAGCCCAGGAAACCGTATCTCTCTTTGTTACTTTCTTTTGTAGTATCATAGTAAAAGCATTGAATAGCATTTCACAAGTAAAGTCGAAGACATTCTCTATAGTCAGGTTCCACACTCTGGAGAACATAGAATCCTCTTGATCAACCCTCATACAATCCCTCCTATATGCAGTGGGAGAGAGTTGGTACATGAGATCCCCACAAGTCTCAACATTAATGTATTTGAATTCTTGATGCAAATCTACCACATAAACATTGATTTCCTTGACTTTTCCCCTACCCTCAAAAGACTCCTTGATGTCTTCCATCTGAATGAAGAGATGGATCCAATGTAGCTTTTTTCCTTGAAGGTCATAGAGATCAGGGTACCAATCCTTTGAGTCTCCACTGGCCATGTCAATGCTTGAGGGAAATGAAAGCTTCCTTTTTCTCGAGATCTTTTCCTATACAAAAGAGATTTTTGTAAGATAATTTAAAAACAATTCTAACATATTTAAAAAAATAAATAAATCAACAACGTACAAGAACTAAAAAGATAACTTCATGCATATTACTATAAGGAATGGTCCTAGGTAAATAATAGCATGTCCCAAGGGCATTCTTGAATGCTGCTATGGGACCATTATTAATTTAAAATTACATAAAAAGAATGGCCATAGGGCTATTCTTGGATGCCTTGGGGTCAGTTGTGCATGAAAAGAATGGTTCTTACACCTATTAGGGCATTCTTGGATGTCCCATGGCCATTCCAAAATGGCCTTGAGTCTTTGGGTCATTCAAGAATGGCCCTTGGGCCATTCTTCCACTTATTGTGCATGAAAATAATGACCCTATGGCTATTCTTAGATGCCCCATGGTCATTCCAAAATGACCTTGAGGCCTTGGGGTCATGCAAGAATGGCCCTTGGGCCATTCTTCCAGTTGTGCATGAAAAGGATGGCCCTAGGGCCATTCTTGGATGCCCAATGTTCCCAAAATGACCTTGAGGCCTTGGGGTCATGCAAGAATGGCCCTTGGGTCATTCTTCCACCTATTGTACATGAAAAGAATGGCCTAAGGGCCGTTCTTGGAAGCCCCATGGTGATTCCAAAATGACCTTGAGGCCCAAGGGTCATACAAGAATGGTCCTTACACATGTTGTGCATGGCAAGAATGGTCCTAGGGCCATTCTTGCCTCATGGCCATTCCTTAATGCCCTTAAGGCCTTGGGGTCATGCAGGAATGGTCTTTACACCTGTTATACATGAAAAGAATGGCCCTTGGGCCATATTTCCACCTGTTGTGCATGAAAAGAATGGCCCAAGAGCCATTCTTGGATGCCCCATGTTCATTCCAAAATGACCTTGAGGACTTAAAATCGTGGAAGAATGGTCCGTACACATGTGCATGAAAAGAATGGTCCCAGGGCCATTCTTGGTTGTGCCCCAAGGCCCTTCCAAAATGACCATGAGGCCTTGGGGTCATGCAAGAATTGTCCACATGCAAGAATGGGCCTAGGGCCATTCTTCCACCTGTTCTCGATGAAAAGAATGGCCCTATGGCCATTCTTGGATGCCACCATGGCCATCCTAAAATAACCTTGAGGCCTTTGCTTTGGGTCATGCAAGAATGGCCCTAGGGCCATTCTTCCACATGTTGTGCATGAAAAGAATAGCCCTATAGCCATCCTTGGATGCCTCCATATCCAAATGACCTTGAGGACTTGGGGTCATACAACAATGGCCGTAGGGCCATTCTTCCACCTGTTGTGCATGAAAAGAGGCCATCCTTGGATGCTCCATGGCCATTCAAAAATGACCTTAAGGTCTTGGGGTCATGCAAGAATGGCCTTTGGGGTCATTCTTCCACCTGTTGTGCATGAGAAGAATGGCCCTATGGCCACTCTTGGATGCCCCCATGGCCATCCCAAAATGACTTTGAGACCTTGGGGTTTTGCAAGAATGGCCCTATGACCATTCTTCTAGATGGTGTATGAAAAGAATGGCCCTATGGCCATTCTTGGATGCCCCCATGGCCACAAAATGACTTTGAGACCTTGGGGTTTTGCAAGAATGGCCCTAAGACCATTCTTCTACATGGTGTATGAAAAGAATGGCCCTATGGCCATTCTTGGTGGATTCCCCTATATTCATCCCAAAACAACCTTGAGGCCTTCGGGTCATGCAAGCATGGCCTAAGAGCCATTCTTCCACCTGTTGTACATGACAAGAGGCCATCCTTGGATGCTCCATGGCCATTCCAAAATGACCTTGAGGCCTTCGGGTCATGCAAGAATGGCCTTTGGGGTCATTCTTTCACCTATTGTGCATGAAAAGAATGGACCTAGGGCCATTCTTGGATGCCCCATGGCCATCCCAAAATTGACCTTGTGGCCTTGGGGTTATGCAAGGGCCATTCTTCCTCATGTTGTGCATGAAAAAGAATGGCCCTAAGACCATTCTTAGATGCACGCATGGCCCCTTGGGGGGTCATGCAAGAATGGCCCTTAGGCCGCACCTTGCACAGTCAAAATTAGGTCTTGTGCTTCTAACACAAGCTAGCTAACATCTTTGGCTACAAGCCCATGCAAACGGCGCAGCAAACTGCAAAGAAACGAAGGAGAAATCACGAAATTCGTTGGCGCCTGTTTTTCTGAGTGATTTGCAGATCTTGTGCTCATCAAGTCAAATCCTTCTAATTTCTCTTAGCCCAAGGGGTAATCAAGCATGCTCTACAAGCTGGTGAAGACAGAATTGAGTTTCATCAAGTCTACAGTGAGATCCAAGCTCTTCATCAAATCTGCACGTGACTTTGGTAAAACAGAGATTAAGCTTTCAATATTTGGTCAAATCTCGTGTTTCTTGGCTTAATCCTCTACTTCATTGCTATTGATGCCTTTGAAAGCATTTGAGCTCATTTGAAGTGGAAGGCACTAGATCTGGACTCCTCGTATACTCTGTTTTCTGCACACAAACCAGAGCATTAATAGTGATTAATCAATGCTAATCACTATATTTTGGTGAAATTGAGGGTTCAAATTAACCATTAGGTATCTGATACAGATCCCTAAAGCTTCAGATTTCAAATTGGAGTTGGTTTGATACTCCAACCATCCCGTACAAATTGGTTACCCTTAATTTAGTGTAATTTCTGGTGACTTTATGCTGATAAAATTGTTGTAATCATCTATTAAACACCAGATTGAGTTGTAAAAGGGTAGACACTGCCCTTGAATCTTGAAATTGGATTAAGAGGTAAGACCCCCTTCACATCAACACAGGAAATAGCCAAATTTAATGGGGAACAGTTTTATATATGGCAGACAAAAACCATGTATTTGCTGATGAGGAAAAATCTGTGGGGATTAGTTGAAGGGAGAGATGAATGCCCAGAGAGAGGAGAAAATGAGTGGAAGAGTAGGAATGAAAAAGCATTGGGACTTATTGCACTCAGTTTAAATGATGAAATCATTCATCACATCACAGGGATACAGCGGGCAAAAGATGCATGGGATGAACTCAATAAATTATTTGGTACACAAGTAAAAAATTCAAAGATAAATCTGTTAATGCAATTCTACAAATTGGACATGAAGGAAAGTGAACCTTTAATCACACACTTAAACAAATACAAAAGCATTAAGCAACAGCTGGCAGCTATTGGCAAAAAGGTAGAAGATGATGAAGCATTAACTGTACTTCTGAAGAGTGTGGACAAAGGAGATAATGAAAACATTGTAGCAACACTAAAGAATGTACCTGAATTGAAGATACACGAGATAGAAGCAGCTCTACTAGAGCAAGAAAGCAGAGGCAAAGAGAAGAAAGGGCTCGACTCAACAGCAGGAGAGGAAAAAGCATTCTTCACCCGAGGAGGATTCTCTCGAGGGCGAGGACGAGGAAGAGGCAGAGTAGGAGGGAGGACCTTCACTTGCCAAAAATGTGGAAAGCCAGGACACATGGCGAGAGACTGCTACAGCAAACCCAGTGAAGAAGGAACGACATCGGCAAACTTCATGGAGGCTCCAAGGGAAGTGGAGTCGGATCATGAGAGAGAGAGAGAGAGAGGCCACACAACCCAATGTAACTTGCCCCAACAAAGTAAAACCACCTCTGAGCCACTGATGATGTAGGCCAAGTGGTAGATGTATGTGTGAGCACTTTAGTCAAGGTCGCGGGCACTTATAGTAGCCTTGGACACATAGAGAGAGAGAGTGTCAAGGACTATGGAGTTTAGGGATTTGAGGCACTGGTCGCGGGCTATCAAGTAAGAGGGAAACTTGGTATAGGGTCCAGGTGTGCTAGGATTATTCACTTGAGGGGAGGTGTTGAAATATACAAGTGAATAGGGTGTGTGTGGGAACAAGCCCTTGGTTAGAGGCTGTAAAAGAAGATGATTAAATGTGAAAGAACCTGTGAAAAGGTGAGAAGAATCTACTGGGAGAGAATAAAGGGTAGCATGAGAGAATTTAGGAGTGTGGAGATATTCAGGGAAAAAGAGAAGAGGTGGAGAGAATCAGGCAAGAGGTGGAGATATTCTGGGAGTGAATCATGGAGAAATCAATGGGATTTGATGCTTGATGTAAACTCTATAAATTGAGGCATAGCCCTAATGAGAATTTGCTGGTTATTGAGTATCCATGCCTACATTAATCTATTTGCTAATTATTCACTAATTACATCTTTAATCACTTTGTTAATGATGTTGATTCTAGTGTTTGATCCACCATAGCTCATCATTATGCTCAAATTTCAACACTGATGAGATTCAAGCTCGATGACAGCTTGTGCCAGTTGCATTATGTGTTGGCGTGTTAGGTAGTAGCATGTGTGAGACATAAATGATCGCGTCCAGCTGGTCATAGTTGTGTGGAGAGTAGTAGCTAGCTGGGGCTAGCAGTGTGTGTGGACACAACACAAGTAGTGTGTTGTAGCTTTTGGGATTATGGCTTTATGCATTGTGTGAGAGGGGACATGGCTTCTATCCATGGAGGGTTTGACTAATACATTAAGGTTTGCTCCTATGTATGTGTGCTTTCTCCCTCTACCTATTTTTCATCAATTCTTCCACCTATTGTGCATGAAACGAATGGCCCCAAGGCCCTTCCTGGATGCCCCATGGCCATCCCAAAAATGACCTTGAGGCCTTGGTCATGCAAGAATGGCCCTAGGGCCATTCTTGGATGCACCCATGGCCCCTTGGGGTTATGCGAGAATGGCCCTTGGGTCATGTTGAGATATCAAGCTCATCTAGTGAGGCGGTGGACACACTGATGACCCGCTTGGGGGATAGGCTCCACACTTACACCACTCGCATGGTTGGTGGGATCATGCATGATATGCGGCCAGTGGGATGACAGGCTGTGTGACATCCATTCTAGAGAGACTGGCATAGTTATAGCGCCAGCTCATTTAGTTGGATTCACACTATAGAGAACCCTAGTATGTATTTGGTTGAGTACCTTTTCATATTGTGTGTACTCTTATCTTTGTATATGGTGTGTTGAGTGTTGTGTGAAGAAGAAGAAGATTTTTAGCCTCTCACCTTATGTGTTCTCTTTTAGGGTTTTGTGAGTATGTGTCTCAAGCTCTCTTCTCCCCTGCATATTTTTATGGTATCAGAGCCTGGTTCATGCTAAGGGCTAAGCTGCAAGCAAGAGAAGCACATGAAGCGGTACAAGGGTAAGAGCTTCATCTACTCTTCCCTATTTGTGTTGGCAACTACACCCTTGTCGGGAGCTCTACGGGAGGCACCAGCAAACGATCTCTGATTGAGGAGATTTCTTCGCAGAAGTAAAGCTATAGGGAATCTCTACATTCCTATCGGACAAAAAATTTCGGGACAAAAATGCGTTTCGGGCACGTTAGGACCTCTGTTTTTCAGAAAATAGATGATTTCGAGCACTGCAGGTCGAGCACTGCAGGTAAGTCATCAATTCTATGCAGAACTCTGCTTTAAGAACTGTAGGAAGACAGATTGGTTGTGCAGACATTGTGTGTGCTGCAAGGAGGTCAAATAGTTGCCATTGGGTGTATGTATGCACATTGAGGCCATTGGTTGTGACATTTGAGTGTAGTACAGTACCCTTACAAAAAATGCAGCAGTTTGTGTAGGACAAACCAGAGTGCTCTTTCTGGTAAATTTGTGTGTCTGGCAAGATGTCAAATGATGGCATAAACCAAATTGTTACTGAGAAGCTTGACAAGAACAACTTCCATGCTTGGAGGTTCAGGTGGATAAATTTCTTAATGGGAAAGGGTTACTGGGACTACATAGAAGGTGAGCATGAAGAGGCACTGGTGGAGATACCGGAGATCAATCTGTCTGCAGATGTGAAAGAGTTCAAGGATTGGAACCAAGGAGCCAGAAAAGTTATGTATTGAATAAGATCCATCCTTGCCAAACGATTAACATCAATATCCATTTGATCAATTTTTAAGGCTACGATTAAATTTATTCCACTATCGATATTCTGTCCATTGATAATGGTATCGATGTCCTGATCATCCTCATCAACATCACCATCATCCTCAATGGTAGGGTCATTCTCATGATCATGAGAAATGGCACGCTCATCCTCATTATCATGATCATCTCTTATTTCTTGATCATCAATCACAACATCTTCATTGGTATGTTTGACATCATCTTCATTGCGGCTTGTTACATCCTCCATATGCTCCATATAAGTGAATATATTATACATCACTTTGGAATGTGGTGCAATAGGGATGACGTACCACCATTTAATGTATTATGTCATGCACCATTGGCAGATAGATAACCTACTCAAATACACATATTGCAGTAATTAATTAGCATATCAAAAGTCAAGGGGTACGCGAGCTTAGATATATATGTACATGAAACACATTAGTAAAAAAATGCATACCTGCTCACATTGTTGTGGGGCAATATGAGCCTATCTTTCTTTGTTTGCCAAAACTTTATAAAGTCAATAGTTCATAGCCACTTGCATGGCATTTTATCGTTGCATTAGGCCCTTTTTCCACCACTTTCATTTGCCATTTGACATCCAAAACATACACAAAGAAGCGACGAAAGTCAAGCCTAAATATGTCTTGGATTGTGCCACAATAATCATCCATTTTTCCATTAGCTCCCTCAAAGCTACTAATGACACCGCAATCTTGTGTATTCCTCTTTTCATCAATTCTTTGTGTTTGAAAATGCTTGCCATCACACCATATAGCATTGAACATAGTGCACTGGACCAAAATAGAAGCAATATTTGTGTAAGAAATGTGAATAAATATTAAAAGCAAATCACTTACAACTAATGCAAAACATTAGTTCTATGTACCTTTAACATGCATCCTCGTGCATACTCCCATTCTTCCATCGTGATATGCAGCCCCTCGTCGCTCTCTGCTCTCTCCATTTCCTTATGCAACCAATCAACATGGATATCATTTGGAAGTGTTGCTAGATGCTTAGGGTATGCCTTACGAGAGCCATGTTACCTCCGAAGAAAGAGAGCTCCTTCTTCTTGCCTTTTTGTCTTTGCATCCTCATATCTTGTAACCCATCTGCTCATCACATCACTATTAAGGATGCAAGTGAGATTGAGATCAGCAATCAATGTTCTGTCAATTACTTTACTCTGTCCTTTTCCTTGAGGCACAATAGAGGTCATCCTCAAGTCCTCTTCATTGCTCCATAGTCATGGCAAAGAGTTGTCCACCTGACCAAGAAATTCTAAAATATATACAAGAGACTCTTGTATCAACCAACCCTCAGCCATGCTTCCTTCAGGCCTTGCACTTTGCCTCACAAAGTCTTTTAAGGTCTTCATGAAGCGCTCTAGGAAGAACATCCAACGTGCATGCACAGTGCCACATAAAGCAATTTCGTCCACTAAATGCACAATGAGATGTAGTTGACGTGAGAATGGTTCGCGAGTCTCCTCTACCAAACAAACCACCTCCACTACCATAACATGCGCATCCTCCAACGTGGATGGATCAATTGCTTTGGAACTAAAATATCTAAAAAATAAATGAATAGTACGTTATACCTCATGCACGTTCATTTTGCAAGGTATAATGAAGGGTGATCTGACATGGGTTTTACATACCTCACAAGCTTGCCCATCTTATAAATACATTTTTTTAAACTCTTATTTGCACAATGGTCGATGCTAGTAGGTAGTATGAACTGCGCACATAAGAGCACATGTATGTATGGTTTATGGCATTACAAAATTTAATTTCAACGTACAAGATTTGGAAAACACTTGCTTGGAGCATCTTGTGCCAATCGTTGGGACTTCAACCCATATAGTTGCTCAATGCCTCTTTTCTTAGTGGTTGTAAAGGCTCCCTTCAATGATCTCATGCATCCAGCGGGAGTATGCAAAGTGGTGATCAGGGATTTCATTAACGTCTTCACAATTTCGTGATCACGTTAACAAAACCCAGTGTTAACATATTAAAACTTGTGATCACAATGTATATTCACATGACCTGAGAAATGACCTGCCGGAACCCACTACTCCAGTAACACCTCCGGGCTTTCCCCTTTCCCGGCGGGCCCACCGGGATATGTATTTTTCCCGGCGGGCCCGCCGGGAAAGGGGAAAGCCCGGAGGGCCCGCCCGGAAAAAGAACAAAACCCTGCGGGGTACTATTCTGTATATAAACACTGCCCGACACCCATCGTACAACTTTTGGGAAGATAGTCCTTGTTTTGGGGGCGTGATATCTCTCCTCAAAGTACTTGTAGAGCTCTCGAGTTGCTAGAAGTGTCCTCTTGGGAAGAACGTCCTTATTTTAGGGGCTGTCGTCTTTCCTTGTAGGCACTCCTAAGGCTATTGAGCCACTCGTCCTTAGTTCTTTGAACTGGGGGCAGGGTGTGGTTCGTAGCTAATACTTGCGGAGATTTAGGGACAAATTTGGAGTCATTCAGCTTTGCATTTGAGCCACGTACGTAATCTACCTCATTCTGCTTTATGAATGGTTTGATGGAGCCAAGAGTCCTGCTTAGGGGCTTGTATTGGTTCTTGATACTTGATATAGTTTAGAGTAGACAAGGGTCTATTGTCCTATACTAGAGTATTGGGCAAGCATAGATCTTTGATTTTTTTTTGTGAATGTTAAAGAAGGTCTATTGTCCTATACTAGAGTATTGGGCAAGTATAGATCTTTGATTGTGTAAAGTATCCTTAATTGGGTACAAAAGGCATCCTTCATTGGGAGTGCAATGTGCATGATAGTTTCGAAGTAGTTTTGTAGTAAGACCTTGCAAGATAGTTTGAAGTAGTTTTGTGTTATGTGATGATCTTTTGTATTTATCAAGATAGTTTCGAAGTAATTTGTTTGCTAATGTATGTTTTGTTATACGTGAGTGATTTGTTGTTTTTTCATTTGTGTATTCATTGTTATACGCTTGGTTGAATAGGTTATCTGTTGAGATGGAGGACAATGTTGGATCCAGTGGTACCTCCAATAGAGTCCAAATTTCAAATAGCAGGAAAAAAAAGGCACCTGGGATAGAGTGGCAATATGCAATTAACGTTGGTGATCGATTCATAGATTGGGAGTGCAAGCTATGCCATGCAGTAAAATCAGGTGGGGCTCCTCGACTAAGAGAACACTTTTTAGGCGGACCGAAGAAAAAGTCATGTACCCACCCCTCTGCACCTATAGTGGCCAAACGCATAAGAGAAGAAATTCAAAAGAAAGATTTAAGAAAACATGACACTCCTACCGTTAATGTATCAAGGCAGCAAGAACACTGTTCTTCTAATCATCAAACTCCCGCTACATCGCCTACTTGTACCCCGAACGGCAATGTGCAACCAGAAAGTAATCTACCCAGTGCATCTTCTTGCAAGCGAAACTTTGACGTAGGAAATGTACCCATGCGTCAAACTTCATTGCAAGAAAGCCTACGTCAAGGTCGACTCGATGATGCACAACTCGTCCTCGCTGAAGCGATTTACTTTTCTGGGAGTGCTATGATGATGGTGGACAGTGACCATTGGAAGAGAGCATGGAAGAAAATTGGTGAGTTTGGACCAGGATTTTCACCGCCTACGTACCATGCTATGCGAAATGATCTATTAGAGAAATGTTATGCGTCAGTAAAAGAACGTGTACAAAGAATAATTCTTAGCAATATAGAGCTTTCTGGATGTAGTATAGTAAGTGATGGATGGTCTAATGTGCAAAGAAAACCATTAATTAATGTAATGGTTATTTCACCTAGAGGTGAGACTTTCATCCGTGCCGTGGATTCAGCTGGTTCAATCAAAACTGGGGCTTACATTGCTCAAGTCATTAGCTCTGTGATAGAGGAAGTGGGTGCCAAGAATGTAGTCCAAGTCGTCATGGACAATGCAAAAAATTGTAAAAATGCATCCAGAATCCTACAGCGACAATATCCACATATTTTTCCGGTAGGATGTAATACTCATAGTTTGAATCTTGTATTAAAAGATTGGTATAAATCTGATGATACCAAATGGTTTGCCTCGATCGTCGACACTGCTCGCCAGCTTGTGAAATTCATGCTCAAGAGACAGAGAGTTTTAGATATGTTTCGACCTCGCATGTCAGTTATGTTAAAGCTTCCAGCGGAGACTAGGTTTTGCACTCACTTTTACACTTTTGAGTCTCTTCTTAGAAATAAAGATGCAGTTTGTGAAACATTTACATGCATGGCATTTCATGACTGGGAGAACACTCAACTTGAAAAAGTGAAAGAGAAAATCAAAGTCTTGAAGGGAGCGCTTACGAGGAGAAGTTGGTGGAACAGTGTGATGGATGCATACCATGTAATGATGCCTGTTATGTATGCTGTACGAAGTCTTGATCAAAGAGCGCCTAATCTCGGAAAAGCATGGATGCAATGGTGGACTGTCCAGCGGAGTTTGGAGTGTCCTGAGAAATTAGAGCATTCAGTGGTGGAAAAGCAATGGCGTGTACCATTCTCCAGTAGACAAAGAAAAGTTCTGTTGAAGTACTTTCATGCTAGATGGATTGGAGCGCACTCGCCACTGCACAGTGCTGCTTACATGTTAGATCCTGAATATTGGAATATGGATTTGATGTCCAACGTTGAGGTGGTGCAAGATTTTTATAAAGTGGTAAACACTTTCTATAATAATGATGATGATCGTGTACAGTGCATAAAGGAGATGACCTCATTTCGGTTGAAAGAAGGTTTATTTTCCAACTCCCTTGTTCAACAAATGGCTAAAGAGTAACCTGCATGGAAGTGGTGGATGATGAATGGTGGTGAGCATTATGCTTTATTGCGCAACCTTGCGATGAAGGTTCTAAGTCAGTGCTCTTCAAACTCAGGCTCAGAAAGGAACTGGAGCATGTATAAATATATTCATAGTACTATTCGCAATCGACTTCTTGCAGATCGAGCAGATAAACTTGTTTACATGTACTGCAATGAAAAGATCTTGTGAGACATTGAAAGCGAAGAGTATGAAGAAGATATGCCCAGATGGATGTACAATTGTGATGATGTAGTAGACGAGAACTTTGATGTTGGACGTACGTTGTGCACCACCCTTGAGATAGAAGACAATTTAGACATTGACTTAGATGAGCTTAATTTAGCAGACGAGAGAGTAAACGGTGAAAGAATTTTGGAGCAAGATATTGACATAGAGGAAGAAGTCACTTCATTAATTTAATAATTTTAAAGTACTTGTACAAATGATCATATTTGAAGAAATTATCAATACAAAAGTAGGATTTGTTTTTCTTAACTCTCATCTTGAAATAAATTACGAATTGCACTCGGAGTTGCATCTAAAGGTCCTGGTGGTTTATATTCGCTAGCCATGCCGAACACTGTATAAATACCTTGATTTATTGGGACACTGCACAATGCACATGTAGAAGTATTTTGCATTTGTCTCACTAAACATATTAAGTGGTAGTAGTGTCCACATGGTAGTATATACTGGCCGCTCCACCCATCGAATACTTTGTAACATACAGGACATTGGGGGGTGGAGGAACTTGTAGCCTCAGCAGAAACTCCCACAAGATCAGGATGTATCAAAAAATGAGAGATGTGGTTTCCTTGGCGCACAGGAGCAATACGTGAAGAGATGCTCTGTACATCTTGGCTGATCTTTGTTAGCTGCTCTTGAATCCCTCTATTGGCCAGGGGAGGAGTTGACGCTTGAGTTAATCGGTCAGCTTCTTTCTCCTTCTCTGCTAACTGGGCCCCTAAGCTTTCTTTAACCTGGTTTAACTCCAGTCCAGTGCCCTCCACCATGAGTGCAAGTTCTTCTCGTGTAAATGTCACTGTCTCTTCACGAATGTCGTGGGTGTTGACAGTGGCCTCTCTGGAGGCGAAGTCCACTGGAGTTTGTAAGATAAATTGAGCATATAACATTTTAGCAAAATACAGTGGAGCGTCGGCGTTATGGAGAGGACGTCCGTACACCTCCAAGAAAATGCGCTCGGCATTAGTTTTGATATCGTTGTGGGTGCACCGAGAAATCTTCCATCTTCCCTTCTTAATTTCGCCATCTGGACATGGCCATATTTCCTTTATCATCTCTGTAGTTACGCATTTTTTTATGTCTTTCCACTGGGCATAAGTTGGATTTGTCCATTTCGATAACCTGCATGCTGTTCGTGTCGCTTCGCGGGCTGTCAGGCCATGTGATAGGGCCTTCATTCGCTCGTAAGCCTTCTTGGCTAACTCCTGATGCTCGTTCGCTTGTGCCTGCTCCATATCTGCATGAACGTAAATGACTTTAGGATTTTAATGAATTGTAAAGATCAACGTAAGATAAATTGACCATTACTCTCAAAATCTTAAAGTCAAACACCACGAGAGGAGATATGTATTGCAAAGACTCGATGAAGTGTATCCACTTGACTCCAAAAACACTTCAAACAATGCATAAACATCGAATTTTGAAGAGGAAACATAAACTTAAACACCACAGGAGGAGAGAGATGTTGCAAAGACTCAATGAAGAGAGAAACAAAATTTTGAAACATTGGACACATCAAATTTTGAAGAGAGAAACAAAAAGCCATTCCTGAAACTTAATCCCTTGGTACTGTATTATTACAAAGTTGGGGTGAATGCCACCGATAGCTCTACAAGAGGACGTTGTGCCCTCGTAGGGTCAGTATTTAGTGATCTAAAAAATTCAACTACTTGCAAAATTGATTTTCGCTCATCGCGATTAGGCAGGAACATCCAATTTTTGACTCTATGACTAATAGTATCCATGGTAACTTTGTCATGGGAACTATTATCCATCCACAACTCTTGCACTTTCTTCCAGAAGTCATATAAAGTTTGTAATAAATATCCCAAGGCAAAAACGTTAGATGCAGGAGTGTATGCATCTGCCAAAAATGGATCATAAAGCTCTGGGGCTATCCACGGCCGTTTATTTCGCTCTCTGTCTGCGTAGGAGACTGCCTGTGCCACCTTCTCCGGGTTCTTGTCTGCTTCAAAAACAAAATTGAGAGACACCCGTTTTTTGGGCGCTCTCAGCAGCAACCCCCAATCGATAATACCTATGCGTGGCTTTAGCTCTTTTGTATAATCCAACACTACATTAAAAGGATGTAGGTCGGTATGTACAATACCTGCCATATGTGCTGCCGCTACACCTTCCACCAGGGCATGCATAATATGTGGCATATTTATTACTACCTCTTTTATTTTTGAAAGTTCTAGATGACCTAAAGGGATATTATCAGGCGGGGGTTGTCTCCATCCTCGATCCAAACGAAAAATGGCTCTGGTGAACTCACTGAATCTGAAGGGAACCTTCAGAAGAGTATCACCAAGAGCGCCGCCATTATAGTACGGGAAAATTGTGATCCAAGGAGCCTCTTTTGTAAAGGCAATGCATCGGACAATCGATGGATGTAGCACTTGCATACCCTGCTCTACTTGGAAGCTCTCGAACTTCGCGCTGCCTTCTCCTTTGTAGTACTTTCCGCAAAAAGTGATGTGCTCCGGTAAAAATGATATACCTTTAATTGCATACTCTTTTACTGTTCCAAACACACCGGAGCCAATTGTTCGTCCTTCGTGAAGAGCTTCGTGCGGGATGCCAATAAGATGTGTGCACATAGAATTGTAGATGGTACGATTAATGACACCTGTACCACTTGCATCTGCCTGACTGGACGTTGCAGCAACGTCCTGGGCAATTCGCACTCTTTTGGGGAGGGACTCTGCATATCCAACGCCTTCATGCGCTTGCTCTTGGCCCTTTGCTCGCTCCATACAACGTCCCATAACTGTAGACGTTGCATGTTGGCTTCAGGCGGGGCAGCATCTCTAAGATCACTGCACGCTACTCGCATGCTCCCCAAAATGGTTTGTGTTATGTGCTGATGGTTGAAATCTGCTATCTTCTGTCTATCTAGCAGCTCAGCGTTGCCTCCGCTTCGAAGCCGACGCTGTGCATTTTCCCATATTTGGTCTATGAGATCTCGCATGAGTATCTCAGACTCGTTGATCTTTTTGACGACATCATCAGTACATTGTGATACCGTGATGACCGCTTCAACGCGAATTGCTCGCAGAACAATTTTGCGCTCTTCGAGAGAAAGCATGTTGATCGTCTTCGTAAATCTAGCAAATGTCACTAAACACAAAAAAACAGAATATCAAACATTACTGAAATAAACATCAAGCAAACGTGAGAGAACAGCAACAAGTATATCAATATCGTCAATGTTCATACAAAAACGGAATATCAAATAATTTTAATGAACTCAACATCATCCAATACATCATCAAACGTGAGAAAACAGCAATAAGTGTATCATTACTTATCAATGATCAATCAAAAACAAAATATATCAAACAATATTACTGAACTCAACATCATGCAATACATTATCGAACGTGAGACAACCGCAACAAGCGCATTATTACTTACGAAGTGTATACATTATCGAATGAGAGAGAGAGAGAGAGAGGGGAAGGAAGAGAGAGGTGTGACAGATAGAGAGAGGAAAAATTAAATGACATTTTTTATAGTTTTGTGAGTTCCTAAAGAGAGAAAAATAATGTTTTGTAATCCTAAAGCACTCCTCATCTACATACCTATCGTGATAGAGAGAGATGTGAAGTGAGTCATGAGAGAGAGAGAGAGAAAGAGTTGTGAAGTGTATCATTGCGAGAGAAGGAGAGAGAGAGAATTGTGAAGTAAATAGAGGGAGAAAAAAGAAATTATTAAAAATTATGTGTATTTTAAGAAAAATAAAAAAAATCATTATCTACACATCTATCGTGTTGTGAAGTGAATCATGAGAGAGATAGAGAAAGAGTTGTGAAGTGTATCATGAGAGAGAGAGGGGGGTAAGAAGAGAGAGATTCATATTTTTCGAGTTACGAATCACGATATTATAAAATAAAACGTTTAGACAATATGATTAAACTTTGATCCTTCAAATACTAATGCCGCGTTAGCAACCAAGTATCGCATGGATCAAACACAATAAAAACAATACAAGTCAAATCAAACAAATTTACGACATTTATTCGACCGCGTTAACGATCATATGCCGAAATACGCAAGCAAATTTACGACACTTTTTCGACCGCGTTAACGATCAAATGCCGCAATATGCAAAAAACATTTTATGCACTAGCGGACGACACCAACTTGCCGTGTTAACGACAAAATGCCGCCCGATTCTATGGGAATTTCAATAAGATACGAACATACACTGCCGCGTTACCGACCATATGTCCGCATTTGACAAAGGGAAGGGAAGGGAAGGTGACATCGCCATAACGATACTATGCTTGCCGCGTTACCGACTAGTACCGCTACGGCGTGCCATACTTACCATAGGACACAGACTAGCCGCGTTACCGACTAAGTGCCGCTACGGCGTGCCATACTTACCATAGGACACAGACTAGCCGCGTTACCGACTAAGTGCCCCAGGGTAAGCACCATTCCGAAGAATGGCCTTACACACACACACCAGTCGTGTGGCGGGCAACCCAAATCCTGCCGCGCATTGCGACAATGGGCGGCTGCCCGCACGAACTCACTCACACACACATCCCTCGTGTGGCGGACCACCCACATCCTGCCGCGCATTGCGACAGTGGGCGGCTGCCCGCACGAACACACCCACATACACACATACACACACACACAAGTTTTTATTACCTGTGTATGCTGTCAGCAATGAAATCCCAAAGGGCCCCCCGGGCCCATATATATAGAAAAATGTACCCCGCCGGGATATGTGACGACCCCTCCGGGCCCCGCCGGGGTAAGCAAAAGC